>NC_136065.1:569556695-570121695 GCF_964261635.1 Lissotriton helveticus
TAAGCCTTATCACCACAAATAAAGTAAATTCCAGGAAAAATTGGATCTTTGCCACCTTTGAACCCCCCAACCTCTTCACAATTACTAGCACCTACAAAATAATTATCAAAAAGTGTATTATCTCTTCTAATGCAAAGCTTACCACTAACTGGTTTGTCTATGTGTATTGCAACATTATCAAAAGTCTTGCCATTAAGCTTCTCATCCTCTTTTTGCCAGAATTTAGATTTAGTCTGTTTGACTATTTCATTTCTCTTATAGATTGCTCTTCTCTCTTCTACAAGATTCAGGAAAGACTTTTCTTCAGCTCTTAATTTGCAGGTTAAATTATTCTTATAAGCATACTCATATGTGAGTTCATTAGTAACTAAGAAAAATTCCCTCATCTGTTTAGCTTTTTTATGTTTATTCAAAGCACCCTCAATTTTTAAATTCGCAAAAATCTCATCAAAGTTTGAATAGTAATATTCTAAGCGATCAGTCTGATAGAATAAACTAGCTAACACACTACAAGTTATCCCATATGTGAGAGGAAGCATGTTGTATGTCACTCCCTCAGAAACAGAAGCAGGTCATTTTACACAGATGTAGCAATCTTTGACACTCAGTACCTTAACATATTCTCCAAAAAGCCTTGAAAATGTATTGCTTGAAAAATCACTAACTGATTTATCTTGATGAATTTCAGGTTTGTGATCAATTACTTTGTTAGCTATATCTGTTGCACTATGTTTGTTTTGACTAACTGAAGCTTTGCTTGTCATGTTAACTTTATACAAATCCTTACTGATTTCAAAAGGAATAACAACAGCCAAAATTAACCAGAGCAGAATTAACACGAGCACACACACCAGAGTCATCTTACAGCATTTCTTTAAAATGGAACATTTTGAAGTACTCCGTTCCATAACATAAGCCATCTTTAGAAAACCTTATTTCAAAGGAAAATAAAAAGAAAACAAAATTTTAACATTATCTAAATTTCAGACTAAAATATATACCCCCTTTTTAAAATCTTTTTTTATTTTTCTTTATTTTTTTTTATCCTCTAACAACTTTTCTTCAACCTTATGTCACAAGTTAATTTCCAACTAAACAACTTTTCTTCGACCTTGTGTCACCTAACACAATTTCTTCAGCCTATTGCCAACATTAAAACCAAAATGTTCTATATTAGTACTTCAATCGTTGTCACTAATTTCTTCAACCTCCTCCTGACTACTGCTGTTAATTTCAATAACAGGAGGAATAATCAGATAAGTCCACTCAGGAGATTTATATTTCTGATTAGGTCCCAAAATTCTTTTTGTTTTTCTAGACACCACTTCTATTTTTCTCCCCCTTTCAACTTTCTTCTCAGGGTCTTTCTGACTAGAGATTTCATTTACCTGTTCCTTAGACTTTTTGATTAACCTGACTCTCAATCCTCCATTTTCACTTGGCCATGATTCTCCTTTTCTCAAAATCTTTCTTTTCGGTTCTGCTATGTTTGTTTCAGTTTTCCAAGATCTTTTTCTCGCTCTTCCTTCTTGACCATCAACATCACTTTCTCCAGAATCACTATCAGAAATTTCTATTCTTGACTCAGGAACTTTTCTAATCGGCAGTCTCACTCTGTTAGGAACTATACTCTGTCTTCCATCACTGGTACTCGGCAATTCGTCTTCCTCCTCCTCTTCAATTACCTTCAACTTCCCAGTTTCTGGTTTCTTGTTCCTTCTTCCAGAGCTTGTTTTCTGCTTTTCGATACTCTCCTGGTCAGAAATTTCTATTGATTCAGCTTCTCTGTCTTCAAAATTTTCAATAGTCTCTACTCCATTTACTTTCTTGACAGATTCTTTTGCTGATTTCCTTTTTAACAGATCTTCATCACTTTCAGAGTCTATTTCAATGATTTCCAAATCTTTTCTGCTCAAGTCTTCATTCACTTGCAAATTTTTCCAGATGTCGACCTCTCTGTCGATCTTCAGAATCTGGATTTCTTTCACCTTCTACTTCAGAATCAGAATCATCCGTAGAATCACTCTCTTCATCAGAATTTTCAGGAGTAGGAATTGGAATAGTGTGACTTGGATGTATCCACCTTTTCAATCCTTTACACTTCACTGCATTTGTTGTTACTAGAATTATCTGTCTAGCTTTCTGCCATCTTGGAACCAGACAATTTCTTCTTCGATGAACTTTTGTTCTGACCCAATCTCCAGGTCTCAGATCATGTGTCTGTACTTTGTCATCAGATTGTACTGCAGTTCCCACCTGATTAGACACAGAAGTTACTACGTCAGACAGCCTTTTGCAATATTCCAAAATAGCACTGTCATTAATGCTCAACAATTTTCCCACTGGTACAAAAGCTTGTCTCATGACTCTGCCCATAAGAATTTCATGAGGACTCAGGCCTGTCTTTTTATCAGGTATACTTCTCAGAGACATTAAAACAAGTGGAAGAACATCTGTCCACTTCATACCTGTATCTAGACACATTTTTCCAATCCTGTTTTTGATTGTCCCATTAATCTGCTCAACTACTCCAGATGCCTCTGGTCTGTATGCACAGTGTATTTTCTGCTCCATATGCAAAGCTTCACAGATCAATTTCAAAAGTTTATTATCAAAATGTCCCCCTCCATCACTCTCAATAGTGACAGGGAAACCGTATCTTGGGATAATTTCTCGAAGAAGCAATTTTGCCAATGTAATTGAATCACAATGACGTGTTGGAAATGCTTCCACCCATCTCGAAAACAAACACACAATCACCAAAACATATTTTAAACAAGTGTGTAAAGGCATTTCAATGAAATCCATTTGTAATCTGGTGAAAGGGCCACCCTCCCGACCTATGATTCCTGTACCTACAACTGATTTCCTGTTTGGGTTCATTTGTTGGCAAGTTAAACACCTCTGACAAAGAGATTCTGCAATTGTTCTGAATTTGGTATTAAACCATGTCTCTTTAAAAAGTCTGATCATAGAATCCCTTCCTATATGACCAGGGCCATGATACAATCTGGCATTGTCAGCAATCATACACTTAGGTAAAACTACTCTGCCATCCTTGTAAGTCCAGACTCCATCTTCATCTCGTGGTCTACATTCTGCTTTTAACCATATGTTTTTCTCCTCATCATCAGCTTCATTTTGTAAATTTCTGATTTGCTGCCATGTTTCAACCACTGTTGTTAGCATCAATGAATTCGAATCACTTTCTTTACTCCTTTCCCGATTATAAGCACAACCATTTCTTGCGCAATACTTAGCCATCTCATCTGCATAAGCATTGCCTTTGGTGATATAATCCTCACCCTCTTTGTGAGCTGCGCATTTCACGACAGCAATTTCTTTTGGTAACTGAATGCCATCTATTAATCTTCTAATAAATACTGCATTTTTAATTGGAGATCCTGCTGAAGTTAAATAGCCTCTCTGAGACCAGAGCTGTCCATAATCATGCACAACTCCATACCCATACTGGCTGTCAGTTATTATGGTAACTCTCAAATCCTTTGATATTTCACAAGCACGAATTAAAGCAATCAATTCAGCCACTTGTGCTGAACGAATTCCTTCAAGACATGATGCTTCTTCAACATCTGCAACTGTACAGACTAAATATGCTGCCTTTAAAACACCTCCCTCTGATCTTAGACAGGAGCCATTTACAAAGTAGACAAAATCTGATTCAGGCAAAGGTTCGTCCTTAATATCTTGCCTTGGCTTGGTACAGTATTCCATAACATCCAAGCACTCATGTTCCACATCAATTTCATCAATAATTTCAGAATCAGGCAATAATGTAGAAGGATTTAAATTCACACATCTTGCAATAGAAACATTATCTGCACCTAGAATGATTTTCTCGTATTTTGTTAACCTGTTACTCGTCAGATGTTGAGTTTTACTCCTTGTCAGAAGTATTTCAACAGAATGGGGAACATAGACTTTTACAGGAAACCCCATTATGATTCCTTCACTTTGTTCCAGACTGACACTTGTTGCTGCAACTGCTTTTAAGCAACCTGGTAAGGCTTTTGCAACAGGATCAAGAACTGCTGAGAAGTATGCAATGGGTTTTCTCAGATTCCCATGCCTTTGAATTAGTACAGACAATGGACATCCTTCTCTTTCACTGCAATACAGTTCAAAATCTTTTTCATAATTTGGCATACCTAAAGCTGGAGCTTCACATAGGCTTCTCTTTAGATTCTCAAAAGCTTCCAACTAAGATTCATTAAGAATAATTGGATCTTTTACATCTGACTTAGTCAATTTCTGTAGTGGTTTCGCAATCACCGAAAAACCACTTATCCATTGTCGACAGTAACCAACCATTCCTAGAAACATTCTGACCTGTCTTTGTGTTCTTGGAGGTTGCATTGCTTGGATCATTTTAATTCTTTCAATTGTTACCTGTCTTATTCCTTTTGCAATTCTATGACCAAGATATTTCACTTCTTTTTTACAAAACTGCAATTTTGCAAGAGACACTTTATGTCCCTCATCTGCTAGATGATTTAATAGTACAATTGTGTCTGTCACACAATTTTCTCTCGTTTTTGCTGCAATTAGTAGATCATCAATATATTGCACTAATGTCGACCTGCCAGGTAGATTTAGATCTTCTAGAGATCTTTTCAACAACTCATTAAAAATAGAAGGACTCTCAGTATACCCTCGAGGAATTCTACACCATGCGAGGGTCCTATTTTGGATTCTGAAAGCAAAGATTTCCTGGCTCTCTGGATGCAATGGAACAGTAAAGAACGCATTGCAAAGATCAATGACAGTATACGATTCAGCATCATGTGGAATCTGATATAAAATGACTGCTGGATTTGAAACAACTGGACAACATGG
The DNA here is from genome assembly GCF_964261635.1 of Lissotriton helveticus. Taxonomy (NCBI): domain Eukaryota; kingdom Metazoa; phylum Chordata; class Amphibia; order Caudata; family Salamandridae; genus Lissotriton; species Lissotriton helveticus. The sequence goes on from NC_136065.1 coordinate 569,561,553, forward strand.
AACGACAATTTGATTAATCTTTCTTAGATCCTGAACAATTCTATATGTTCCATTTGATTTTTTAATTCCCATAATCAGTGAATTACAAGGACTACACTCAATTTCTTTCAAAACACCTTGTTTAATACATTTTTCAATTACAGGAATAACACCCTCTATGGTTTCTGCTTTCATTTTATACTGAGGAATGTTTGGAAACTCTATTCCCTGCTTCACTGAAATTTTAACTGGATCAATATGTTTCATCAGACCCATCTCATTACCAGTCAAATCCCAAATCTCATCTTTGACTGTCTCCTTTAGTTCTACAGGTAGGTTTTCTTTTTCAAAAGCAGGAAACAATTTAGTTTCTTCTGTTTCTACTAACATCATTGTCATTCTATACAAACCATCTTCCTCAATTGTTTGTAATTCTACTCCATCAGGAGAACAATATATTCTACAATTCATCTTGCACAATATATCTCTCCCTAGTAAATTCACAGGACTGCTATTACAAACCACAAATCTATGTTTGTCTTTAAAACTTCCAATCTCAACTTGCACTGGAACTGTTAAGTCAGTTTTAATTTGTTGATTACTTACTCCAACTACTTGGATGGTTTCCCCAGAGAGAGGTAGGTTTTCAATTTCCACTGATCTTACAGTAGAACGGGTAGCACCAGTGTCCACTAGAAAAGTGATGTCTACATCATTAACTTTCCCATTTACAAATGGACCAGACTGGTCAACCTCAAGAGTGGCTCCAATCACACACTCTTCCCCCTCTCTCGGGCACCGTCAGAAGTAGTCATCAGAATCACTTCCTTGATTCTCTGTTAGCAAAAACTGTCCTGAAGCATTTTGCACAATTTGTCTTTGAGTCCTTATTACCTGATCATCTCCTTCAAATCCCACACCTGGATTATATTTTTGACTTCCCCCAGAATTAGGAAAGGGAGGTTGTGGAATTTGATTCTGCTGTTGAATCAATTGATTTTGTAGCTGTCGCTGAAGACTCAGGTAATTCAGTTTACGCTGTAATCGTAGCTGTTGCTGCAGATCAACATCGTTCTGCATCTGTGGGTTTAACAATGGTTTTTTAAAATTTCTGGGTGGGTTTTTGCACTCATTTTTCCAATGTCCAATCTCGCCGCAATTAAAACAAGGCAATTTCTGTTTTAAATCTTCAAATTTAGCATTATATCTTTTATTATTATTACATTTAAATTTTCCTTGACCCTGATTTTGGTTCTGATTTTGAATAAAATGTGCATTTTTATTTTCAAGACTGGCAATTTGTTGCTCAGCTACTTTCACTTGTGCCCACATTGCTTTCTCTTTCAACTTCTTTTGTTTGACCTCTAACTCATCACTACAGTATTTTGCTTTTCTAAGGATATCATCAACTGAAAGTGATTGCCATCCGACTATATTATTTCTAATCATTTCTCCGACTTCTGGTCTAAGACCATAAACAAATCTATAAATAAAATGGCTCATATCTTTCTCATCTAATTTTTCATAACCACTGTATTGTTTGAAAACCAACAGTAATCTTTCATAAAATGAATGAACTGATTCTTGATTAGTTCGATCTATTTTAACCCAGTCCACTTCCTTTAGAGCAATTTTTTGTTTTAACCAGTAAATCACTTTTCTATAAAAGTCCATACTATTGGAGCTGGAGCACCTGTTTCTTTAATTCGCTCCGGTTCCTCTTTCGGCCAACCTATAGCAATTTTACATTCTGTCCAAAGATCTGATGGAACAACGTTGTCGAAAAATCCATCCAGATCAATCCACAGAACTTTTGAAACTTTTATAAACCTGTCTACTTGTCGATACCATTCAACAGGTTTCTCTCTCAGTCTTGGAAAATCATTAGTAAAAAGTAAAATATCCTGTCTCGACCAAGGGACATGAACATAACCTCCACCTGCAATTTCTCTCATTGGAAATTGTTTCGATAATTTCTCTAATTTTTCATCCTCCTTCTTTCTAGTCCACTTCACTCTCCATTTGCTCAATTCACCAAGCTTTTTGATATAAACAATCAAATCTTTTATGTGCATTATTCTTCCCATTGAGTTCAAGTTCTCAATGTCTTTTTCTGTAAAATCTAATCTATAATGCTTTCCAAAATTCTTTTGTCTGCTTAAGTCAATTTCAAGTTCTGCTGCTAGTTCCTCTAACTGATCATATTTATTCTTTGTTTTCCATTGTATACTCTTGCAGATGAACAGTAGTTCATCATCACGATAAAATTTTAGACTATCAGAACCAATTGTACCAATTATTAATTCTTCTAAATTTGCAACATCAAGTTTTGAATTTGACCCTCTTCTTTCAGAAGTCTCAGCATCAGATTCTGCACCCATTGGTGAATTGTTAAAAGAACCTTCATTGAAAGTTAAATCAGGCATTCTTGTTTTCTCATGATTAATTTCAGATAGATCTGAATAAAATTTTTCAGCAACCTTTTGAATTTCTGCATTTAAAGGAATCGTTAAACTTGTCTTGTTATTTTCTTTTTGCTCAAATATAGGCTGAACAGGACCAATAGTTACTGGAACTGTCACATCTTCCATGCCTTTGGTCATTTGTCGAATTAATTCCTCTTTTGATCGAAAATATTCAGAAGTATTTACAACTTCCTCATTTCTAATTTCTCTCATTAAATTTTTAGGGGCTTCTCTTTCTTTTGGAATTAACGAAAAATCTCTACCTCCAATGTAAACATCAGCATTTGTCCCAGTTTCTGATTTTTCTGGAGTTTCAAAAGATTCTGAATTATTTGGGTACAATTTTGGAGATTCATTAACAGGAGGTGCACTTGGTGTGGTTTCAGTAGAAACCATCGGAGTAGACCATGATCGAGGAGGTCTCAAAGGTTCATTTCTTTTATTAGAAGTAAAAATTTCTTCTAAAACTGCATCTTCAGACTCACTTTCTGTGATTACGTTATTTTTCTTTTCAGATCTTTTTTCACCAGGGGATCCTAAAACCATTTCTCTAATTAAATAGAGACCATCACACATATCTCTCTGTCTCCACATTCGCATTCTATCTTCATGTGTCTCTCGTCTATAACTTGGGATTTTCGGAGGTCTTTTAATATCACTCGCTTCTCTTTGTAGTTGAACCATTTCATCTTCCCATTCAACTAAAGCTTCAAATTGAGTAGGTCTCGGCTTTGGTAAAAGAGCGTTCATCTTTTCTCTCAAATTTCTTAAAATTAAAACACCGTCATCTTTTGTATAATGTTTCCAGACATCAAACCACAAACCAGTATGATATCCATATTCACCTTCCATATACGCTGCAGGTGTCTTATATTTATGAAGCAATTTACCACCTCGCGTTTTTATTTTCTTGTCAGGTGAAATAAAAATTTTAAACTTCTGAAATATTGTGGGCTTTTTCTCAACATGTTTGAAATAATAACTCATTTTTCAAATCAAATCCAATTAATGGAATTGATCGTAAAATATTTCCGGGATGTTCCGTTACTCTAGCCAATCCGTGCGCGAAACACACTAACAGGCCAATCAGAGTTGAGCTACGTCACTACCTTGCTCAACCAATAGGAAAAGAGTTTTCTCGAAGAACCAATCAGCTTACAGCTCGTCAGATATACGAGAGCCAATCAGAACACAGCCTGTGACGTATGCTACCCAATCACTGCGCGAACTCAATGACGTACACAGCCGCTGCGGTTTCTCTCGTCTCCCTCACAGTGCTCACCCCTCCTTTGCAAAAACTTTTCACAGCGCCATTTTAAGAACGCTTTTTAATGAAAATTAATTCAACAATGACAATAAAGACTCATCTGTCTGTTTCTCTAATAAGTGACAGAATTTTAATCATACAAGAATTCTATACATGGAATAGACGACGCTATTCTCACAGAATATACATTCGCCGATAAAGTAATCCTTTTACTTTACCCTTCAAACAAGTAATAATGAACTCGTTTCCCTCAGAATGCACATCCAAGTGACATTTCAAAGTTTAACTTGAACACTCTTACAAAACATTTACGCACTTTCAAACGGAAAGTATCCCTAATCAAACACACATGAAATCCGTACAGGACTCTCACCTGTTTATAGATATCATGCACCGTTAGTAAAATAAGTGACGTTATCCCTACAGGACTCTCACCTGTTTATAGATATTAAGCATGTTATCCTTACAGGACTCTCACCTGTTTATAGATAATCATGCACCGACGTTATCTTACCCTTCACTCAAGCTTGAATATATACTATTACTCTTATCACAGTGAGTTTTACAACAGGCTCATTGTCCCTAACTTGTGTTGCACGAAGACAACACTTGTGATACACGGCGATACCACTACTCTGAAACAGATCAAATGTGCTGTGTGACTACCTTCTCATCACACTAATTTGTACCGGTACAACTCACGTGTAACACGAAAACGAACTTAACATAGGTTAGACATTGATCCTATATTATTACCATATAATATGTTGGTTACCATAGCAACCATCAATTTCTGCTACCAAGGTAATTGATCCAGCGGCCTATAGAAAATATGTCATAAACTACACTACCCAACTCCACAACTTATACTATTAATCACTAATCAAACACAAAGGCCCATTAATCAAACATGACATATTATGACCAACTGAATCATGTGGCCTAATTAACCTATTCACACAATATATACATTTATATACAACCGCGGTAAATGGATATAATCATTTCAATAAACCTAACTATTTATTAAGCCACTTATTGCGATAGAATCTAGCTAATGGTAACCTGACCCTATGAAATAACAAGACCAGCTTGTTTTCAAAAGTAAGATTTTTATTAGCTATTTATTTTGGAATTGTAATTAGAATTCTTTATTAAGTATTTTATTAGAATCATTGCAATTATAACAATAGTATCATAATATTTGAAATTTATTATTGCAATAGATATTATTAGTTTGGCATTTTCAAAACCTAAGTCCCTAACTAAACTAAATAAATGGAAATAAAAAGTAAAGTCTTTGAGGGCTCTTACATGCTCCAAGAGAAGTCCGTCAGCACGACACCCTCATCCAAAGGTCAGTAAAGCAGCAGCGTGATCCTTCTACAGGGAATGGATTTTTATACCTTTCTGGCTAAGCTAATCTAAGTAAAAGTAATTATTTTCTGCAAAAGTCGGAGTCCCATTGGCTTACGAGTGACAAGTGACATGTCACCTCATTTTCAAAACACCAGTTCCGTCACTTTCTTAGAGTCCATTGTCTCTAGCATTCGAGCTCCGAGGCTTCCTCAGATTGCAACATTTTCTTGCATAAAAGTTTTCATCATGTCATCTTGCTTCCTCGGATGCAAAGTTATCAAATGTTCCTCCTGCCGGTTCCTGGCCTTGGCCTTGTCTGAGTAGGAGACTGCTAGAAACACACCACGCTTTCCAAATGTTGCCACCGAAAAGGAAGCTTTTCTCTTTGTAAGGACTCTCTCTTGCTCCGTGCAGAAATTATTTTCAAACTCGAGTAAACTAGGCCCAAAGCAGTCAATTTAACGTCCACTAATATATAAACAAACACAAAAGAATAATTAATGTGGGAAATATTATTTGTTCTGTTGCCACCCAGTATTACTAATGATTAACCCATTAGTCTAAGTTACCTAGCTGAAGCAAACAAATAAAGCAGCATCATATCTACCAATCTTCATTAAAATCCAATGAAATTCTTTATGCACCTATAGAAAATAGTGACACCAAATATACAAGGGAAGCAAAACAAGCACATGCATACTTTTAAAAACAGCCGCAATTAGTTATGACATGACAAATAGACAAAATTAATTTATTAATTTGCACGAACAAAAAGATGCAACAATAATGCACGTTTATGAGCACACATGTTAATTCCCGCATGTAATGTAATTTTAATCTAGGTTGAATTAATACAAATACAGCACCAAACGTTAATAGAATTATTTTTCATTATGGAAGTGTGACTTCGCGAGTTGAAATAAATTTATTTCTAAATCTCGCTCCATCAGTATCACACCACCCCCTCTCTTTGTACCGGCTATACGCTCTTTGAAATATTGAGAGGGAGAAAGGCAGGATCCAAGCTTTCGCCCAATTGGTTATGTCCAAAAGAGTTTGTAACTGTTGACAAAGAGGAATTCAAAAGAAATGTAGAGGAAAAGCAAGAGAAATACAAAACATGGTATGACAACAAATGGGGAACATGAGAGAGAAAGTGGGAGCAGGGCCAAAAGGTTTACATAAGAAAACCTAGTGGCTGGGGAAGGAAAAGTGAGAAATATTATGCCCCTGAAAGGATTAGAGAAGTAGGAAGGAATGTGGTCACTCTGGAGGATGGGAAAATGTGGAGCATGGACAGGGTGGCTGCAGGGGGTGCCAAGGCTGCTGTGGACAGGAGTATCAACCCCTGGAATGGAAGAAGGGTAGAGTATCAGGGGAGTCATGTGGGGGAGCTCCCTCTTAGAAGGAGTTCCAGGAGGCGTCAATGTCCAGGGTGGCATAGGGAATATCTTACTAACAGTGGGAAGCCTCAATCTTTCTCTCAAGCTCCATTTGTCCCATAGTATATTAAGTTGGTCTGTACCTGCTTCTGTATGTTGTCCATGCACAGCTGTGGTCATGTTCTTCCCTTAGAAAGGAAGAGGTGTTATAACCTGTCTTGGTTCAACCCCGGTTTCCCCCCCCTTCTCCTCTGTGTATAATGGTACCACCCTAGAATGTTGAAGTGAAGGCTGCATTAGAATGTTGGCAGCCCTCATTGTACGAGAGGCACCAGCAAGCTGAGGATGCGTTTATCTTTCATGAGAATAAACTACAAGTTACAGCTGTTTGTGACTGGATTTATTACTACAGTTACCATCTACAAGAAAGGAGATAGAGCACAGTCGGACAGCTACAGGCCTATTAGCCTTATTGATTCCCTCCAGAAAATACTCTCTAAACAGAGTTCCGAATCCTAAGCTACTACCAGGTGGGTTTTCATGCCAAAATTAGTACTCTGGACCAGGCTGTTCGCCTCCTATGTATTTACTGGAAGGGTTGTAAAGGGAGGGGAGTGTTACGTGGCCTTTGTTGACATGCAGTCTGTACTTGATCTTGTTCCCCCTGCTAGCCTCTGGAGAGTTTTAAAAGAGATGGGTTTGCCGGGTAATCTTTTAGATATTTTAATCAGGTTACATTCATCAAACACAGCACAGGTCAGGTGGGGAGCTCAATCAAGTTACGGAAACATTTTCTGTCCGAATGCAGTGTTAGACAGGGATGTGTGTAAGCTCCCGAACTTTTTACTCTTTTTTTAAATGGGGTTCTGGTTTTTGTAGATAGAGACGAGTGTGACGCTAAATGTTCAAATTGGGGTAGGCCCTCACAAATGCACAATGTGCTTACATGGAATTTGTATGATGGTACGCATATAAACATTGCATTGTGATTGCATATATAATAATGACATTACATATAATTATTTGGAGTATTATATAAGGTATATCAGTGTAGATACATTGGTATACAAGGAAAATCGCACAATGAAAGTTTATTTTTGGTGGTTATTATCACATGATTTGTCACATAATACACTATATTTTGTCACAACAAAGAGGCCATCTACCAGGATTAAGGCCTAGTGACCAAAATCCATGAAGTTATTATTTTTGTTGTTGTTAATAAACGTTATTTTTTTTAGGCAAATGGTACAATCAGTACAACCTAGGAGACTCAGTTGAACACACAGTGTTAGAATTTAATAGCTCAGGTAGTATAAACATAAATGTAAGCAGAGACTTCAAGTGCAATACAGTCTGCACATTGGAATGAAACGGAGTGAAAGTAACCAGACATGCAACACAGTTTATAGACCCCACTTTGCTAGTACTAAATAAGCAGGATCCCAGGATAACATCAGTAATAGTCGTAGCTGAACATCATTAGTGATGTGTGATGGACAATTGTTCATATCACAGCCCCTAAAAAACAAGAGGAAAAACTGCTACCAAACACTCCCCCCTCGCTCTCGTGCAAAACCCTGTATTCCATGTCATATAATATCATGATAAAAAGGGTATGGGTATTCGTTGCGCAACACACTGTCAAAGAGAGTGTTCCTAGTATTCATCACCATGTGGGATTGTATGTGGTACCTTAGGTTAGCCCGCTTTCAGTAGCAGTCCGATCCTGTGACACCTTCAAATCATGCAACACGGATGACAAAGCTCTCAGTTCATCTTCAAGCATGTTATATTTGAGCACTTGTCGCCAGCTACCTGTCAAACGCTGCCCATTCAGAGACATCTCTCAACCATGCCAAACAGTTAGGGGGAGCCGGGCTAAGCCAACTTATCGCTCTCTGATGTTTTGCCAAAACCAAGCCGAGGAGAACAAATTTCCTGCTTAGTGTTTTTTTTCAACTGGAGAAGGAAGCAGTCCCGGGAGCACCTGAGAGATCGCCAATGGCACAGTCCAACCCAAAGCCCCATTCAGATTGTGCATAATGTCCTGCCAGAACAGGGACAGGGAAAAGTATGACTATACCATAGGGATAAAGCCTGCTGTTTTGACCCTACAGCGTGGCCAGCAGTCAGATCGAGTAGGATACATAGAATGCAAGGTTTGTGGAGCGAGGTATGTTTGTTGTATATGGAGATGCAAGAAGTTATTTTTGCCAAACAAAGTGCACCCAAAAATAAACTGCTTGTGAGTGTGAGCCTCTCTTCTTGCAACTTATATATATATATATATATATATTTTCACTGAAAAAAACATAGGCTAAATTACTGTTAAATTCGCTTTAGGGATAATTATTTCTAATTACTATAGCTGGTGAATTTCAGTATTTTTTTTCGGTTCAAGTCAATTTTTTAAATTGACCTATTCACCTCCATATAACTTTATGTTAACCTTTGTTTTTTTCAGTCAATTTCTAAGGAATTTAAAGTTTCTAAGGTGTTTTTTTTCATTCTAAGTAATATGTTATTACCATACATAACTATAACGTCGCTTTGACTTTTGTGTTTTTCAGTGAACTTCTATGGTTTTTTAACCCAAAGTTCTATTTGATTTCCTTAATTTGCCATCTCCACACCTTGTGAAGGCTTCAGCTGTGTGCTGTGTGGGATAAGGTGCAGGGCCTTGATAGATAGATAGATAGATAGATAGATAGATAGATAGATAGATAGATAGATAGATAGATAGATAGATAGATAGATAGATATAGGGATGGTAGATAGATAGAGGATCCTCCATTTGCACAGGAAGTGACACCACTCTTTTCCAAACAAAATCAACTTTAAAAGAAGAAGCCAGGGAAGCCAACTTTATTCTCCATCATCCATCTGCAGAGGAAGTGACATCACTCCATTTCTCTGCATCCATCAGCACAGTATGGGGCGTTAATGGAGTCTCACCAGAAGAATATTATAGACGAAGCCAGGCAAGCAGACGTAATTCTTATTATTCACATGCACAGGAAATGAAATCTGTGAGAAATTGACCTGGCATATGATGTTCACTATTCTAGTGGGCACTTTGCACCAGTACAAATGACCCTTATTGATGGTAGGTTTAAGACAACCTTTATAGAAAGCTATCCTAGTGGTAGCTGTGGAGAGCAGCCTTCAGGCTAAGTATTGAAGGAATGGAAAGCAGCTTGTTTTACCAGTCTATAATCTCTTGAATGATCAAATGATAGAGCACCATAACAGGTATATATATAAAATATATGTATTTATTCTAAACACAACCCCTCTAGTCTCTTTATGAGGCTAGAGGCAAAAGTACAATACAAGAACTTAAATAGCACACAGTAAATTAGCTCAGTATACGTTTTGCCCTAGGGGCCCCACAAACCATATACTAAGAAAGTGATATAAGTACCGCTCTCAACACAGAGACCAGGCCTAGAGCCTGTAGAACCGCTGGGGCAACCAAGAACCACCCAAGGTAGGGATGCAGGAGACCCACGGAGGGCGCGTGCAGTGTCTAAACACAGCAGCGAATCACCATTGACTTCTATGGAGAAAGCTAGAGTTACAATTTAAAAGAATAGGGACACTTAGTAGTGGACTACGGTAAAACCCTTTCAGTACTGGACACTTCGTGAGTCAAGACCCATGGGAGAACCAAAGTACTTGTGTTACCTCACCCAGGGAAGCCGGGTGCATAGGTGTCTTTTTGTGTCGGGTTTCGTCGACGATTCCAATGGAGACCTGCAAAGAAGTGCTGCAGGCGTCCGGCTGAAAAGTGTCCGGATGGATCCAAGGGTGGATTGGAGATCCGAAGAACCTAATAGCAGAGGCGACAGAGTCTGGGTCACTAGCCAGTGACCAGGATGGCGACAAGAAGATGCCAGCCAATGTCGGGTGCTTTCAAGTGAAGTAGGTTAAGCTTGACTCTTCAGCCACGAGGTCCAGGAGGCGTCAACAACAACCAACAACAACCAGGAGCTGGTTTCGAGCTGTCCCACATCGGCTGTCGAGTGCTGCAGTGTCAGTATCCAGATTGGACCCAACAAGCCTTGGCAACAGCAACCCACATAAAATGACAAGATTGACTTCGGTGCAGACCTGTAAGGTCTGAGGGACTCACCCATTCGAGGGGAGTCAAGGCACATTTGGAGCAAACAGGAAAACCCAAGAAACAAAGGATTGTCCTTTGTGGGGACCCACCAGTCGACAGACTAGGGATCGCAAAGGCACCTTGAGCTGAAATGCTGAAATGCTGAAAGCGGGGCCACGGAACACTCGTGGAGTGTAGGCCCACAATCTTAAAGGCAAAAGGTGCTCAGGGTTTGGACTACAAGTAGCCCAATGCACAACTTCGGGAAAGCTTGGGAAGTTGATGCACTAGCAAATGTGCAGGATGTCCAGAACTTCCTATCCTATGTCTCTCTGATAGCTACAGGTCTCAGCTTTGCTGGGGACTCGTGTCAGTCTCGGAGATGTCTGGAAGTCTGTGACCTGTGTCGCAGATTCTTCGGGATCCATCGGGAGCCTTGAAAATGCAGACTGGCAAGATGCTTTTTTGGTGCCACCCATGCAGCATTTTGCATCTTACCCTGTTGTCTGATCTAAAAGTAATCGTGTAGCACAAGTTCTGTTGATATGAAAAACCTGTATTGGTCTCTGCTTATACCATTTGCATTCCATTCTATACCAGGAAGGTTAGGATAAATCTTACTTGGTTATGATGAGTACGTTGCTCTACTTAGGGGTAAACTTCACAAATATGTATTGACAAATTCCTGTGGAACGATGTGAAACTGTGTCAGACATCCATTTGAGATTCACAGTGTGGCAATTGAAATCACTTGTTCCAAAAAGAAAATGTACCTGTTTCTGTACACTAACATCAGCCCATATTATATCATTTCCGAGAATCAGGACAATAAAATTAGTCCAGGCCTGTAGAGAACAGAAGAAATGGAATTTATCGGCTAAGCCATGGTATTAAATGTGATATGCCAAACTGGTCTTTCTAAGCTCCACTACATTCGTATTATGCACCAAAGTGCCGTTAGCCATCGTTACACGCCTTTCACAATATGCAAACGAAGATGGCATCAGAGGGAAAAAAACAGGTTTTGTTGTCCCTCGCTAGCCTGTATGTCCTGCTTCTTGCATCTCTCTCTTGGTATTGGATGAGCATCAGTCCTAGTGACTGCATTGAGACCTCTGTAGTCTACACAAAACCTCATCTCTCTCTTACCACCCTGGGTGTGAGGTTTGGGTACTAGGACTACTGGATTAGCCCAAGGGCTTTCTGAAGGTTCAATCACTCCCAGATCCAACATTTTTAGGACATCTGTTCTGATACAGTCCCTGACATGATCAAGTTGCCTGTAAATATTATTTTTAATAGGCAGACTGCCCCCAGTGTCCACTTCATGAGTGCACCAGGTAGTCTGACTTGGAGTCAGAGAAAAGATATGTGCTGAACTGTTGGAGAACTTGTCTGCAATCAGTCTGCTGCTGATCAGTGAGGCTGCCTGCCAAGGCTACTCCATCAACTGATCCATCATCAGGGTTCTGACAGAGCAAGTCTGGGAGAGGCCACTCTCTTCCTCCTGTCCTTCATCAGTAGCCATGAGCAAGCCCATGTCTGCCCTGTCAACATATGGTTTCAATCTGTTGACATGAAGCACCCTATGGGGGTTCCTGGGAGTTCCAAGATCTACCAAAGAGGTAACCTCTCTCTTCTGTTCAACAATAGTGTGGGGCTCACTCCACTTGTCTTGGAGAGCTGCTGGGGCCCAGGCTCTAACACCCACACTTTCTATCCCGGCTGGTAAACAGTCAGTACAGCCTTTTGCTCATGCCAGGCTTTCTGTAATTCCTGGCTAGCGTCTAGGTTTTTAGTTGTCTTTTTCATGTACTCAGCCATCCTGGAGCGGAGACCAAGTACATAGTCCACAATATCCTGTTTAGGGGGTTTGAGAGGTAACTCCCATCCATACTTCACCAGACAAAGTGGTCCTCTGACAGTGTGTCCAAACAGAAGTACAAATGGGCTGTAGCTACCACCATCTGAGGAAACTCCCTGTATGCAAACAGAAGGCAGGGTAGCAGGATATCCCTTCTCCGCCTGAGCTTTTCTGGGAGACCCTTATTTATACCCTTTAAGGTTTTGTTGAATCTTTCAACTAAGCCATTGCATTGTGGATGATAGGGTGTGGTCATGGGCATCCGCAGAAATGTTTCCGGGGGGGGCACATTTTTAACTTCATCACCATCCCCCTTGCACCCTTCTCCCCTCTGCCTTGCACCCTTCTCGCTCTCCCCCTTGTACCCTTCTCCACCTCCGCCTTGCACCCTTTTCTACCTTGCACCATTCTCCCCTCTGCCTTGCACCCTTCTCCTCTCTGCCTTGCACCCTTCTCCCCTCTGCCTTGCACCCTTCTCCCCTCTGCCTTGCACCCTCCTCCTCTCTGCCTTGCACCCTTCTCCCCTCTGCCTAGCACCCTTCTCCACTCTGCCTTGCACCCTTCTCTCCCTCCGCCTTGCACCCTTCTCCCCACTGCCTTGTACCCTTCTCCCCTCTGCCTTGCACCCTTCTCCCCCTCCGCCTTGCACCCTTCTCTACCTTGCACCCTTATTCCCTCTGCCTTAAATCCTTCTTCCCTCTGCCTTGCACCCTTCTCTACCTTGCACCCTTCTCCCCTTTGCCTTGCACCCTTCTCCCCTCTGCCTTGCACCCTTTTCCCCCCTGCCTTGCACCCTTCTCCCCCTCCACCTTGCACCCTTCTCTACCTTGCACCCTTTTCCTCTCTGCCTTGCACCCTTCTCCCCTCCGCCTTGCACCCTTCTCTATGTTGAATCCTTCTCCCCTCTGCCTTGCACCCTTCTCCCCTCCGCCTTGCACCCTTCTCTATGTTGAATCCTTCTCCCCTCTGCCTCGCACCCTTCTCCCCTCCGCCTTGCACCCTTCTCTACCTTGCACCCTTCTCCTCTCTGCCTTGCACCCTTCTCCCCTCTGCCTTGAACACTTCTCTCCTCTGCCCTGCACCCTTCTCGGCCACCCCCTTGCACCCTTCCCACCCAATGGAGGGGGCTGCCACCTGGAACAATGGCACCATTTCAAAAGCATGATGGACTAGGGCCGGCCCTGACTGGGCTCACACCGGACACACTGGCGATCCAGGGGGGGCAAGTGCCCCCCCCCTTGCCCTCCCCTGCGGGCGCCCATGGGTGTGGTGAACTTGTAGTTCACTCCACACTCCTTCCACATTGCAGTCAAGTAGCTGGACAGAAAGTTTGTACCTCTGTCACATACTACCTCCTAAGGAAACCCCACTCTTGAGAAAACTCCCAAGAGGGCTCTTGCCACAACAGGTGCTGTGGTGGTCCTAAGGGGAATTGCCTCTGGGTACCTAGTGGCATGAACCACTAACGCTAGGATAAACTGTGCCCAGATGCAGTTTGAGGATCCATTGGTCCAACAATGTCAATCCCCACTCATTTAAAGGGAACTCCCACCATAGGTAGTGGTTTAAGGGGGGCCTTTGTGCTGCCACCTGCCTTACCACTGGCCTGACAGGTTACACAGGAGCGACTTGGTGCCTTCAGACATGTGGGGCCAGTGAAAGTGAGGGACAATTCTGTCCCAAGTCTTGTTCTGGCCTAGGTGTCCTGCTAGGGGAATATCATGGGCTGGTGTCAATAGGAAGCCCCTGAATGCTAAAGGTATGATCAACCTTCTGGCTGCACCAGGCTTGGGGTTTCTACTCTCTGAATACAGGAGTCCATCATCCCAGTAAATCATATGGGTGCCACTAGCATTCCCAGCAGCCTCAGCAGCAGCTTGCTGTCTGAGGGGTTCACGAGAAGGGTAGCTCAACTGCACCTGACTCAGATCTGCCCTGGAAGGGCCCCCTGTCCCCAATAACTCAACCTGATCAGGCTTAAGCTCCTCTGGGACAGTTCCTTCTTCAGGTTCACAATCAGCTTCCTCAGAAGATTGATCCTCACTCTAAATCAGGGAGGAAAGCACTGCCTTAACCCTACTGCTCCCTTTCTTGGAAGGCACCTGGTCCATTATTCCAGAATCCAGGGTCTGTCCAGTGTTAGACTTTCTGACCTGTGACCTAGTCACAGGAAACACATGTGCAGGGATCCCCGGCATTGCTGCATGGGTCCTCAACTCCACTTCAGACCAGGCTAAAGTCTCTAAATCATTGCCAAGCAAGCGTTCTACAGGGAGGTCTGCACTGATCACAACCTTCTTAAGGCCATTTACCCCTCCCCAGGAGAAATCAACAACTGCCATGGCATGGGTAGTCCTGACATTGCTGGCATTAATCACTTGGTAAGTCTCACCAAGTATAACTTGTCCAGGGTTCACAAAGTCTGGTGTCACCCCTGTGTCCCTGTAGACCTCAGCCTTTTTCCCATTAATCAAAGGCTGTTGTCTGTACTTGCCCAGGTTACTGGGACTCACAGAGGAGGTCATATCCATGCCTCCATCACAGACTAACACAGCCTGAGTTGGAACTCTGAATAGGCCAGAGTCCATCTCAGATCCCAGGGTTAACCCTACTACACCCTTCTGCTGGGAACCACCACTTGTAGCTGAACTAGGGGGAACAGTTGCCTATGGGGCAATGGTGGCAGGTGCAGTCTCCTTTTTGGTGCAGTCACTGGTCCAGTGACTATTATTCTTACAAACTTTACACCATGGTTTCTTTGGGCCTTCTTTCTTTTTGGAAGACTGGGGACCCCCACCATTAGAAGCTTTTGGGGACCTTGTGAAGACTTCTGGTCTTTACCTTTCTCCCCACCATTTTGATCTTGCTTCTTTTGGTCACCACCTTGGTTCTGTCCCTTCTGCTTCACATTGGTTCTGACCCATTTGTCTGCCTTCTTTCCCAATTCTTGGGGAGAGGGCAGATCAGAGTCCACCAGGTGCTGATGCAACAGCTGGTTCTGACAGTTATTAAGAATTTGTTCTCTCATGATCAGATTATTCAGTCCTGTATAGTCACACACTTTACTGCCCAGTAACCAGCCCTCTATAGCCTTAGTAGCACAATCGACAACGTCAACCCAGTCCTGTGCCTTCTGGGTGTCTCTAAACTGTATTCTATACTGCTCAGTGGTTAAGCCAAACCCATCTATCAAAGCACTGTTCAGGACCTTGTAATCATCAGCATCCTCTTCTCTTACAGTGAGGAGCTTGTCTCCACCTTTGTCTGCAAAGGAGAGCCACAAGATTGCTGCCCACTGCTCCTGGGTACCTTTTGTACTTTGCAGGCCCTCTCCAGTGCAGTAATCCATTTGTGGATGTCGTCCCCATTCGGATAGGGAGGGACAATCTTGTTTAAGTTTCTATGGTTATAAGACCTATCCCTACCCGTTGGGACATTGCTGCCACCATGGGGCTCAAGCCCCATCTTTTTTTTTTGCTCTTTCAAGCTTGAGGGTCTCCTTCTCTAAGGCTACTTGCTGTCTCCTTATTCTCGGCTGGGCTTCTTTCATCCTAGCATGATGCTCCCTCTTCTCAAGGGAGGTAACCCTCCTATGCGAAGAGGAAGAGGACCCTACAGATGTACCAGAATGATTAGACTCCTGGGAAGGAGACCGTTCTCTTCTAGGCACACCACCAACTCTACCTGGGGGGAGCAAAGATAGGGCCACCTCGGCCTTCCTCATCTACAGGCAAATCTGGATTCCCCAGGTCTAGGTCATTGTCCCTTACCTGGTCCACATCATCATCAGAGTCCTGATGAGGTAACTCACCAGTGTTCTCTTCTTCTGAGGCATTGGGTATTGGGATTCTGTCCTGGCTTCAATTTTCTTATGGCACACAGAGCCCTTAACTCTTGGAAAGAGAATGTGGCATACTTAGATGTCTGCACTTGGCTGACATCTGGGACAGACCCACTGGGTCCCTCCTTTGAAGACATGACTAGTGAGGTGTGGTGTATGCACCTACCTACATTATTTGGTTTCCTACTAAACCTCTTTTGAGTTGTAGAAAGGGTGTGCTAGGCCCTTAACTCACAACTCTAAGTTCAGTAGAACTTACTGTATTATAAGCTTGTATTATATGTATCTATGGTACCTTTAGTGGTTTTTCAAATGATATCCTCAAGATTATCTGGTAAAACAATGCAAGCTGGAATCCCACACGCTGCACACCAATGTGAGAAGTTGGCAGGGGCAGCTCCTCTAAGGGGGTGTGTGGGTGCCGCCCCCCTGCTTTCTCGCCGTGCGAGAAGGTAGAAACAAATGGTAGTCATTTGTTTCTGCCTTCTCGCACGGCGAGAAAGCAGAAGTTCCTGGTTGGGGGTGGGCGGTGTTACTCGAGGGCAGGGGTGAGTGCCTTGCCCACTGTTGTTAATACTGTCTGTTTGGGCAGCCTGAAGCCGCCCAAACAGACAGTAATAACAACAGTGGGCAAGCCACTCCCCCCTGCCCTCGAGTAACACCGCCCACTCTCCCTCTTCTCTCTGTATGCTGCAGCATACAGAGAGAAAATGACACGGGTGGGGCAGCGGCCGCACCAATGAAAAACGCTGCGGTGGAGGGGAGGGAGGCTGCCTGCAGCCTTCCTGATGACGATGAGCACCCTGGGAATTCGAAACCAGAACGGCGGGAGTCGGGAGTCTGCAGTCTCGGAACTAAAGAAAGGCGGAAAGGTAAGTTTTACTTTTATTATTTATCCCGCCCCCCATATGTTCTCTGAACTTTCACCAATCCCTGTAATGGCTAGGTGCCTCCTGTGGTTAATAACAAACATGAATGTGTGCCTGTGTAATGTAAACATATAAGAAGAAGGCATTTGGCCCAAAGGGATAGCGGGGGGTAGGGCCTCAGTATCAAAATTTAGAAAAATGTACCCACACCTCCATTAGTTTAGATCAGATTTCTGATCCAAGAATAAGATAAACAAAAATTATTATGTTTATCTCGGCAGTAATTTTTGCCTCTTTATTTTAAATTATTTTGTAGAATAAAGGATATTTATTTAACTACAATAAGAACACATCATCTACCAAACAAAATGTCACATTACTACAAAACAATCTGACAATAACTAAATTATATCATATTGTACATATATCTCCACATATATTTACAATACATTTAAACACACGGTGAAATTCAATACATAAAAACATTATTTAACATTCAACATGTCAAAAAAGCAGTTTATATATACATATATTCAATCTCATAACGTTGCGAATAAAATCGAGCAACTCAGAAAAGTTTTTTACACCTAGAGAGCAACTAATCCTAATACTCTAAGTGTTCCAAAGATTTAACAAAGACTTAAATCCCAAATAGC
The DNA here is from genome assembly GCF_964261635.1 of Lissotriton helveticus. Taxonomy (NCBI): domain Eukaryota; kingdom Metazoa; phylum Chordata; class Amphibia; order Caudata; family Salamandridae; genus Lissotriton; species Lissotriton helveticus. The sequence goes on from NC_136065.1 coordinate 569,579,343, forward strand.
CGACGTGTTTCGAGTTCTGGCTTTATGAGTTACCAAACTCTCATCAGGGCTGGATTAGTCTTTTCATTGACAACTGTGTGTTGCCAAAGTAGATTCGTGGCCTTAGAGTTATGTTTCTACGCAGTGGTTGCCAGTCTTAGAAGCGGCATTCTTTTCAGTCCAATAGTAACACAAATTCCGGCACTCTCAGTTCTTTATTTTCGATAGCTGATTAACGACTGCATGCTGAGGAAGGATTTATCATGTTACAGTATTAGTAGATGTTTTCGTGCATGACAGGAAACTAATTTAACGTTTAGCGTTTAGCGGTTATTCAGGCTCGTTTCTCACTCCGTGATTCGGAACAAATCACGGAGTGAGAAACGAGCCTGAATAACCGCTAAACGCTAAACTTTGAATTAGTTTCCTGTCATGCAGTCGTTAATCAGCTATCGAAAATAAAGAACTGAGAGTGACGGATTCCGAAAGCTGCAGAGGGGCTCAGCTCATGCTAGGGCACCCTCTCACACAAAACCAAGCACTCTGCCTTCAGGATTATCAAGGCCTGCCATATTAGTGACTTATAGGTTTATATGTGTCTATATATAGGTAGATATAGGTATACTATATCTAAGCAAGGGGTGTTAACACCACATTACCCAGGCTGCAAGTGCAGACCTGTGATGCCATTTTGGAAGGCTTCCCAGGGGTGGCTTAATAGATGCTTCAGCCCCTGGTAGGCCTCTGGGGTACCTATGCCCTTGGTACATAAGGTGCCATATACTAGGGACTCACAAGGGTAACCCAGTAACCAATCTGGAGTGTACCTAATGTACAGGTAACCAATTTAGAGAGAGAACAGCTAGGCTGTAGTTCTGATTAGCAGGGCCACAGCCAGAGTAAAGTCGATAAACCAGTGAAACACTGCAAAAAGTGGGGGTAACCATAGGAAGCAGATCCTACTCTCCTACAAAATCACTGACTTCTGACCAAAACAGTCTTTAAAAGAAGAGGCCAGGAAGTGGACATCAGCTCCCATTCTCCATCCTCACAAGAAGTGACATCACTGCCTTTCCCAGCATCAATCGGCACAGGAAGTGTGATCACTTCTTGCCTTCTCCCTACATCTATTAACTCATCAGGGCAACCTACCACTTGGGCCTAGGAAAAGGCGGTCCTTGCCTATTTGAGCGTGTTAGGACCTGTACAATTGAAACCCTGAAGGTAAGATATAATCACAAGCCTCACCCAGTACTCCGTACTGCCAATCTCCACAATCACACCCAGACATAGACAACACAAACACTTACATGCCATTCTCACACCACAGAGCGCTGAAAACTTTTTTGCTTGAAGTACACTTCACCGAAGAAGGAAGAAGAATTATATCTAAAGAAATGCCACTTATGATGTTGCTAGCTTGTATTCCTGCACTTTAGAAGGAGTTTTCTGATGTATTCATTCCGCCTGTGAAAAAAAAACTGCCACACCATTGTTTTTGCAATTGAGCAGTTAACCTGAAGCCTAGGGTTGAAATTCCTTATGGGCGAATGTACTCACTGTATAAAAGAGAGTGAAAAGTGCTACAACAGTACTTGCAAGAAAGTTTCGAACAAGGACTAATATTATGCTTTCAACTTTACCATCTGTTGTGCCCTTAATATTTGTCACCAGGAAAGACAGTGGATTAAGACCATGAATTAATAACAGAAGCTTGAACTAAATCACCATAAATGATCGTTACCTATTACCTTTAACTAAAGACATCCTGGAAGCCGTAAGTGGGACTCAGTATTTTACCAACTTGGATCTAAAGGCAATTTTTAATGGGCAATGTAATGGGTATTATCGGGGATAAAAAGTTTTAACCAGAGAATATGTGGTTCTGATGCCTTGTTTATTTGATTAATACACCCTGATTTGAAAATATGAAAATGGTTTTATTGGTATTTTTGTCATTTCAGGATAACTCGAGTGTGGTTACAAAGGAACGACAAGTAAGGTCACCGCATATTGGAAAATGTACCTCCACCCACCTAATAATGATCAAATAAAAAGGGTTAATGTAAGTGTGGGATCTTAGTCCTGACAAAGGCCGAATGGCCTAGTAGGGCGATGAATACTGGCCAAAACATGTCGATGAGTTAGCAGATAGTTGGAATGAAGGGGCACTAATATCCCAGTTTCATCACTGTTATTCATTGTAATCCAATCTGAGGTGCCCAATATTAAAGAGGAACTGGAACGTCCCTGAGGTAGTTTTAATTAGTTTTAATTAGGTCTTTTTTGGCATTGTGGATCTTTTTATTTGTGTGTATTTTCTTCCCCATTACCATTTTCTCCATCCAAGTCATTAGTCTGTGTAGGGATGTTGTAAAACGCCCAATTTTGAAGCATGCCACTATTTGTGGGTGAGGACATTTTAAAGAAACCTTGCGTTTTTCTATGAGAAGTTGTCATTTGCTTCCTCCTTTTCCTCTTTGTGTGTAGAATTAAACCTTTTGCCATGCCCAAACCTTCCCTTTTACACATTTAAACCAGGGTAGGTCCTGGACAGCTCAGAGGGCAGGGTACAATGTATTTGAAACATACTTTTAAGTTTTAAATGCCCTGGTAGTGAAAAACTCTTACATTTGTTTTTCGCTACTGCAAGGTCTATCTCTCCCATAGGATAACACTAGAGTTGCCTTATTACATTTTATAAGTGCAATTTCCAAGTGAAAAGAGATAACTTGTTCATTTTTGTTCTCTCTGGAATCCTAATTTAAATTCCTAACTTATGTTGATGTTGGATTTTAAATTACAATTCTGAAAATGCCACTTTTAGTAAGTTGGCATTTTCTTGCCTTACCCTTTGTGTGTAGAATTAAACCTTTTGCCATGCCCAAACCTTCCCTTTTACACATTTAAACCAGGGTAGGTCCTGGACAGCTCAGAGGGCAGGGTACAATGTATTTGAAACATACTTTTAAGTTTTAAATGTCCGGGTAGTGAAAAACTCTTACATTTGTTTTTCGCTACTGCAAGGTCTATCTCTCCCATAGGATAACACCAGAGTTGCCTTATTACATTTTATAAGTGCAATTTCCAAGTGAAAAGAGATAACTTGTTCATTTTTGTTCTCTCTGGAATCCTAATTTAAATTCCTAACTTATGTTGATGTTGGATTTTGAATTACAATTCTGAAAATGCCACTTTTAGTAAGTTGGCATTTTCTTGCCTTACCCATTTGTTCCGTGCAGCATGTCTCTGGTCACCAGAATGGTTGAGGTTCAGCTTTGTGTATTCTTCCTAGACAGCCATATACAATGGAGCTTAGATGTGACTGGATTGGCCATGAATGACAGGATGGGAGGGACGAGCTGGGCCCAACCTCACTTACACCTGAATAGGCTGTGATCTTTTCACACAAAGGACTTAATGATCCTGCATTGTTACTTCAGCCAGCTTGGAACAAGGGAATGGGTGGCAGGGAATTCCATCATTTCAAAGTCACTGTCTAGAAGCTTCTCCCACCTTCCAAAACCCGGGCATCAGTGTATAAAAGAACAACCTCAGACACCACCACTTCAGTACACTGCTGGACAGGTGGATACTCTGCTAGGATGAATGACTGCTGTGCTCCTACAAGGACTGCCACTCTGAAGGAGCTACTGCCTTGCTGTGCTGATCTGCTGTCCTCTTCTCTGGAGATGAAGAACTGGACCTGGAACCCATATTGGACCCCAGAGTAACTCAAAGGCAGTGGCGGCTCCTCAAGGGAGTGCTGCGGGCAGTGGGGTGGGGGAGGGGCAGGGTGGGGGATAGTAAACTCCAGAATGCGGCGAATGGAGTTGTGTATATAAATAATGAAATAAAACAAATTACATTGCACTCGCTACTGCGCCAAATCGGCGATGCAGCGCACAATGTAAATCATTTCATTTATTTACTCAACTCCGTTCGGCAACATTCCGGAGTTTACTACCCCCCCACCCTGCCCCTCCCCGCCCACCGCTCCACAGCACTCCCTCGAGGAGCAGCCACTGCTTAAAGGGCTAGTCTGCTTGCCTCTTGGTCTGAATCTCAGGTGTATAACAGCCTGCCCACAGACCCTGGACCCACTTTCAATGAGTTCCTCACCCCAAGAGGTGTACCTTAACTCCTGGACCCTTGGTGTGGCTCACTGAGTTCTTAATTCAAGTTTTGGGTAGTTAGTTACTGCAAACGAGCTTGTTCACACTGAAACTACACTGCTCACACTTAAAATCAGCACAAGCTGCTGCTATCCTGTCTCTTTGCACAGCAAGCATTGATCGCCGCAGAGAACCACCAACGTGAAGTACCTGCCCACCCGTCCGCAATGCCTGGCCTGCTACTTGCGCCATGCTGACCACCATCAGTGATGCTGTGCTTCCTCCCTATGACTCTCTCCAAAGTGAATGGGACTCTTGGCAAGCTTGAGAAGGTAAACCTTCAGCTGCGTTAATCTGGGACTATATCAACCCGCGCTCCATTGTGGTCAGCTTGAACTTTTGACTTTGACCCGTCCAGAGCGACCACATAGCTGTGGTTGTTGCTTTAAGCTTTTAGGTGCTTTACTGCAGATTATTCTCTAAAAATTCATAACTCCACTTCTACTGATTGTTTTTTTATCATGTTGAGAGCTATTTTTGTAACCAGGTGTGGAATTTATTTTATGTGGTTTACAAATGCTTTACACATTGCCATTAAGTTAAGCCTGACTGCTCTGTGCCAGAGCTACCAGTGGGCTGATCACAGGTTAGTTCGGGGTTGCATTTGCCTTATCCTGACCCCAGTCAACCAGTAACACAAATCCTAACAGTTTGTTACAACTGTTACCCGTAGCCACCAGCCCAGAGAAACTGTTTTCACAGACTTTATAGTTGCATTACCACTATCAAAAGGGAAAACAGTGATAATGGTTTCAATTGATATGTTTTCTAATATGGCACATTCTTTGCCCTTTATCATACTGCCAACTGCTAAAGAAATATCACAGAGTTTTATCAAGGATATCTTCAGACTACATGGTATTCCTGAGACCAACACTTCTTATGGAAGTCCACAATTTGTCTCTCGATTATGGAAATATTTTTGTTTTGCCCTGGGAATCTCAGGAGCTTTTTTCTCTGTATTTCATCCATAAACTAGTGGTGTCACTGAGAGAGCTGATCAGACTCTAGAGCAATACTGGAGGTGTTTTCATAATGCTACGAGTGATAATTGGATTTCCCTGTTACCATATGCAGAATTTGCATATGATTATAGTGTGCCCTGTGCTACCAAAGCCACCCCTTTTTTGTTTGAAGGGATTCTATTGTAAGTTTTTTCTTGAAACCTTCAATATTCCGGATTCTTTTCCTACAGTCACTGACCTCATACAACATCAAGGTAAAGTCCAGAGATTAGTTGCTGATACATTATGAAGGGTTTCAGCTGGAAAGAAGAAGCAGGCTGGTAGACATAGACTTCAGGACCTCGTCCATAGGGTGGGGGAAGTTCTAGCTTTCATCTCGCTCTTTGCCTACCAAGCCAGGACCCTCCAAATTGCAGCCATGATTCTTGGGGCCCTTCACAATTTTCCAAAAGGTTTCTCCTGTAGCCATTTGTCTTGGGTTACCGTCTTCTTGGATAGTCCACCCACATTTCATGTATCTCTGCTGAAACCCTTTGTCTTTGATGATTTTGCAAGGAATCAACTCCCACCTCCACCAGTAGAGATTGGTGGCCAACCATCATATGAGATATCTGATATTGTTCCTTCTCGGTTATTTTGAGGTAAGCTACAGTTTTTGATAAAGTGGAAGGGTTACCCAATATCAGATCATGCTTGGGAACCTGCAACTGCATTATATGCTAGTCTATGGGTAGTTTGAAGATTTTTCTTAGGTATTTTGGTAAACCTGGTGCTCTGAGGACGGGGTATGCTGTTGGGCTTTAGCGCTCCTCTTGTTTGGCTCCCATGCATGTTCTGTTGCACAAGGCCTTGGGCAGAGTCACCGCTTACCTTAGTGGTCTCTAGATGGTAGGAGTTGGGTACCAGCAATACACCTTTTCTCTCCGGCAGGAGCAAAGAGTTTGGGACACGTGGTGTAGGTGTCCAGATGGGTGTACAGGTGCCATTTTGGATTGGGTTTCAAATTTGATACAAGATGGTTTCCCTTTTCCAGGATAGGAATCACCTAATTCAATATGGAGGAAAGTAGTCTCTGCGGAGGATATGTTACTTCCAGAATAGATAAGACTATTTAAGTGGAGCCTAGGGATTGGTCTTTGCATTGCAGTGTTCCTGCTATGCTTAGTAGTGGTTTTGATGCTCTGTGTTGCTATTGTCTTCTAGTTTAGGTTCTTCTGGTTTTGCTCTGAAGTTTGCTTCCCTTCTGTCATCTTCAGAGAGTTTGTGCTATGGCTTTTTTCCCTCCTCAGCAATGGGTTATTTCCTTTAATACTTACTTGTTGCTGTTTACCCCACTTTCAGCAAGAGGCTGCAGAAAGGAATCACCCATACCTCATGGTCCAATATTCAAAGCTGCAAGACCTCTGCTTCGCCCACCCTTAACACCAAGGTACTATGACATCCCATGTACTTTTCAGCCTCTAGATGATGACCCTTTGGGGCTCTACTCACGGAAAACAGCATTGAGATTCAACAATATGCTAATGATAAACAATTCTACTTGAAAGACATCTGCTCTGGACAGCAAATGCCTAAAGAACTTCCTTTAACTCATGTAGGTCTGGATTCCCAGCACCTACCTGATGCTTAATCTAACTAAGACAGCATTCCTGTTATTTGCCGAGAACAACAGTAACAAATAATATAAACCTGTCTCAGTAACATGAAACTTGATGGTGATAGAGCGCGCAGGTCACCCAACTATATTTTTACCATATGCGCACTTGGGCCCTGTATTCAGTTTACCATAATTACTTAATCGGGTAACCTACACTCTACTACCAGAATTTAATCCTAACTGATTCCTATACTATAAACTTACCAATCCTTGTCACTGGTACCTATGACCACAAATGGATCAGGGGGTTAGTTGTAAAGAAAGGCAGTCAATAGCATTTATAACATTATGCTCTCATGTAGTGACCACAGACTGGAGAAGTTTTGAAAACCTTTATCTAATCTTCATCAAGAGTTGAGAGCCAAAAGTTTACAGCAAGCAAACTATCAATAATCAGAATCATGAAAAGCGAATATGTATGTAAAAGATATATGATGCCAACCATTTAGAAGTCTAAAGGGAAGGTAAGGAAAAGGAGCATACTGAATAATCAGGAAATCAGACTGGAAATAGTACTTCCTAAAGGACGGGGAAAATAAGGAACATACTAGAATATCACAGTTTAATCATTTTCAATAGAAATTGAATAAGAAGAGGAACATGAAATATTTAAGGACAAAACTGAATTTACTATGTAGCTATAGGAAGGGTAAGAAAAAATTGGAACACGCTAATAATTCAGGACAACCACATTCAGTTTGCTAAGAGGAGGGGTATAGAAAAGGATCATCTATTTATTCAAAGGAAAAAACGGTACTCGACACCCAAGACTAAAGAGGGAGGGGAAAAATGGAACACGCTAATAATGACAAGCTCACGATTTGGTACTTTGTCACAAAGGGAGGGGAAAGAAAAAGGAACATATGCAATTATAACTTCAGCAGGATTTAAGGGAAAATTAAGGAGAGGATGCAAAAGTGTTTCCCTCACAGATTTATATTTACCTAGAACGGTGCGAAGACCAACCCTGGCCACGGGTCAGTTAAGGACAGAAACCCTGAAAGTTGCAAACGCCAGTAGGCCAGCACGTGCAGGTCAGAGACAGGACAGGAAAACCAGATTGGATCAGAACCGGACCACCAAAGTTGAGACCAGCACCCGCAGTTCAGTTGCAACGCCTGCGCTGCACCCTCTCTGCAGCTATCAGTCAGAACCGCGATTTGGTTATCGAATTCCCCAGCAAAGTGCTTCGCCAGCACTTTTAGGTCCCAAAACCCCGATTGGGTCAGCGAGTGCTCTGGCAGAGTGCTTTGCAGCACCTCTGTTCTCGATCAGGTATTGAGTGCGTTGGGTCAGTGACAGGTCAGCTATTCGGACAAGTTGGACAATTTCTCTAGCTAAACCTAGGCTAGTTATACTATTTTCCAGGTCAGTGTACCACCCCCCAATGTTGCAAGTGTAAGGATCCCCCATTTCGATTGGACAAAGGAAAAGGACAGGTCATCATACCACCTAAAATTTGAGATTTCTCAGGCTCCTCATTTGAATTATCGTACACACCCCTTGAATTTCAGGTTCTCATGATATATTCTTTACACATAACAATGGTGAATTTAACATTGTACACATTGTAATAATTTTAGTACAGTTCAGCTTGTTCGACTAGGTGAGAGATATCTTCCCAGGCGCATCTTGGCTGGAATTGCCATCTGGCTGGGATTCAAAGGTCACTGCTGTGGAGACTCGCAGATCTCGCGCAGACGCAGTTTGAAGCACGATGGAGTGCAGCAAGGGAGAATAGGCCATATTTTGTAATGTACCATGAATTGGAAAAGAAAACATTTTAGAACATAGAAAAAAAAATACACTGCATACCATGAACTTCTACTCTATACCCATTACTTTATAATAAACTATAGCATTAGGGTTAAGCAGAACGAACAGCTTAGCAAAAGCAGCATTGCAAGCTTCTGGCATGTGAGAACACAAAGCAGCCATTTTAGGTCTACTGCGCAAGTGCAAACAGTTTCCCACCAAGACAGCTAATACGTCACGTCACATGGGTATGACCGACGCATGCGCAGTCTAAATTCCCGCGTAGCAGCGGCCATTTTAGGTTGCAAGCATATTAGGATTAGAAGACACATTGGCAAGCGTCACTCGGATGCCCCGTGTAAAGGGAAAATAAGAGTTTTAGTATGACAAACATGTTGGTTATTTGTTAATACTGTTATCCGAGGTTCATGAGTACGAGCAAGTCGCTTTACGTGCGAATCCTTGCTCCATCAATGGCTTTCACCCCACCTTTCACCAAGTCACTTGAATTCATTCTGGACATCAACCTCACCCACGAGGAACACATTGGCAACTAATAAATAAAGACAGCCTGATACCAGATCTCTGTTCTAAAAATAAGTGAAACTGTTTCTTCCAGGAAGAGACTTGGGTACTGCTGTTCAGACACTCAAAATCTCGCCCCTCAATGGTAGTAATGCCTCAGTCCTTGGAATCCTAGACCCCACACTGGGCCATTCTACATGCTGCAGTACGTCACACCAGGCCTGAAGAAATATGTTCTTATCACCCTCATCCAATGGAACTTCATTGATTCCTCTTGCTGGCAAGCACCATCATCAAAACCATCTCCATAACTTACAGAGCCATCATGACCAGCACCCCTGCTTGTTTTGCAGACAAGTTCACCGTCTCTGATGGCTCTGAGCCCACCTGCGGCTAGGATACCATCAGACTTGAGGCTTGAAAATATAATGAAAAAGAAACAAGGCAGCAAGAATTTTCAATCTATACACCCACAATCTGGAACAATATCCCCATATCCCTAAGGACTGCCACAATGCTGCTCCAAGTTAGTTGAAGATGCACCTCTTTTAAGAACACTGCACAACAATGCCTTAACAGTTGACAACCCAGCTACCTCTCATCTCTCATTGACTGTATGCTTGCTTTTGACCCTGTACAATTCTCTGATGTGTTGTTTAGGTGTGTGCTCGACAAATACCATATCTATACATACATATTTGAAAAAAACACTGATTGGCATTATTTTTTTTAAAATGTCCTCAGACGTGGCAAACATTTTAACCCCATCCGAGAAGTCAAATTGTTCTCTCCTCTCACTCACTTGGTGCAATTTGGGGTAGTTATTTACATCCCTCCTCTTTCAAACCTCAACAGTCGCCACTATTTGACTGTAACATAATTATAGCCTTTGCCATCCCCTGATAGATTTTCCTCTGATGAGTAGTACATATCAGACATGGAATGTAGCCATATCTTGTTCTTGTCACTTAGAGCATCTCTGAGCCTTGTGGGTGACATGCCTTTTATATTGTGTGTATTAGAGCCTTGCCTTTGACTGGACTCTGCACCTTACATTCAAGGATGTTCGGCACACATGTAAACGGCACATTCATTTCACGGCCTTCATCGATGTCAGGTGTCCCTCATATAGGTGAAATTTGACTTGAAGGTTTTGCTTTTCTGGCCATCTTATGTGTGTTGAAAACACAAGTCACATATTCTATGCCATCCACATATTGACTAGTTATGATACGGCCTGCATAGCAAAGATATATTAATAGTATCATTTTTGTTTCATCTTTCTTTTGGTGCAAGGTCATGAAAAGTGCATTGAGTGCTCAACATATCTTAAAAATTAAAGTATTTTAGGAATTTCATTATAGCCCCCCTTTATCCTATGCTTTTCTTGTGAATTCTTCAAGTTTTCTAGTAATAAGCGTGAACCAGGTCACCCTTGCAGGCACAATACTCATTGCATGGCCTTCCGTCATGTCATCTGACAGGAACCCATGCTATATCCTGACACCATAACCTGCGGGTAGTATGTTCAGGGTGTGTTCTCATCATAGACCATGTACACTTTTTTGAAAGTTTTGTGCACATTTGTCAAATGGTGTCAAAGCTGTAAACAATTTCAACAAGCATTTGCAATGGCAATAGGTCTCGCATTTAGGAAACTCTTGTAACTGCGAGACATATTGCATTGATAATGCTTGTTTGTCAAAGCGCCCATGCGGCGTATTCACTTTAATGTCAGCCCTGCCGCTTTCCTTAGACAAGTCACGTCTGAAGAAATTGGCTTGGGCAACATTAAAGTGAAAGAACTGCATGGGGAGCTTTTGCAGACAAAAAGCATTTATCTGTCAAGTAGACAAACAAATATTTTTTTGTCAAGTTGACAAATATTTTTTTTGTAAAAGTGCCCCATGCTGCGCTTTTACTTTCATTTCGGCCATGCCCATTTGTTTAGACACGGCTCGTGTAAAGAAAGGTGCCTGGCTGATATTAAAGTGAAAGTGCTGGGGCGCTTTAAAAAAAAGAAAGCATTAAATAAAAAAAGAGGAGCACGGCTGCTCTATTCAAAGCGGACTGCGCTGGAAAAATAAAGAAAGAAAGGCGCACAGCCGTTGCAGGAAAGCACATTGTGTCTGGAGTAGGACAAAACAATTGAAAGAAAATAGTTCTCACAGACTAAATAAAGATACCGTGTAACCACACAAGTAAAAGGTCCAGTCCTAGTGGGAGGTTACAAATACAAACAATGCGTTACTAAGGAGGGACTAACAAGCATATGAATGAATCAGAAGCAACCATTTAGAAAGGACAGTAACAGGAGCCAATAGAAAAGAAAGGCGAAGAGTGGGAGGAGCTTCAACTCCATACCTGCGCACAGCATGTCTCACAGAGCAGAGCATACACTGCCAAGGCTCGACCTAAAAAGCTGTTTTTCAATGGACATTGATACTAAACCATAATTGCAGGTCCCCCATGGCCTATTAGCACTCTAATATAGCTTCCCACGCCTACTATGCATCTCTTTTGCTTCCAGGAGCTGTAGCAAGTCTTAAGAGTCGGGCACCGTGAGGTTTAGAGGCTGTGACACATGGACTGATCTATGGATCACAAGCTGTCTCTCGCCTTTTTAGTGAGGAGCAGAAAAGGTTCTGCTAGGGTCACACGGGCACTCGTGTAAGGCTGTTGTTCCCCGTGCACTTTGAACGTGGTTGCTTACAAACACATTCCAGGACAGAAGTGTAGGAAGCTCCTGACTGTCTGCATAGCTGAAACCCGAGCTTGTTGACAGCTAAAAACCTCCCTTTGATCGCCACTTTCTGACTTGCTATGTTTGACGAAACATTCACGCCATGTTGAATATTGTTGGCAAATACATGAACCGCTTATGTTCATGTAGGATCAAATGTACAAAGCAGATTTTATCCAGAAAACGCAATTAGTGTATGAGACATTTTAAACGAAATGGTCCTTTTTCCTATGCTATGCGCGGTATTCTTGCAACACGTGCCATTCAGACACGTGCACCCAAGCACTTGATGTGTTTTTTGTTAATTAGATAAACATCACGGCGTTTGAAAGAAAATCTGTGTCTCCGCCACTGTGAACAAGACGCAGCAGAGATAAACAGCGCGAGATGTGATATTCTGTGATATTATATCTTACATCACCCTAGCGAAGAGTTACAATTGCCTGATTGAAGTGCCGCCTTACATAAAAGTCAGCAAAGCAACTATGCGTAGTGCTTATCAAAGCATACGCTGTGCAAAGATAAGATATAATGTTCTTTTTAATAAACATGCACACGTTCTGTGTGAATGCGCTCATGTCGCGCAGACAAACTTGTTGGCTGGGTTTGCGGTTTGCTCTTTTCTTAGTCTAGTCATCAGCACGAAGCGTGGGCTTTCAATGAAGTCACCAGTTAAAAGTGCACTTCTGTGGCTTGCCGTCATCGTCTCAGCCAATTAGCTGGAGCCATAGAGCTGTCTAGTATTCTTTTCAGAATCTGTGGAGAAATTGAGAAACATAGGGGCCTTGTCGTGAGGCAATTCTGGCATATGTATAGAAGTAATACTGTAGTACTCTTTTAAGTACTCTTGCATGACTTTGTTAATTGGTCCCAAAGCATCTAAAAAGAGAACAAGCATTGGCAATGCCAATTGATCTGCATTTAACAAAATGTTTTATGGCAATGTGAATCATTATAAGTAAATAGCATGGGAATGAACATGTATTTGTGTGGAAGCAAAAAACTTTAGAATAATAGGTTAAAAAGGCCAGGTAACAGTTGCCCTGCCAAGATAGATCTAAACATCCATGTAGGTTAATGAATGGCCTCCTTCCATCTATGCTGCTGCCTGAGAAAAACACAATACATTATCTAGCTATCTAAGACATTTTAACAGCATTACAATATAAAGCATGTGTGTCTGAAAGTTCAAGCAGCTGGGTAAATTAAATGAGCACAGCTGCATGGAGGACAAGCACTTTTTAGGTCTCGCCTGTCGATGCGCATGCGCATCGAGCAAGCGAGACTATAGGGGCTCATCCAGACTTTATCTAACTTTCAAGGAATCGTGTCGATTCCTTGCAGTGCCCGTGACTTTTAAGCTCAATGCGCATGTGCATTGAGCTTAAAAGCGCGTGCACAGCCGCCCGCATTCCTCCGACACCTTTGAAGTGAAACTTAGCTTCACTTCAAAGGCCCGGCTTGTTCACACCCACATGCCGCTCTGCCCCGCTCCGCCCCCTCCCCTGAGTCATCCTGCCTGCCCCTTCCCGCCGTGTCGCATTTCTCCTCCCCCCTCCCCTCTCCCCTCTCCCCTCTCTTCCCTCCGTCTTGTTTTCTTTGATGCTGGTATTGCTGGCAGCGGCATTGCGCTTGGAGGGACAGCAACAACATAAAACTGACCATGAAGTTAATCACAGGACCCTGCAGCCGAAGGCTTCGTGCACTGAGCCCTCCCGGCATACACATAATTTTATCGCTCTCTTTCTCTCGCGCTCTCCCTACATCTATAGCTCCCCCTCCCTCTCTCCTGTCTTCCTCTGTCTCACTCTAACTGTGTTCCTCCCTCTGTCTCACTCCCCCTCTCTTTTTCCTCCTCTCTCCCTCCCTCTCCGTCTCGCAGCTTAGATTCACGTTTCTGCCTGTTTCACTCTCTCTTCCAACTCTCACCCCCCTCTCCATTTACTTACACAAATCTCGCAGATACCCCAAGCAGCGGTGCACGCAGTACCAATCCTTCTGTTATGCCACATCTCGCAGCTTAGATTCTTTCGCTCTTTCTTTTAACTCTCCACGTTTCTGCCTGTTTCACTCTCTCTTTTAACTCTCACCCCCCTCTCCATTTACTTACACAAATCTCGCAGATACCCCAAGCAGCGGTGCACGCAGTACCAATCCTTCTGTTATGCCACATCTCGCAGCTTAGATTCATTCGCTCTTTCTTTTAACTCTCCACGTTTCTTCCTGTTTCACTCTCTCTTTTAACTCTCACCCCCCTCTCCATTTACTTACACATATCTCGCAGATACCCCAAGCAGCGGTGCACGCAGTACCAATCCTTCTGTTATGCCACATCTCGCAGCTTAGATTCATTCCCTCTTTCTTTTAACTCCCCACGTTTCTGCCTGTTTCACTCTCTCTTCCAACTCTCACCCCCCTCTCCATTTACTTACACAAATCTCGCAGATACCCCAAGCAGCGGTGCACGCAGTACCAATCCTTCTGTTATGCCACATCTCGCAGCTTAGATTCATTTGCTTTTTTTTTTAACTCTCCACGTTTCTGCCTGTTTCACTCTCTCTTTTAACTCTCACCCCCCTCTCCATTTACGTTTCTGCCTGTTTCACTCAGCCACGCAACGCCACTCAGGCACGCAACGCCACTCACGCACGCAACGCCACTCAGCCACGCAACGCCACTCAGCCACGCAACGCCACTCACCCACGCAACGCCACTCAGCCACGCAACGCCACTCACCCACGCAACGCCACTCACCCACGCAACGCCACTCATGCACGCCACTCACACACGCAACGCCACGCACACATGCAACGCCACTCAGCCACTCACTGCCACTCTGCCACGCAACGCCACTCAGCCACGCACCGCCACTCAGCCACGCAACGCCACTCAGCCACGCAACGCCACTCACCCACGCAACGCCACTCAGCCACGCAACGCCACTCACCCACGCAACGCCACTCACCCACGCAATGCCACTCACCCACGCAACGCCACTCACCCACGCAACGCCACTCACCCACGCAACGCCACTCACCCACGCAACGCCACTCAGCCACGCAACGCCACTCAGCCACGCAACGCCACTCACCCATGCAACGCCACTCACCCACGCAACGCCACTCACCCACGCAACGCCACTCACCCACGCAACGCCACTCACCCACGCAACGCCACTCACCCACGCAACGCCACTCACCCACGCAACGCCACTCTGGCACGCAACGCCACTCTGGCACGCAACGCCACTCTGGCACGCAACGCCACTCTGGCACGCAACGCCACTCTGGCACGCAACGCCACTCACCCACGCAACGCCACTCAGCCACGCAACGCCACTCAGCCACGCAACGCCACTCAGCCACGCAACGCCACTCAGCCACGCAACGCCACTCACCCACGCAACGCCACTCACCCACGCAACGCCACTCACCCACGCAACGCCACTCACCCACGCAACGCCACTCACCCACGCAACGCCACTCTGGCACGCAACGCCACTCTGGCACGCAACGCCACTCTGGCACGCAACGCCACTCTGGCACGCAACGCCACTCTGGCACGCAACGCCACTCACCCACGCAACGCCACTCACCCACGCAACGCCACTCCCCCACGCAACGCCACTCCCCCACGCAACGCCACTCACCCACGCAACGCCACTCAGCCACGCAACGCCACTCAGCCACGCAACGCCACTCAGCCACGCAACGCCACTCAGCCACGCAACGCCACTCACCCATGCAACGCCACTCACCCACGCAACGCCACTCACCCACGCAACGCCACTCACCCACGCAACGCCACTCACCCACGCAACGCCACTCACCCACGCAACGCCACTCACCCACGCAACGCCACTCACCCACGCAACGCCACTCTGGCACGCAACGCCACTCAGCCACGCAACGCCACTCACCCACGCAACGCCACTCACACACGCAACGCCACTCACACGCAACGCCACTCACCCACGCAACGCCACTCAGCCACGCAACGCCACTCAGCCACGCAACGCCACTCAGCCACGCAACGCCACTCACACACGCAACGCCACTCACCCACGCAACGCCACTCACCCACGCAACGCCACTCACCCACGCAATGCCACTCTGGCACGCAACGCCACTCTGGCACGCAACGCCACTCACCCACGCAACGCCACTCACCCACGCAACGCCACTCACCCACACAACGCCACTCACCCACGCAACGCCACTCACCCACGCAACGCCACTCAGCCACGCAACGCCACTCACCCACGCAACGCCACTCACACGCAACGCCACTCACCCACGCAACGCCACTCAGCCACGCAACGCCACTCAGCCACGCAACGCCACTCAGCCACGCAACGCCACTCACCCACGCAACGCCACTCACCCACGCAACGCCACTCACCCACGCAACGCCACTCACCCACGCAACGCCACTCACCCACGCAACGCCACTCAGCCACGCAACGCCACTCAGCCACGCAACGCCACTCAGCCACGCAACGCCACTCACCCACGCAACGCCACTCACCCACGCAACGCCACTCACCCACGCAACGCCACTCACCCACGCAACGCCACTCACCCACGCAACGCCACTCTCCCACGCAACGCCACTCACCCACGCAACGCCACTCAGCCACGCAACGCCACTCACACACGCCACTCACACACGCAACGCCACGCACACATGCAACGCCACTCAGCCACGCACTGCCACTCTGCCACGCAACGCCACTCAGCCATTGATAAAATACTAAACACACTCTAATGAGAGGAGCCAGACAGAAAATACGTACGAGCAAAGCAAAACCAAATACAATAATTACATTAACATCAATAAAAGGAAAGGCATAAACAAAAGTATAAGAACTCACAAAGGCACTTTTTCATAATATGCAAATAAAATTGTCATTACCTGTCGATCGTAGCAGCTCATTCCCTGAAATGTAGAAAATATAAAAAAAAACACAACAAAGAGAACATACACAGTGCATACATTATACTTTTAACTACAACAAGCAACTAACAAAAAAAATGAATAGCGGCGAAACAAGTCACATACCGGTACAAATGACACAAGCAAAAGCTAAGTCAGAGGGAAAATAAACATCACAGTGCCACCTCAGGCGAAACGGAACTACTGAAACTACATACCAGGAAGACACTAGCAAAGATTACTCAATGCATCCCAAAGAATCTACTTAAACACGAGCCAACATTCACATAAAGATCAAGAAAAATTCAAAACACAAGGAAAGTGAGCGAGAAATAACAAGGGACGCAATTTCAAAGACATAACACATACAAACATAAACATTGCTTTATGTAACATTTCGAAAAAACTATATTTTTCAAACATATATCTTTTAGAACAGTACTAAGGAATATTGTAACTCAAAACTCGATAATACACATGGCGCAATACAAATAAAACACTCATACATCCTAATAAAACATTATTAATAATACGTATATACACACACGTATTAATACATTCAAATTCATGTACTCACTTTTAATAAATGTACATCTTACCAGTCAGACGACGCAGCAACAAACACGGAGGAATAACACACCTTTACCGCACGAACATTCACATCAATTTGGAAAAAGCCCCGTTGACGCATGTCAAATGCAACGCTACGTCACACAACGTAGAGCTGCGATTGGCTAAAAATTACGTAACGCTCATAATTACATCACCATCAATTAAAAAATAGAACGCTAACATCCCTTACGTAACAAACGTAAAGGGAATACATTGCGTAATACCCTTTACTAGAACAGAAAAACAAAAACTTTTATTTACATACACTACATAATTTTAGAAACGTATACACAAGCCAAGTGCGACCAAAAAACACGTACGGCAAAACGGAACACAATCCATGGCAACAAATACACCGAAATAGCAGCCATTGATAAAATAAAAATCAAATGCAAGAAGCCAGGCAGAAAGTACATGCGAGCAGAGAGACCTAATAAAATAATTACATTAGCTTTACAATAAGCAAATCAATAAACAAAAGTATAAAAGTCACAAAGACACGCTTTAATATTATGCAAATTAATTTGTCATTACCTGTCCATCGTAGCAGCTCATTCCCTGAAATAAAGAAAATATAAAAAAGAAAACACACAAAGAGAACATACACAGTGCATACATAAAACTTTTCACTACAACAATAAACAAACAAAAAAAAAACTGTGCACGCACTACCAATCCTTCCGTTATGCCAGATCTCACAATCTTCCATCACACACGGAGCTGCTCCAGCACAGGCAACGGCAATGCAAGCTTCACTCAAACACGGAGCAGGTACAGCACAGGCAACAGCATTCCCTTACACATGGAACAGGTACAGCACCGAGAGCTGCAGTGCAATCTTCCCTCACACATACATCAGGTACAGCACAGCCGGCAGCAGTGCAAGCTTCCCTCACACACAGAGCAGGTACAGCACAGGCAGCAGCAGTGCAAGCTTCCCTCACACATAGATCAGGTACAGCACAGGCGGCAGCAGTGCAAGCTTCTCTTACACATGCAACAGGTACAGCACTGACAGCAGCAGTGCAAGCTTCCATCACACACGGAGCAGGTATAGCACAGGCAACGGCAATGCAAGCTTCACTCAAACACGGAGCAGGTACAGCACAGCCAACAGCAGTGCAAGCTTCCCTTACACATGGAACAGGTACAGCACAGGCAGCAGCAGTGCAAGCTTCCATCACACACGGAGCAGGTATAGCACAGGCAACGGCAATGCAAGCTTCACTCAAACACGGAGCAGGTACAGCACAGGCAACAGCAGTGCAAGCTTCCCTTACACATGGAACAGGTACAGCACCGACAGCAGCAGTGCAAGCTTCCCTCACACATACATCAGGTACAGCACAGGCAGCTGCAGTGCAAGCTTCCATCACACACGGAGCAGGTACTGCACAGGCAACGGCAATGCAAGCTTCACTCAAACACGGAGCAGGTACAGCACAGCCAACAGCAGTGCAAGCTTCCCTTACACATGGAACAGGTACAGCACCGACAGCAGCAGTGCAAGCTTTCATCACACATACATCAGGTACAGCACAGGCGGCAACAGTGCAAGCTTCCCTCACACACGGAGCAGGTACAGCACAGCATACCCTCAGACCCTCACCCTCAACACCTCACCCTCACTAACTTCACCCTTATCACCTCACCCACAATTCCACACCCTCACTCACCCTCACCATCACTCACCCTCACTCACACTCAACACATCACCCTCATCTACACTCAACATCACCATCACTCACCCTCAACATCTCATCCTTAACACCTCACTCTTAACACCTCACTCACCCTCACTCATCCTCAACAAGTCACACTCACTCACCCTTAACACCTCACCCTCACCCTCAATACCATTCAACACCTCACCCTCACCTTCACTCAACATCACCCTCACTCACCCTCAACGACTCACCCTCAGTTACACACACTAACACTCAAAAACGCAACAGCACTCTGCCTCTCCATCATTCACACTCTATCCATCATTCACACACTATCCATCTTTCAGAAACTCTGCATCATTCACCCACTCACCATCATTCACCCAATCTCCATCATTCACCCAATCTCCATCATTCACCCAATCTACAGCATTCACCCAATCTACAGCATTCACCCAATAGACAGCATTCACCCAATAGACAGCATTCACCCAATCTGCAGCATTCACCCAATCTGCAGCATTCACCCAATCTGCAGCATTCACCCAATCTGCAGCATTCACCCAATCTGCAGCATTCACCCAATCTGCAGCATTCACCCAATCTGCAGCATTCACCCAATCTGCAGCATTCACCCACTCTGCAGCATTCACCCACTCTGCAGCATTCACCCACTCTGCAGCATTCACCCACTCTGCAGCATTCACCCACTCTGCAGCATTCACCCACTCTGCAGCATTCACCCACTCTGCAGCATTCACCCACTCTGCAGCATTCACCCACTCTGCAGCATTCACCCACTCTGCAGCATTCACCCACTCTGCAGCATTCACCCACTCTGCAGCATACACCCACTCTGCAGCATTCACCCACTCTGCAGCATTCACCCACTCTGCAGCATTCACCCACTCTGCAGCATTCACCCACTCTGCAATTTGAGGAATGTTAGGCCATTTTCTTACACATAAAGAAATTTCAGGACGGAAAACAAGGGGGTCGACGGAGTATAGCATCAGATACGTTAGACACAAAAAAAACTTAACATCATTGACCTAAAAGGATGCAAGGATGTTAATCAGTCTTCGGGCCAAAAAGTAAATTTAATTCGTACGATATTACAACAATATTACACAAAGGAAACAAATACAAATATGTGGCAGGAAGCGAGGACGAGGAGATACAAAGACACAAGTGAAACAGGCAACTTTTTCGCCGGGCAATAAACAAGCACTATTCATCCGGAGAATGGGACGGTTTAAAGACAGTAGTCAACAGTTACACAAAAAAACGGACGCATACAACAATAGCACTTCTTCTCACGGAATTCCGTCTAATATAAAGCAAATATGACGAAATAAACAAAAATTCAGAAACAATCAAATTTTTCAGAGGGAAATAAACAAGAACGATTCATCCGGAAAATGGGACGCATTGAATACAATAGTCGAGATTTACACAAAAAAAGAAACGCTTAACACAATAGCATTTATCCAGACGGAATTAGTTCAAATACAATAAAACATATTACGAACATAGAAAGAGTCAGTCACAAAAATCTAACGAAAAATACATTAGTTCACTGTACATGTCGTTCATACATTGCTAAAAATACTACAGTCAGCAAAGACACAAAGTTTCATTTCATACTTCAAGTACGTCAATAACAAATTATCCGACTACTTCAGCATCACACAAAAAAATAATAAAAAAACAACTTACATCAATATATTACAACACATTTACCACTTCGAAATGAAACAAACCCCTTTTGTATGTCAAATTACCAAAAAAAGGACATTAATACATTACATTACAGTTTAACAAAACATATGCATTACACATCGCCAATAAAAAACACTACTTTATGTTACATTACAAACATTTACAAATATTACGAGTGAATTAAATAAATTTAGCAAGTATTTAAATTTTACATAGTATATATACTACATTACATTACATTAAAATAAACTTAGGAATACATTCTTACCTGTCAAACGACGCAGCAACACCACCGGGACAAGAACACGCCTTCCGCACACCAACATTCTCGATCAATGGGGAATTCAACGGTTGACGTATGCAAATCGGAACGCTACGTCAAAAACGTCGCGCTCCGATTGGCTAGAAAAATACGTAAACAAAAAACACACACAACTCAAAAATAAACTAGACCGCTAAACATAGCAGACGTCGACGTGACGCTATACGTCGGCCATTTTAAAAAAAAAATAAAAACGAGACTACACAAACATGTTACAAAACATACACATAGTTAGTACAATACATACACATTTAAAATTACATACTAATATACACATAAGACTGAAGTAATACAAAGGGGACACCTTTAGTTACAAACAACACATTACTTAATTATTATTAACATATACACACACTCTTAACATCACCCTCACACAACAAAACTATCACACTCTTTCACACACGCTCAGTAACGCTAAAACAACATCTCCCTCATACACCATCACACACCTTCAGCCTCACACACACTTACTCACCCTCACACTAACACACTCACACACTCTCTTACGCAAATAACTTCACTCATCCTCCCCCCCTCACACCCCCTAACACTCTACGCGATTGCAGCCTGGAATCCCTGATAAATTTTCTTGTATCCGTGGCTGGCATTCAGTCATCCCAACGTAAACTGGTGCATTTGTCTTTTCTTTGCTGAAAATAATTTTCTATACTTCTATTGCATGATTGATTGAAATACTTTATCGGACAATCGTTCACATTCTAGATAGGCAACTTGTACATCACACCCCTCGATGCATTTCGGGTTCGCGCCTTGTCCTTCCTCAAATGGTAAATACTTTTAGGGATGAAAAGGCGCCGGGTCCTGCTGCGTTGTTTTCATTTATATTTCAGACTCGTGCTGTCAATGTCTCAACTACGCTTAAACACACAGGACAAAAAATGACAGTTTATTAAATGTATAATTCTGTTTTTATCAGCTCTGAAGTAGCCTCCCTACCGAGCGAGTGCTATTTTATAACAATAAATACAACACATAAGCTCACAATTTTTTTTGTAAAATGTACCTATCGCATTTCATTCATTTTCACATATAAGAAGATAATTGGGCTTTTCACGGGCAATCAGTAAGACGCTACCTCACCCTCACTGACACTCACTCACACTCAATCACTCTCACCCTCACTCACCAGCAACACCTCACCCTCAACGCCTCACCCTCAAATCCTCACTCACCCTCACTCTCACTCATCCTCAATCACCCTCAACATCACACACTCACTCACCCTCACTCACCCTCAACACCTCACCCTCACTCACCCTCAACTCCTCACTCACCCTCATTCTCACTCATCCTCACTCAACCACCCTCAACTTCAATGACCCTCAACGCCTCACCCAACACCTCACCTTCACTCACCATCAACATCTCACCCTCACTCACCCACAAAACATCAGCCTCAACACCTCACCCTCAATCACTCACCCTCAACAATTCACCCACACTCACCCTCCCTCACCCTCAATTCCTCACCCACACCCTCAACACTTCACCCTAAACACGTCACTCATCCTCAACGCCTCCCCCTCCCCCTCACTCACCCTCACCCTCACTCACCCTCAACACCTCACCATCACTAACACTCAACACCTCACCCTCACTAACTCACACTCAATCACCCTCAACACCTCACCCTCAACACCTCACCCTCAACACCTCACCCTCAACACCTCACCTTCAAAACCTCAACCTCAACAACTCACCCTCAACACCTCACCCTCACTCACTCTCACTCACCCTCACTCACCCTCACTCACACTCACTTACACTCAGTCACCCTCACTCACCCTCACTCACCCTCACTCACCCTCACTCACCCTCAACTCCTCACTCACCCTCACTCATCCTCACTCACCCTCAACACCTCACCCTCACCATCACCCACCCTCAACCCCTCATCCTAACTCGCAATAACCCTCCCTCACCCTCACCCTCACTCACTCTCACTCTCACTCACCCTCAACACCTCACTCACCCTCAACACCTCACTCACACTCAACTCCTCACTCATCCCCACCCTCACTCACCCTCAACACCTCACCCTCACACAGTGCAATAGGTCTCGTAGGATTTTTAGTTACAGCTTTTACAATTGTTTATTGCTTTTTTGATTTGTAATTCTTTAGCATTGGCAAAAAAAAAAAAAAATGCAAAAGATTTACAACAAAAAACCCATAAACAATTCTAAATGCACTAACTCTAATGCTGCGAGACCTATTGCATTTCCAATGCTTGTTGTGGAAGCACACAATGTCTGCTCAATCAAAATATGTACTCCTGTTTCCTAACATGTGGGAGGAGCCAAACCTCCTCTCTATGGTAGCACACAAAATAGTCTGACGACAGCTGCACCGTCATCTAGATCATAATAAAAGGGGATTATTCAGGGAATTTTTATATAGGATTAGCACAAGTAGAAAGGAAATAGAGAATCTTGCTAGGGACATATATGATTTGATACCAGAGAGCCGACTTCCAGTCACCTTTAGTTTTACTTTATTGTATATAATATACCCTTAATTTTTTTTTTAAATAACTCTTTATTAATATATTTGATAGAGAACAAGAATTTAACTGAATTCAGCATATGATGTTACCTTGAATGAGATTGCAATCACACATTTAACATTTGTGTCAATAGACAAAAGATATCAAAGTCAAAATAGTCAGTTAAAACCACATCAATGTACAAACCTTTACAATAGACAAGATTTAAAACGGAGGCATCAGAACACATTAAGCCCCAGACCTGCTCCTTGTGACAGTATCTAAAATGCACTAAACTAGGTAATCCAATGATAGTCATATGATAGACAAATGAAAAGACATTGGCAAAACTAAAACAATTAGTTGGTCTCGGAAAACGATGTGAATATGAGGCCCAGGACTTAGTACATCCAAGTTAGTTAATTATTATTCAGTTAAATGAATCCTAGATAATGTGTTAAAACCTTACTTTGCAGTATATTGAAAAAAAATTTGTAATGGAACATGAGGAAACTCCTACAAATTTTTCATCAAAACCCAAAATAAAATTTTCAGCTCAAGCCATCTCTCTTCCTCTCATTTTCCTAATTAGTTGATTAAATATGTCAATGTTGTCCCAAAATAAAATTTTCAGCTCAAGCCATCTCTCTTCCTCTCATTTTCCTAATTAGTTGATTAAATATGTCAATGTTGTCCTCCTGAATGTCCATATTTACTATTCAGATTTACTATTCTGCACCTGTGTCAAATAAAGGTCAATTGCTTGCTTGACAGCAGCAGAGACAACCGTACGTCCCAGAACTTTCATTCTGTGATAATGGCTTTAGAAGCATTTACCCCAATGTATTAATTTAGAAGGCATACAAAAAATAGAAAAGCTGCTTCCTACCAGTTATCAAAACAAGGGCAAGTATAGTAGCAGTTTCTTTAAACTTTCAGCAATACCAATACTAAGTTGAATAGTTTCAAGGCAAAACATCCTTTTTTTCATAAAGTTAGACTAGAGTAGTGAAATACTTATGTTCCTATCATGGGAGGTAATACTCCTGGGGTTGGGTGGGAGGCAGTGATGCCACAGCAACATCTCTTTAGAGTTCGCCCAGCTGTACCTGGGCCCTCCTGGTCAACAGGCAACAGAGCATAGTTTCCACTTCCGATTGCAAGCCACCTGCATGCTGAAAGTTGGGAATGTAGCGGGGTGCCCCAGTGTTTAAAACCCTTTGTAGGATACTCACTCGTTTGTGGCTGCTGCTACCCAGGAGAAAAAATAGTTATGATTTTGCTGCCTCCCCACTGTCTCTCTTCCGAGTTGGTCTTTGACTATTTTCTTCTCCCACCTGGCCAAACTTTTTTATTAACAGAATAACTTTGTAGAGGTCTTTCATTAATTTTGTGTCCTAGGTTGTCTTCTTATTCCACCGTATTATGCAGTAGGTTATCTATCCATTTGGTCTCTGAGGAATTTTCACATTCTTTTGTGCAGCTTGGTAATCAAGGCATCCTGACACATTTCTGCACATTAGGAGATTGGACTCGCACAGACAAGTGGTCCAAGTGTATACAATTATACAGTTTGTAGCGTGCTGCAGAGGTTGCCTTGCAATAGTAAATTTCTGCACATTCCCATTGCATGGTGGAGAAGACTGGTTCAATTACCTTCATTATTATATTTTCCAGCTCACATTATAGAGATCATTTGAGTCTGCGGGGTATGTTACTGCAATGCTTGTTAGCTCCTTATTGACTCCCCAAACCCTTTTGTTTACTGTAAGTGGGAAGGAATGGATCTGAGTCAGGAGCTCTATGCTCCAAGTGGGCCCACAAATGTCCCCTGAAAAGACAAATGCTGGAAAGCCAGGGGAAACGCGTAGACACTAATGGGCCAATTCATAAAGACATTCATGAGTACATGAAGTAGTACTCATCTCTTACAACTTAACAAACTCTTCATAACATTGTGAATTGGCCTCAAAACATCTAAAATGGAACTATTCATATACTAGTCATATCCAAAACCTTCAAATAAATAAAAAGGAATGTGTTACAATTTTACTAATAGAGAACTGGACATTTTGGGGCCAATTCACTAAGGCATTTATCGGTATTTGAAGTATTAGTCCTGCTGTAATACTTCATATACTCACAAATAGCTTTGTGAATTAGCCTCTCAAATTTGTAGGGTGAATAAGCCTTTAGACAATGAGCGGAGGGGGGGATCTTGAGTTATTTCTCAACATATTTATTGAGCAGTGATGTTGTGCTGGCATTTTCTACCCTATGCTGAAAATTCTTGTGTGCTGTGGTATATTTGAGTAAATATAACATACGTTTTCCAAAAATGGTATGACTTGGGCTATTTGCACCAGAATTGCTGCTTTTCACTTCACCCAGTCGCTATGAAATAATGTATTTTCAAACAGAAGATTCCCATTCATTCTCCGGCTTTTAGGGATATCTGACATTTTATGGTTTACCTGACCCCAGTAGAATGCTTTAAATGAAAGAAGAGACTGTCGAATCACTGTTTGTGACATCTGAAAACGATAATATAACAATAAACGATAAACAAAAATCACATTAATATAGGTACAAATAACGTTTTTTATCCTACCAATAGACAGTAAGGGTTTTATGAGACCAGGCTTCACATTCTAGAATGCCAAGTCTTCTTGTTAATGCATTATCCTCATGAACATTATAAAAATCAAGGAACTAAAAAGGCATTTCTCAGGTGATCATGTTTGTTCAGAAAAAAACAATAAAACATACTCCTTACTACAATTCAGCCTGTGTATGGAATTATGCTCACATATTAAATTGTGAAAGTTGTAATAAAAAAGAAAAAATGTGGGTCTGTGCGTTCTCTCATAATTACATAATACAATGTGAATAATTATATACAAGTGTGAATTTGCCTCATTTCATTTTCAGAATTTAGATTATTGAACCAGAACTTCTGGAATGGCTGAGCATGATTCTGACAATATATAATAAGCTACATATACATTGGAATATCCATCTAGTGGCTTTATAATGATGCTCTTTCAATATTTAAACACAGGTTATACAGATAGATATCAGCAAACAAGGCAATGTAATTGAAAATTCTACACGTGTTTAATTGCCTATTTAAATATGGTATGCACATCACTCAGCAGCATTTTTACATGAAGCATTTCATGTTACTGTAATAGGCAAATTATTAGGTCCATAGGTAGTTTACCACAGTGCTAGACATTGAAAAATAGAAGTGCAAATACTCAGTACCAGAGTACCTGCTTGCTTCTAAAAAGTGCTGTTACTCTCCAGTTAAAAGTATTATGTCTCCCTTGAGAAGTGCTGGTACTCTCCCTCTCAAAATAAAAAAAAAGTGCATGTACTTAGTACAGGGCAATACCGGCCCATTTAAAGCACAGGTTTACCCTAAATTAAAAATAATACAAGTGGTGATGATCACATTGTTTTGAATGAGATTCTGCATGAAATCATTCGGTCTAAATTAAAGATGCTTGCGGCATGCATGCTGAATTATTGCTAATAATATAAAAGAATACGTTGTAATGTGCTCTAATGCCTTTTGGCCAATTTGCACTGAACAAAAACTATTAAAAATAAAATAAAGCGATAGATCGGTTGGTTTTTAGAAATGCTTTGTAATGGTAAATCGTGACAGAAATGCAAGTGGCATAGCTCAAAAACGGAGTTTTCATGCCGTGCTTGCTAATTCGCTATCTCTTGTTTTCATTGGTTCTTCTAGAAACCAAGTATGGTTGTACAAAGAACACTTTGAGTTATGCACATAAAATAAACATATGTAGATAGCTTGATGTGGTAAGAAAAAAAAAGAATTTGTGTACCCATTGCAAATGTTACAATCAATTGATCAGAGTGAAAGCAGATACACTAAGATAAGATATAAAGACGAACTGTATTTTAGAACAGAAAAAGAAGAGGTCAAGTAATGGGTATAATTTTCCTGTGTTTTTTGATCTTGTGAAAAGCAAGAGAGATTTAATTTTAAATCAAATCTTTTTGGACCTTGTCTTTCATTTAACATAGAAGTGTATTATGGGAAATGTAGTGTTCAATCGCATCAATTACATAATACATATTTTAACATTATTTTATGCGCCAAACCTCCAGGACCGCTTACATTATCCTTGATCTATGAGGATTAATCCAGTATAATCACTGTGTGTCATTTGTCATGTTAGCGAAACAAAGGTACAAAACTGCGTTGTTACACGTGATTCATTACAGTACAAAGGTAACAAATGGAAAATAATTTCCTTCAACACTGTATTGTTACCAGTGGGTGATCATTCCAAAGAGGGAGGTAATTGAAGTATTCCATAATCTGACACGGGTGATTTGTCTTACAAGAAGCACAGAGTGATACAGAATTCCTACCACTCTTATTTTGAACTCAAATTGTATTTTGTACATACAAATAAGTAATTCAGTCTTAATGTAGTTGGATGCCCTTTCCTTCTGTACATGGTATGACAGTGCCTGTGTTGTATCGGACTGTATATGTGCAAGCAGGTTTGTTGTTTGTGCATGTCGTCACTATGTCATAAATTGTGGTCACATGTACCTGGCTGTCCTTTGCTTAACCTTACAGTCCCTCATTCTTTAATATCTGTCAGACCTGATTCTCACACTGTCTGCCTGCTCTTCTTGATTTACACCTCCTATCCTCTGTTCTGTCTTTCTCTTTTACGTCAATGTATTACTTCCCCTCCTACACAAGCACACACCTGAGGACATCTGCCAACCACTGCTCCATTTTGTTGGAGGTAAATCAGGTTAATTTATAAAAAACATAAGTGCCTGGGCTCTTGTCAGGAAGCAGGTTGCACCAGCCCATTTCTCCTGTTAGTGCCGCCTAAAATAGAACCCACTACTAACCATGAAAGTGGGGAGGGGATTTGGTGTAATGGTCAGAACTGCTGACTTCGGAGATGGGGAACCAGGTTCGACTCACAGGGTTGGCTAAACACCCTGTGATTCTGGGCAAATCACTTAATCTCCCATAAATGAATGTGCCCTTATCTGGTACTCATGAAAGGCCCAGGTGTTGATGATGAAGTGCCAATGCTGAGCTGCTGAAACCACCGGCTCAAATTAAACACTGAATAAGGCTCATTTCTCATTCCCTCTCCCTAGTTCCCTCACTTCTATTTGCCTGACACACACAGCACTATATAGCATTAGAGCAGAATTAAGTGCTGCACAATCAAGCAATGTAACAAAGCACTTCTTATGGTCTTTGGGGTGACCGCATGTCAGGTGCTCTTCGTGTACGGGGGCTTGTAGCTGTGTTGCATAAGTGCCAGTTTGCTGCTCTATGTGCGTGGGTGGCAGAAGGTGTGTTGATCCGAGTGTGTAAGAATACCTGTAGGTAAACTGCTCTGTTTGAATATTTGATTTGCATGTATCTTTTATCCCTGTCAGTGTGTTTATGGATGTTATATGTTGTGCTTCCACCATACAAAGGACAGACCCATTTGGCTCTGACAGTGATTATTTTTCAAATGTGGGAAGGAATACATTCTTAAAAAGAAAAGACACTATGAATTGGTGATAAATGTCACTGCGATATTGTATTTTCATTTATTATACATCTGAAAATCAAATAAAAATATATAAAGAAAAAAGAAAATACATACGTTCCAATTTCCACAAGGCTAAACTGAGCCTGAGATTTATTTGTTTGGTTGATTTTAAGCTTATACCTGTAACTGGTTTTACTGCCTGCCACAGGCATGTACAAGAAAATGGCACCGGAAAAGAGCTGTGTGGATTATTTCGCCAACACATAACTTTAGAGCTAATGTATGGTGCTATTAAAGGAGCTCTGGGCGAAACCTCTTTAAGAAATCGTGGGGCATATTACCAACGATTAGCGATATTTATCGCTAACTAGGCTTAGCAACAAATTTTTTATCGCTAAGCATCACTGGAAATTATCGCTGAGATAACGTGCTATTAGCAACGTTTATCTCCAAAACGATACATTTTTCGGCGATAGCGTGAATATCGCAGAGAATACAGCGATATTCACGCATTAGCGTCAAAATGCTCTTAGCCATGTTATCCACCTCTAATTGGATAACATGTCTAAGAACTGGTCAGAGAAGGCGTTAGTTTTTAGCGATAGAGAGAATATTTCCACCGCTACGCCTGCCTTGCTAATAGGCGATAGCGACGTTAGCGACTGCTTTCAGTCGCTAACAGGATGGGTACGCCCACTTTGCATGTCATTAGCGATAAATATCGCTGACATGCAAAGCGGGACCCAAACCGCTCGCTATCGCCTAAAGCTGTCGCTAACTGCTGTTAGCGACAGCTTGCTGATAGAGCGATAGAATTATCGCCGCTTGGCGGCCGAAAACGACCACTAAAGCGACGATAATTGCCTATCGCCCTGCTTGGTAATATACCCCTGGGACTTTTCATCTTGAAATATTCATTGACTCCATGGAGACCATATGAAACCCCTAGCATGCTTATTTTTTTAGATAGACAACGGTTACACATATAGCACCAGGAACTGAAAAACAACATGCACAACTGCCAGCCAAAATGAGAGACCTTAGCATGAGATGTTACCTTAAGTGCTGGAACGTCTTGTTACTAAATATGACCTTGATTGTGTGGCACAATAATTAATCTGCGCACTCTGTGAACAAATACCGCAAGAACACAAAATGATGTCATGTTGTAAGGGCTCTGCCAACGTTACTCATTCGCTCTTTGTGAGTCACAACAGCCTTTGCATTCATGCTGGAGGCTCTCTGACACGGTGTGCAGTGCATGCCGTCACAGGAACCAATAGGTACACAGCCTTTTTCTCACAATTGTTGGCAGAAACTGTGTGGGTAATTTTAAGCCAGCCCTTGCACAATCGCATAGAAGGGCCAGTAATCAGGACCTCAAAATAGACCTGTGCAGTAAGTGTAGTAGGAGGACCTGCAAATACAGTCTCGCCACAGATTAAGAGCAGCATTGGTGGAAGATTAGCAAGCCACAGCCCCTGGGGAGCTGGAAATAAACTTCAGCCGCACTGAACAAGGTCACGGTGATCCAGGTGGACGCCAGACAGTTTTAGCTGCTCAAACAGAGGTTCAGGGCTGTGGCCAAGTCAAATAATAGTGTGTGTGTGTGTGGGGGGGGGGGGGGGGGGGGGGGGGGAGAATAAAGGCCTGTACTGGAGTGCATGGGGCAAGCAGAAATCACACGTGTTGGGGGGGAAGGGGGTCCTCGGACCGGATTTCCATCTGAGAACATTTCGAAAAATAGAAGGCACAATGATGTATTATGCAACACATTTGGCCAACCAACTGATTAGAAAGTGTCAAAGACAGTTCTGAAGAGTGCCACTGGAATATTCAAATACTTAAGAGTTTGTATTCCGTTTTGTTTTGCAGCCGGTAGAAACAATATGATCATATTCCAACACCTTTTTCTGAAAAATTACACATTCCAATACTGTAAGGAAAATCTATAATTGACAGTCGTGGTGGAACGAGTTTCAGAGTGGGGGTGAGGCCATCAATATTACATTACTAAGTAACAAGAATCGTTAAAAATCCAATCGTTACACAGACAGCCGTGCCTGGTTAGCAGGAGTGGTAAGGGTGTGTATGTACAGCAGGTGGTGCATTTTGGAGTACACTGTCACAAATACATAACTAAAGCACGGTGTGGCACTGTCAGTTTCAGACGGTAAATTTGCATAGATATGCAGTTTTACTGACAAAACTAGTCCACAAATTCAAATTTGTAGACATCCCGTTTTAGCGAATATTTATTATTTGTGCAGCACCAAGCAAAGTCTCCTGATTTGCTTTGATCCTTTTAAAATATTTGTTTCCATCACAACTAAGAACTACAAAAAATATGCTTCATTTGTGATTTTCGAAATGCTGATATACTTTGAAATATTTGTAGAGTTAATTTGAAGGTACTTAAATGTTGATATGTGTCAGGAAAATGGACATCCAACAGTCTTTCCTTTAACACTCATATTACTAGATTATCACATAATACACTTTACAAATTCCTCTCAATTTGCAGTGGGAGAACGAAAAATTAAGTCAAATCAGCAGGCACGGCCCGTGCAGGGCGTTATACCGGTGCGGTGACGTCAGACGGGGGAGGGTCGGGGTGGGGGGGTTGTAAAATGCGGGATATGGACCATTACAGGTAAGTACCGAAAAAATAAAATAAAACTAATTTCGTTACCTGCGCTGCATCGCCAAATGTGATGCAGCGCGGGCAACAAAATTTGTTTTGTTTTTTCTTTTTCGGTACTTACCTGTAATGGTCAATAAATGCGGGATATTGACCATTACAGGTAAGTACCGAAAAAAAAAAAAAAACCAAATTTTGTTGCCCGCGCTGCATCACATTTGGCGATGCAGCGCAGGTAACGAAATTCGGTTATTTTTTTTTCCGGTACTTACCTGTAATGGTCCATATCCCACATTTTACAACCCCCCACCCCAACCCTCCCCCGCCTGACGTCACCACCCCGGTATAACGCCCTGCATGGGCCGTGCCTGCAAATCGGTCTCCTTGTTAAAAGTATAAGCAGTCATTTGTCAGTAGACATAGCTTGACATGATACCTCTGTCTTTGAAGGCACAACCAAAGTGACAACATAAACACAAAAATGAAAGGCATCTTTATCGCATATTCACCTTCTGAACTCCATCATGGTTATGCTATGCTGCAGCACCCCCCTACCCCCACCTTCGCACCACTACTTCCAGTGCCTTTGATCATTGGATTTTACCTATGCGATGAAAGTGTTAATACACTAGTAGGAATGTAACCATCTTAAAGCCAATAGGCCAGCATGCATGTCTTTCAACGGTGGGGTGCAACTGAGAAGGCAATGCTTTGTAAAGGGTTATTCTACTACTAACTAGTGTTCCATGCTTCCATAATAACAATATATATATATTTTTCCCTATCAGTGTGTTTATGGATGTTATATGTTTTGCTTCCACTATACAAAGGACAGACCATTTAGCTCTGAAAGTGATAATTTTTCAAATGTGGGAAGGAATAGATTGTTAAAAAGAAAATACACTATTGATGGTGATAAATGTCATTGTTATATTATATTTTCATGTCTTATAACTCTGAAAACTCCAATAAAAAGATATTTAAAAAGAATAGAAAACACATGTGTTCCAATTTCCACAAGGCTAAACTGAGCTTGAGATTTGTTTGCTTGTGTGGATGACTCTTAGCATGGCCAGACTGGCCGTAGCGCGCACTGTGCTTTTCCCCGGTGGGCCAGCATGGTGTGGGCCGGTTTTTGTTACCAGGGGCCTGCAATATCGGCCACAGAAACAAAATCGTCCAAAACCGGCCATTGTAAGCAGCTCGGCCACACCCCCTCAGCCCCCCCAGGGGGTCCGGTTTTGGTTACCAGTCTGGCCCTGATTCTAAGCTTATACCTGTAACAGATGTATGTTGTTACAATGCATGCTTTTTCCACACATGCCTTTACAACGCAGGTATTATAACGCAAGTCGTTACAACGACTTGCGTTGGGGGGCGCTGGATAGTGGAATAGTTTAATTTACTATTCCAACTCCAGTCCCCGTGGATTGTAGGGAAGGTTTTGGATAGTAAATTAAACTATTCCCTATCCTACAGCGCCCTCCAGCGCAAGTCGTTGTAACGCTTGCGTTGTAATACCTGCGTTGTAAAGGTACTGCGTGGTAAAAGTTTCGTTTTAAAGGATGTTTCCCACCTGTAACCAGTTTTACTGCCTGCCATATGCATGTACAAGTAAATGGCACAAGAAAAGAGCAGTGTGGATTTTTTTGCTAAGGTATGGTGTTAATGAAGGATTTCTGGGTGAAACCTCTTTAAGAAACTGGGACTTTTCATCTTGAAAAATTAATTTACTCCGTTGAGATCATATGAAACTACTAACATGATTATTTTTGAGATAGTCAATGGTTACACATTTAGCACTAGGAACTGAAAAAAACCTGCACAACTACCAGTCAAAATCCCAGAGAGCTTAGCATGAGATGCTAACTTAAGTGCAGTGATGCAATATTACTACATTTGACCTTGATTGTGGAGCACAATAATATGAGCACTCTGTGAACACATATAGCAAGAACACAAATTTATGTCATGTTGTAAGGGTTCTGCCAAAGTTGCTCATTTGCTCTTTGTGATCTACAACAGCCTTTGCATTCATGCTGGAGGTTCACTGACAAGGTGTGCAGTGCGTGCCGTCATAGGAATCATTAGGTACATAGCCCTTTTCTCACAATTGTTGGCAGAAATTGTGTGGCTGGGGTTAAGCCAACCTTTCCACAATCCCATGCTAAGGGCCTGTGGCCAAGTCAAACAATAATGGTGGGGAGTAAACTCCTGTCCTGAAGTGCATGGTGCAAGAGAACATCACACTTGTTGGGGGTAATATGGCCAGGTATTGCCGATTCCCCTTCCATTAGGTTGACCCCCAACTTTCCGTCTATTGACCGCCGGGTATTTACCATCTCCCATTTTCCCCCAAGGCATAACTAATAAGTCAACACAGGTCTTGGAATAGGGGTTGGTTGTCCCGTACGTATTTTAATACAATAAAAAAATTATATTTAAAATTCTCAAATATTTGTAATACGCAGAAAACCCAAACATATTTATAACTTTAAAATTTTTCATAAACAACGTATTTACAGTAATACATAGCCAAACCTAACCGTAAAATTTCAATATGTCCAAATTTTTGTTTTCTGCGTACCCCATGTGAGCCTACGTGCAAGGTAATGACTGGTCCCAACTACTTGCTAGGTCCCCCTACTTACCGGAGTGACCTTGCGCAGGAGGTCGGTTGCCCATCAGGTTCTTTCCCTCTGCCACCCCCTATGCCCTCCAATGCTACTTCCAAGGGACTCACTGGTATGCCAACTTGCCGCCCATGCGCCTGTACAGGGATTGGCCTGGAAAGCCTGCGGGAAGCGGAACTCCCTACCCCCTCACCCTTCAGCCTACTGGCCGTAAAACGCAAAAAAAAGCAAAATGACATTGCCCTGTAATACAAAGCATTTTTCATACCATTATGACCTATTTGGCAAAACATCGCAAAACCTGAAAGTGAAAACCAGTAACATTCAATCTGAAAGAGAAACCATTAAACCAAGCCTACACCTGAACATTCACTGCATCTTCTGCCTGAGGGGATGGTAGGTGGGGAAAAAGAAGAGAGAGCGGGTGAAAGAGAAACCCTCCATTGCATGGATGGAGGAGTGTGGAGTCCTCAGTAGAGCGGTGAGGAAGAGACCGTGCTGCCGCTCCGTGCCCCTTTTATGCGGGGGTAGAAAAAGGGAACCAGTTCCAGCAGGTCCCAGCAGAAGCCAGGACCTGTTTTGCCCTTACTGCCCCGGAAGCACTTGATAAGCTTCTGGGGCATCAGCACAAATTCAAATCACCACCGGAGGGATGTGAGGGGGGAAGGAGGCAGGCGCTGGCTGCGTCATCAGCTGACACTAACCCTGCCCCCCGCACCTCCCACGAGAAGCGTCCCGGGAACTGGCACACACTGCCATATTTGTGGCGTGCCCGAGTTCCCGGTTGGCGCAAAGTGAGGGGGTTTTCGGACCGAATTTCCATCTGAGAACATTTAAAAAAATAAAAGGCAAAATTATGTATCTTGCAGGACATTTTGCCAATCAGCTGATTAGGAAGTGTTGAAGACAGTTCTTCAGAGCGCTCTTGGAATGTTCAAAAACATAATAGTTTGCATACCGTCTGTTTTTGCGATGAAAGTGTTAATACAATACTAGGCAAGTAACCATCTTAAAGCCAATAGGCCAGCATGCATGTCTTTGAAGGGTGGGGTTGCAACTGAGAAGGCAATGCTTTGTAAAGAGTTATTCTACTACTAACTAACGTCCCTTGCATCCATAATCACAATATTTTCAGTTTTTTACTCTCACATCAGATTTTATAGTTTTTAGAAAATAACCTAAGATAGTCATCTGACGTAGCAGCCATCCGAGCCAATGTTGATTGCTGCCATGCTGAATGGGAAGGTACGGTGTACAAAAAAACAAATCAAGGAAAAAACGAAAAAAATCCTACGTCCATTACAAAAAACTTGAATAAGACACCACCAATCTCTCTTGACCTTACACTCACTTACCAAATCTTCCACACTTACAACATATGCTCACTTGCAACATTCACACAACAACAAAGCCAGTTTCACTCAACCTGGTGTTCACACAAACACCAAATCCCGCGTCAAAGATCCTAAGTCCAAAAAACTCATAAAGTAACATGTAGGAATAGTTCTAATTACACAATCCTCCAAACATGAACATCATGAATGATTACAATGAAAAATTAATCAATATTCATAAAATTCTTTTCGACAGGGAAAAAACACAAGGCCGACGCGTTTCGAACCAGACCCTTTGTCCGGTTCTCATCAGGACCGATAAAATTCTAAAAAATGAAGAAATAAACCTTCGTCAACATACAACTTCTAGCAATTGCAATTGGCTGAACGGAAGAGCAGAAGACATAATATTTACCAGTAATTTCTCAAAAGATTGAATTACTTTCCTTGATGTACAAGTTTATGCATCAGAAGGGACACTGGCGACGACATTGTTCAGAAAGGAAACTGATCAGAACAAAGCATTACATTATACAAGTAACCATACGAGAAACCTTCGTCAAAATCTAGCATTCGGGCAATTCCTAAGGATTCGCCGAAATTGTACCTTTAAGGATGAGTACTTCCAACATGCAAAAAATCTGGTTGGGAGGAGGGGGGAAGTAAAAGGACTTACATCGATTTCGTCCAAGGTTTACTCTATAGCCTGCCTACACTGCTAATAATTTGAGAGTGTGGCGCACAATCTCAGAAGTGTCGTGGGAATGCACGGCGCTGCTGGAAAAAGTAGTTTATAATGCTTCTTCCTATCATATCCCGCCACTAAGTTAGCACGTGATCGGGAACCCATGGCTGTTGGAAAATATAGTCGCCACAATGTAATAGAAATAGAGCAATCTATAAAGCTTTTATGATGCACATTGCGGAATGACTCAATGGGTATTTTTGACTGTTTGTTGCAAGGTAGTTTAAAAAAATGGTTCGATTCCCATGATTATAAAGGGACACTAAATTGAGTATTATGGCAAACAAGCGCCTCTTTCAACGAACATTAATGGCACAACCCTAACCGCCTTATGGCCTGTGTATAACGAAATAGTGGTTACTTGAGCTGATATGCTCTCGAAACCATTATCACATTTATATGCACCGTTTTGGGACAACCCTCATCAATAAATAGACATTTCTTTGCATGATGTAAGTATAATATATCCGGGAAATCTCAAGGTTTCATATAGTGTCACAAAATAATGGCCACTAGGGCTAATGTGCTCTCTACTCTCGTGTCACATTTGCATCCGCCTTATGGGATGTCCTTTGTAAGTTAGATAACATCTCTTGCACGGTGTGAATGTTTTATGTCCGGAAAACTTCGGAGACTTCATTCAATCCATGCATCGCTGTATTAAATTTCATGATGAGCAAAGCCTCACGTTGGCTAAGTCTGCCATCCTTGTCTCCTCCTCTACTGTCTGATTCAATTTTGGGCAACACTGTTAATCTCAAGTCTTTCTCTTCATGTTGTTTTATTTGCCAATGGTTCACTAAGGGGGCATTCATCCCCGTCCTTCGCAGTCTTGATTTGTGCTGAGTAATACATTGACGTATTTCCTGGGTGGTTTTTCCGATGTACAACTTTGGACATGGGCACAATATCCCATAGATCACGTTCTTAGTTTTGCAATTCGAAAATGTATTGTGTTTCCAGAAAATTCCATCATGCGTAAAGACCTCCCCTTCAATAGTCTGTTCGCAACATATGCAAGTGCCACATATGTGGTGGCCCTTAACTGGTTGGAGCCCCATCATGCTCCCCAATGTAGCTCCTTCAGTTTTAGGTAGTGCTGCTTGTACCACATAATTGGCAATGCTTTTATCTTTTTTGAAGGCGAACATGGGTGGCCTCCGTAGCCCCTCATCCAGATTTTTTACAAGGTGCCAGTTCTGATTGATGATTTTCTTGAGTTGATTTGCGTTTGGACAGAACGTGGTCACACAGACCATTCTTTGCATAGCTGGTTTTGTTCTTTTTTCCAGTAATGTCTCACGTGGTACCCACCACGCACGGCGCATAGCATGTTTACAGAGTTGTTTGGGGTACCCACAGTCCACTAAGCGATCAACCAGATTTTTTGCATGTTGGAAGTACTCATCCTTAAAGGTACAATTTCGGCGAATCCTTAGGAATTGCCCGAATGCTAGATTTTGACGAAGGTTTCTCGGATGGTTACTTGTATAATGTAATGCTTTGTTCCGATCAGTTTCCTTTCTGAACAATGTCATCGCCAGTGTCCCTTCTGATGCATAAACTTGTACATCAAGGAAAGTAATTCGATCTTTTGAGAAATTACTGGTAAATATTATGTCTTCTGTTCTTCCGTTCAGCCAATTCCAATTGCTAGAAGTTGTATATTGACGAAGGTTTATTTCTTCATTTTTCAGAATTTTATCGGTCCTGATGAGAACCGGACAAAGGGTCTGGTTCGAAACGCGTCGGCCTTGTGTTTTTTCCCTGTCGAAAGGAATTTTATGAATATTGATTAATTTTTTATTGCAATCATTCATGATGTTTATGTTTGGAGGATTGTGTAATTAGAACTAATCCTACATGTTACTTTATGAATTTTTTGGACTTAGGATTTTTGACGCAGGATTTAGTGTTTGTGTGAACACCAGGTTGAGTGAAACTGGTTTTGTTGCTGTGTGAATGTTGCAAGTGAGCATGTGTTGTAAGTGTGGAAGATTTGGTAAGTGAGTGTAAGGTCAAGAGAGATTGGTTGTGTTTTATTCAAGTTTTTTGTAATGGATGTAGGATTTTTTCCGTTTTTTCCTTGATTTGTTTTTTTGTACACATGTATTTAAAGTGTTTTTTCATGAACTATGGTTTAAACTAGTTTGAAAATAATAAACAAACTCTTTTGGATTAATCTCCTATATGCATCTATATGTTTTATTCATATAGGTAAGAGAAAAGAAATGTTGTCGATTGTTGCTCAGTATAGGCATTTGTTTTGTTGTTTAGTTACTTCATAGGCGGCCTGCTAGGAATGATTGAAACAGGGTGCTTTCCTCACAGCTGGCTCAGTGTTTACTCTGTGGAAAAGGTAGTGTATGGTCAAAGGACTGTTTCTATGCTGGTGTTAAGTCTTTTGATGGAAAGATTCCCAGCCTGCTTAGCATCAAGTCATGTTTCTTTGATTCGGAGAAGTGTGCCAATAGTTATGGTTGGGGTTTTAAAACTTTACATGTAGGCAAGACCACCCGCACTTGCCTTTTGTTCACCAAGGCTGCATTGTCCGTTAAAAGTGATTGACGTTTAGCTGCTTTATTGGTTGACCATTTGAACGCAGGGTATTCTGTTATGCTGTGCCAAGCCTCTTCTAATTTGAGGGCTGCTATTGACTGCTGTAGCAAAGTAAAGACAGATTTCTTGGTGCTGGCGGTTTTTCTATTTCAAGGCAACATTGGTAAGGCAATGACTTTGTGCCTGCTGCCCTTATTCTCCAGTAATATTTTATTAGAGCCCCCTGACTAACAGGGATCTGGTTAAGTAGCCCTAACTCAAGCCTAATGTGGGCTTGTGATGTATGTCGTGGGATCCCGAACAATTTTTTGAAGAGGCTGGATTGTATAGTGTTCAATCTCACTGCATCTTTGCTTTTGAATAATTTCGAGCTATATGATATGGAGATGATGAATATTGCTCCTACGACCTCTAAAAGATGTTTTGTTGAACAATCTCTTAACTTTTGTTGCAAAGTTTTGAATGCAAACGAACATTTGTTTGCCTTTGCTTGCCTGGATAGTGCTTACCGTTTGTCATTCAAATGGTGATCTAAATGCACTCAGAGGTATTTATAAGTTGAGACCTGTTTCCTATTGCCCTCCAGATGCATCTAGCTTGTCTGTTATGCACGCTCAAAAAACATAGACCTTTGTTTTGTTGTAATTGAGGTCCAAATGCACGTTTGTGATGCAGTCCATTAAGTGAGCAATCAACCACTGCAGGCCTATCAGAGTTCTACTGAGCAAGACCATATCGTCAGCATATAGCAAGCTTCTTATTGGTTTGTTGCCCAACCTGGGGAGGTTTCCCTGTACCTGGCATAGATTGTTCTCCAGGTCGGCTGTATAGATGTTGAACAGGAAGGGTGTCAAGTAGCACACCTGCTTTAAACCATTATTAGTGAATATTTTATTGGATATTCTTTGGCCGTATCCTAGCTTTATTTGGGCCCATGTGTTTGAGTAGAGATTTATGATTTCCTCCAACAATTTGTTTTTCCATAACTTGGTCCTTGGGACCTTGTCGAAGGCTGCTTTGAGGTTGATAAAACAAACATGAAGTTTGCTGGATTTGATCATGGCTTGTTCAGCCAAAAGAGTGACTGCTGATAGGTTGGTTAGGGTACACATTGGTGATCGGAAATCAGGTTGCATTTTGGGGACTGGATTTGTGCTGGTCACCCAGGGCTCAAATTCAGACAGCAGATTCGAGGTATATATCTTATCCTCCACATCAATTAGGGCAATTATTCTGCAGTTGTTAAGATTTGAGCACCCCCTTAATTTTTGAATTTTGAAGAGATCTTGTCCTGGAGACCTTTATTTGTGAGAAGGTATTCTGTTTCCAGTATGACTTCCCTTTGCTGGATATTTTTATACAGGTACTTTTTGTACAGTCACTGGTAATTCCTTGTCATCTCTGATTTTAAGGTTACCTTTTTAATCATAGACATTATATCCTTTACATAAGATAGTAATGTCTATACTAGGGTTCTATTCACATAGAAAGAAGCTCAGTAAGTGAATAGATGCTAGATTCTACTGGTCTGCGTCCAGCTGCAGAGGCAAGTCTGGGGCATGCCACCTAAGTATGGTGCACAGTCAGTGCTCCCACTGACAACTCCTTTGCATCTGTACCAGCATCTGTAATATGGGGTGGGTGGAGAGGCAAAGTATTTCCTCATTTGCATGAAGCCATGCCCCATGCAAGGGAGTGAACAATCCTTTGCATTCATCAAAAACCCTTTGGAAGCTGAAGAGCATCAGAAGATTGTTCGTGCCATTTGAGGATTTCCACATATATGAACATAAACACTGTTCCATGAGAATTTACATTTAAATGCAAATGCAACATAATGTAAAGAATTATCAATGATAAGCAACATATGAAGTTGCACAAACACAAGAATGAGCATCCTCACAATGCACTGAAGGATGTCTTAAGGACCCCATTCTCCAGAGCCCCCCAAACCCCAAAAATAGACAGAGCACCCCCCGCCCCCAGTCCACCCTAAGAGGTTTAGAAAAGAAGAGCGCAAGACCACGCTTCCTTTTTTTAAAACATTTTGACGGGCGTCTTAAGATGGCTACCACCCCTTTCTGGTGTAGCCATTCAGATCTCACTCAGAGATCAGTCAGATCCATGATTCCTCTATGATGTGAATTATACAAATATGTTTAACCCAAATTTCTGCAACACTACTGAATGTATATACACCAAAACACAAATGGCACTTATTCTGAATCTAGCTTTCTGCCAAATTTTGAGCAAATCGTTTCAGGGATTTGGGCTATAGCAGTGTCTAAAATTCCTTTTGAAAAATAAATTAGAAACATTTAGTTTTGGGAGCCCCCTGTTTCTCGGCGCCCACTTGATGGCTCACCCTGAAACATTTCATGTGCAATCTAGTCAAAAAGTAGCTCCTTTTTGGAAAGTTTTGTAGTGATTCATCAAACAGGGACAACGTTATTAGCAACACAAAAAATGCATTCCTTATGGAAGCACAATCTTAACTACAACTACCCAGTGGCAACTGCCACTTGGTAAGAGATCCATATTTATTTATATATAGAATTCTAGAAGGGAATTCGTTAAGTGTGCCGCCTGCAAGGCTTGCTGACTAGGCATTAGCAAAACATCCTATAGAGTCCCTTTTTATGATGCCCCGGTCTCTACCTCCAAGCTGCTCACATGCAAGACCGAATTTGCGGTCTCTGTGCTGGAGTGCCCTTCTAACCTGCAATATGTTGGTAGCACCAAGTTGCAGGTCCACAAGAGGATACTTCAGCACATTAGGGCGATTTGTGGCAGTGACGCTTCCTACCCTGTGGCTCGCCATTTTAAAGAGTCTCAAGATAACAATCCTGGTCTATTGGGATTCTTTGTAATTGATTCTATCCTGCTGCTCAGAAGAGGGGGCAATCGTGAAGCTCTTCTTCGTGCACTGGAAACAAAATATATTTTAGAAATAGACACCAAGACACCTCAGGGTCTAAATACTAGTGAAGATTTCTTTACATGCTTGTAACGAAGCCAGTTCGCATGTTTTTCACACTAGTCATAGGATATTCTTACTGGTTCAGCCTCCGCTTGTATATATTCAACATTTTTTCTAAATGTTTTTTTGGTACACAGTTTCAGCACTTTATCGCACCAGCACTTTAGTATTTTAACATAGAGGTCCAATATGGTGCCCACTCGGGCATGATTGTTGTTATCGATTTTCTGCCCCAGCACTTTTGTCTTTTTAAGCTTTTTATTATCTTTATGGCAAATTTTTAATAGAAACTTTTTAAGATGTAAAATGTGTATGTCCATTTTAATTGCCCAATGTATTTTATACATGTTTCAATCAATTGATGTTATATTCAGCAAATTTTTAATATCAACTAGATTGGTTATATTGGGAATCTTAGCCTAGTTATGTGTAACAGTCAATGATTTTATCCTTGCTTTATATGGTGAGCCATCGCCCACTTGGGTTTTATTGCATTTCAATCATGTTTTAGCAAGTTTTAAATATCAGGTATTTTAACTAATCTTTAAAATTCCCTGATTTTACTGTTTTTAAACGCATATAATATTCATGACGTAATGTTTATTTTTAGCGTTTCATTCATGTCAATAGTGCTGGTATTTTTTCAAATCAGGCACTTGCCTATTACATTTGAATGTTTCCTCTATGTGCTCTATGCTAATCACTTTTTAACGCACATAGCACTTTAAATAATGTACACTCCTCCACAAGCGTCATGTGATCAAGGCCTCCTGAAGGCCGAAACGCATCATGGCCGACACGAAGTGTATCTAAATAATAAATCAAACTTTGCGCTGAGTACTGGGTCTGTTTTCGTCTGTTTTAGCTGTGGATTGCAGTGGCGAATTCTAATTATATATATATATATATTTATATATATACATACACACATATATATATTTATTTTTTTTGTCCGGTAGTTTTTTATGTGCTGGCAATAAAAATATAGGGAGAAAAAAATATTCCTGGTGTGCTCATCATTTTGTGTTCGCTACGAGACCACAGGTGTGGTATATCAGCTCCTATCCTGAAAGTTTGGGGGTGATTCATCAAGCGGAGGCTGAGAAAAAACGGGAGGGCCCAAAACGTGTTTTTCCCATGTTAATTTCCATAGGAAATTTTGAGATGGGCTACAGTCCGAACTGCTGAACGGAATTACCCCAAATTTGGCAAAAATGTAGAGTTTGTATAACAAAACGATGTTTTTTTAAATGGTGTAAATCGTTCGGTAGTTGCTGAGAAATTAAAAAAATAAGAGTAAAAAAATCAATTTCCCATAGGAAACTTTAGGCAAGGCTACAGCCAAAACTTCTGAACGGAATTACCTCAAATTTGACAAAAAGGTAGTGCTTGGTTCAGAAAGCGACTTTTTTTTTAAATGGTGTAAATCCGTTCAGTAGTTGTTGAGAAATTAAAAAAAGTAAAAGTTTTGATATCTATGGCCGCGGTGGAGTTGCGACCGCTGCCAACCACAAGCTTTATTCTAATTGGCTGTCAACACTCCAAACCAGGAAGAACCGAGTCATAAGAAAACAGAAAAACAAAGGTGAAAAAAAAGAAAAGGGGGCAGGTTAGAAACACCCTGACCCCCTAGGCCTTCTCAGGGGGACCTACAAGGACCCCCAGGGCCAAAAACAAGCATTTTTTAAAAAAGAAATCAGAGAAATTTGCACAGGAGTCGCGAATATCGCTGAAATAAAAAAAACAAATAAAGCGCAGACTCCTGCGCTTCATTTAAATGAGGTCCCTGGGTGGACCAGGTCCCAGGGGCATTACTAAGAAATATATGCGGGGGCCTGTGGGGGCTCCCGCAGCCTCAGGAACTGCCACCCCCAGGACTTGCTTAATATTATGTGTTGGAGGGCATTCTCCCTTCCGCAGCCCGAGGACCGCCACCCCCCTGGGCTTCCTTTTTAATGTGTGGTGGGCTCCAAGGCCCCCCCAGGCCCCAGGGACCACCACCCCCGCTGGTTTAGTAATTATTCGCAGGGGGGCAAATAGCCCCCCGGCTGACCCGGGGACCGCCACCCCAGGGGCTTTTAAAATGAAATAAATGAACCTGTGTGGTGGAGCTTGATTCCCCTTCAATCCTGAGGGCCCCTGGGGGCCAACTAGTCCATCAGGTACCTATTGTAAACGCCACAGGGATGCATTGCAGAGAGGTGCTCCAAGGCCATGCTCCTTTTTACACCACTTTGCAAACGCGGAGTGTTTGCAGAGTGTGCATCAGATTATCATATGGATGATGTCATCAGTGATGTCATTTGAGATGTTATCAGTGATGTTATCAATAGTTGTCACTGACCATGTCATAAATAATGTAATATGTGACGTCATCAGCAGTGCCTTGCGGGGGCATGAGTTATAGCTAACTGAACTAACTATAACAGTGGAATTTCTATGGTTTTGTGCGAGTGAAATGTTCAACAAAGTATAACGTCCCTGAAACCTATGTTTTTTCCAGTGAATTTCAATGTTTTTTTAAATGCTAATTTCTAACTATAACGTACCTGAGAACTATGGTGTTTTCAGTGAATATATATACATATATATATTCACTGGTTAAAAAACCCTCCCTTCAATTATAAAGCCCCGGGGAGGTGGTGGTCCCCGGGGCAGTGTGGGGAGTATCGAGTCCCCCCACACATGTATATATTGTTTTT
This sequence comes from Lissotriton helveticus, assembly GCF_964261635.1. Lineage (NCBI taxonomy): Eukaryota > Metazoa > Chordata > Amphibia > Caudata > Salamandridae > Lissotriton > Lissotriton helveticus. The sequence continues at coordinate 569,624,057 of NC_136065.1, forward strand.
TAAAACAAAGCCCTGGGGTGGCAGTCCCCAGGCCTGCGGGGGGCTGTGTGCCCACCACAAATAATTAGGGGGTGGCGGTCCCCGGGTCTTGGGGGGCATTTAAAAATTAGCCCCAGGAGATGGCGGTCCCCGGGGCTACGGGGGGCTGCAGGCCCCTCACAACTCATTGATCAAACCCAATGGAAGTGGTGGTCCCCGGGCAGTATGGGGGGATTGGGGCCCCCCTCACCTTTTTTCAGTGACCCTGGGACCTGGCCCACCTGGGGGCTTGAATACAATGAAGCACGGAAGCCTGTGCTTTGTTTTTTTTTATTTTCTCGGCCGGATTTGTACACCCAGTGCAAATTTGCCGATTTGTTTTTAAAAAAAATGTTTTTTGGGCCCTGGGGGTCCTTGTGGGACCCCTGAGCATGCCTAGGGGATCAGGGTGTTTCTACCCTGCCCCCTTTTCTTGTTTTTCTTGTTTGTTTTTCTCTTTTGTTGTGACTCGGTTCTACCAAGTCACAAGATGGCTGCCAACACTTCCTGGTTTGGAGTGTTGATAACCAATTAGAATAAAGCTCGTAGTCGGGAGGGTCCGCGGATCCACCGCGCCTCTAGATATCGAAACTTTTATTTTTTGATTTTCTCAGCAACTACCGAAGGGATTCACACCATTTTTTAAAAAGGGTGCTTTCTGGACCAAGCACTACCTTTTTGCCAAATTTGGTGTAATTCCGTTCAGCAGTTCTAGCTGTAGCCGTGTCTAAAGTTTCCTATGGGAAATTCATTTTTCAACCGCTTTTTTTTCTTCAATTTCTCAGGAACTACAGAACGGATTTACACCATTTAACAAAAAGAGTACTTTCTGAAACAAGGGCTACCTTTTTGCAAAATTTGGTGTAATTCCGTTCTGCAGTTCGGGCTGTAGCCGTGTCTAAAGTTTCCTATGGAAAATAACTTGGAGAACACATGTTTTGGGAACCCCCTTTTTTCTCAGCCCCCGCTTACCGAATCACCCTGAAACTTTAAGGATAGAAGCTGACCGGAATTCCCCACTAGTTTTGAAAATTTCACGAAGATTCGTCAACCGGTGCCAAAGTTATTGGGAATAGAAAAAACGCTTTTCCTATGGAAACTAGGTCCTAACTATAACTATCTACAAACATTTCTCTATTAAAGGTGTAACCATGTTGATTGTGTGCCATTATAATTATTTATGCTACCAAGAAGTGAAAGTTGTTTTAAATTTCATCTTCTAATGTGAAATCACACATCTCTTATCAGCACATTAGTCCCAAGTCATAATACTTACCAAATTAATTCACTTAGTTCAAACAGAGTTAGCAATGGAAATAGGTAATAGACTCATGTACTGTTGCCTATACTTCATATACCTGACCCTGATTGAAAGGCCCGCGGAACAACAGACATCATTAGTATCAGTGCAAAGCACTCTGCCGGCACAGTACTTCAAGCAAGTACTGGCACTCTGAATTACGTGACAAAATATTTTGTGGGAATGCGATAATACCAAATATGCATTAATTCTGAGTGACCCTTGGCAGGGCTGAGGTCTTACCGGGCGCTCTTACCTCTATATCCTGCTCCACTCACAGACCCTCGACATGCCAGCATGGTGAACTATGAGGAAGCGAAGCTTGTTGCACTAAGCATCCATGGCCCTCTCCCACAGCGCTCGTGAGGAAACAAGACAATGATCTGAAGCGCGGAGTCCCTGAAGTGGACCCCTTGTTGTTGTGTTGTTAAAATAAAAGCCCTGTGGTGACAAAAACTATATAAACACATTTTGTACAATTTAAACAGCAACAGGAGCGGAAAGTCAGTAAGCAGTAAAAATGTAATAGTAAGGGAAACGCATGAACATGTGTGAACACAGGCCCGAGGCAGATCCTAACACAAAAATAGTGCCAGTAAGGAATGTACGTAAAAAAATGTACGGCCACGTGTAGCAGGGGCAGTCACAGGGAGGATCTAAAACAACAAAAAGGCAGGAGTAACTAAGCATGCTGACCAAACAGAAGCCTGCATTTCTAAAAGACTGGGAGGGGAACAAATGAAAAAAAGAGGAGGGGCTTAAAGCCACAGTATACATTACATCAAGCCTCGCAAAGTAGCACATGCGCTCCCCAGGCTCGACCTAAAAAGCAAGTATTTCACACAGGAAATAGAATCCGCTCAGGACTCCACCAAACAATTGTTTCAGGTGGTGTCCAAACTTGCGGATCCTTCAGAATACCAATCCAACACAGCGGCACAAGCCTTCTGCGACACTTTAGTCCAGAGCTTTCAGGCAAAAGTAGATCAAATTTACTTAAAGCTTAAGGCTACCGCTTCCACAGAGATTCCATCTAGATAAAGAATGACCTGAAACTTTGACTCTTAAGGAATTCTTCCAGTCATCTTGGAACATAAAGCCGATATGGTGAATCCGACTCACTGCTCGATCCCTATCCACCGTCTGTACTAAAAATTATTCCGGAACTAATTGGTGCCACCCTGGCAAATATTTTTAACACCATGTTCATCACAGGCGTTTTCCCGACTCAATAGAAGAAGGCATCTATTCTTCAGTTGTTAAAGAAACCCAATCTGGATGCATAGGATTCCAACAATTACCGGACCTTCTCACGACTTCCTCTGCAAGCTAAACTAGTTAAAAAAGTAATGAATAGCCAACTCTCTCAATACATCCTTGACAACCATTTGCTCTCATCGTAAATGAATACACCTTGTATGACTGAATCTTTGTGTAACCTGATACCTTATCACCTACAGTATCTTGAAAAGCAATAACTCAATCATGAATGTGTTTGCTGTTAGCTGTTATTTGGCAAATGTATGCCATAGACATGAATCTATTCTTTTTGTTACAGCTAGTTGACTACTGGGAGTGTACACTATAATATCCATGTACTGTCAAGGTAGAAAGCTTGATTCTTGCAGATTTTCTGTACTACACATACAACGCCCTTTGGTACTGTAATGTTGGATGGTTACATCTATTGCACATTATGATACTGAACATTTGGGAATTATTAGAAATATGAAATGTTCCAATGAATATCATGAGCTCACATTGGCTAAGTACCTCTTTTTAACTTGAAATGTTATTCTTGTACTGTTTTAGTTTTTTTCAAAAAGGGGGCGTTATTACACCTGTTTATGTTTTAGAACTAAAGCTTAGCTAGCATTTTGAATTCTGTAGTCTTTGCAAGCCTGAACGCTGCACTATTGTATTTTATAATTAAATGTATTTTTAATGGATTAATATATTAGCAACTCTGGATTGAGAGGCTCTTGCTTTTCTTGTCACTGTTTAGGAATTGCATTGATGCTACATTGTTTTACATGTGAAAGTTTATCCATGAATATTCATTTATTTTTGTATGCATTGACGGTTTTCTGAACCGAATAAAGTATCGTTGATTGATAAATTGATTGACTTACTTAAAAACTGGGCTGAAATATGTTTGAGCCTAATTTGCCACCTGTAGGGCTGTGGTTGCTTTAGAATTCTTTTTTGTCACGTGGGTGTTTCTTCTACATTAACATGTTCCTCCTAAATCCCTCCTTAAATTTCACAGAAACCCCACACATTTAGCAGTAAACATTCTCCACTTCCCCTGGTTCCAACTTTTTTTTACAAATTCCTATACTGATGCTGCTTAGATCTCCACAACTGTGTAGGAGATCTCTGCAGAGAAAAGGTAGGAAAGGTGGAGGTCTCCATCTATAGGTTGATGAATTGAATTGTGTAGTACATGAGTAGTAGTACTGTAGTATTTCTTGACCAGCTGCAAAATGTAGTTTGTGAATCAGGCCCTTGGAAAATTAAATGGATTTCAATTGAGTAAGTTGCACTTCTTCATTGTTTTTAGCCTCACTAACACGTGCAAAAATAATTTTAGCACCGAATGTCTAGCGCAAAAACTGCATTTTTCTTACGTCAGCCTATCGCAATGTTGGTGCGAATCTTGGAGCGGTAATTGCAAACACAACATTGATGGACAGAATGTGGATCAATGTCACACATTCACCCCAGTCCAAAGATCTGGGCCCAAATCCATCGTTTTTCCACTCCACACCACCCTGGGTTAGATATAGGTAACACCTCTCATCAGCCCGGCTAGCTTGACTCCAGTGGTGTGGAGTGCCTGGTTGTGGTGCGAATCTTGGAGCAAAATTGTACTGTCACCAATGTAGTCAATGTAACTCAGAAATGTAAATGCAATGGGAAATCTATGTAATTTGACCTCATATTTTTTGGGACTGCATACAGACGGTGCAAAGTGTATTCTGTTTTGTAATGTAGAGAGAGAATAAAGGCCACTTGTTATACAGCTTAAGTCACTGCTGAGTACTAGTTATGAAGCATTCCCAAAGGAGGGAGGAAAAATTGCCACCTCAAAATTATTTTTGTCCAACCGCCATGCAGAAATGTCTAAGATTTCTACTCATTGTTCTCTTTTCTGTTCCTTTATCTACATTTATGTGGATCGTTAACAGAGGCAACAATGATTTAGCACTTCACGTATTACTTCTGGTCATCAATTCTTTTCTTTCACACTTTTGAAAATGAAGTCATTGTAAAATGTTCTCTTTTTTAGTCTTCTTTCCCCCAGATGCATCAAGCATCCATTTTGCGATTCCTTATTAGCAAAAAATAAGGATTCGCTAATAAGGAACAGCAAAATGCTATGCATGAAGAAATCGCTAAAAAAATTGCAATTTCTTAATATTCCTTATTTGCGAGTCGCAATTAAGGAATACCTCCCCATTCATTCCTATGGGCCTAGAGGCCCATAGGAATGAATGGGAAGACATTCTCAATTTGCGATTCGCAATTAGCGAATCGCAAATTGAGAATGCAATTTCAAGGGTGCAGGGGTGTCCAAAGGACACCCTGTTGCACCCCTGAAAATAATCTGTGCACATATGTTGTGCACACACATGTCCTAAGGGCATGTGTGTGCGCAACATGAAACTTTGAAAAATGCACAAAAGTGCATTTTTCAAAGTTTTTGCAAATTACCATGAAGTTCAACTTCATGGTAATTTGCTCCCCCTATTTGCGAAATCGCTAATTTTTTTACTTTGTTGCATTGCATTTAAGGAATCTCAATTTAGAAATTCCTTAAATTGCGATTTTTGCATTTGGGATGATGCATCCCAAATGCAAAAATACCGGTCGCAAACGGGCAAATTCTGAGAATCTGCCCCTTTGCGACCAGATTTTCCTTTCATGCATCTGGGCCTATGTTTCTGAAAACATCGCCTGTGTCTTTGTATATCAGGATGGCAGAATTACAAAGAAGAGCCTTATTTGACAGTGACAATGGAGATGGATGGCTGCTGAAATCTGTCTAAAGGAACTGGATTCCATTATGTCTTCAAAGGGCCAAGCAAGATCCATTGGCACAATCCCAATTTCCCCAAACAGATTAATTGGTATTAGACTCAGATCACAATTACTAGGACACCTATTACTTAGTTGACTATTGTCATAAGTTTGAGAAATGAATGAAATATGAAATCACCTAGGTGTGTATGCTGCTGAATTTGTGGGACATAAAGACCAACATTATCGTTTATTTGACTTGTAAAAAAAGTGTGTAAAGTGAAAATTACAGTTGAAATAGACGCACATTTTGATTAATGCAGGTATCGTCAGAATTGACATGCCTCGTTAAATATTTGCTTAACTGGTTCTTGCGAAACATAGCCTGGTATTTAGTACCTGGCTTACTACTTTTACAAGGGGGACTGCTCCGCAAGGGGCATGGCAAGCAGCACTCATCGGTTGACCGGACAGGTGCCAGAACATTATTGAATGTAAAACTGCATCCCTGTGAGATGCCACTCACTGTCACTCTTGTAGGGAGCCTTCTGGGCATACGCCACAACAGGCTTCATATTTGGCACTCCGCTGCTAAACAGAGGAGCACCTAGAGCACTACGTGCTGGGACATACACTTCGATCGTCCAAGGCAGGCCTCCTGGTCCATCCCAGTTCAAAACCACGTCTAAAGGCGGTAGAGCCTTTTCTGTTTTGATTCCCCAACTATGGAATCGCCTACCTGAAAATCTCTGCAAGGAACCCGCACTTCTCCCTTTCAGGAAACAACTCAAGACTCTGCTGTTTAGGGAGGCTCTGGACACAGCATAAATCCCTCCAAACGTTATATTTGTAACTGCTGGTGAGATTGGCTACCTTCTCAAAACGCTAAGAGTCCTGCCCGTGATTATGCGTTATACAAATCCAAGTTAACATAACAGTTCACCACTCTATAGTCACTTATCAGTGCCCCGAGGATTTGGACTTCTATCACTCTGGCTGGATTCCTTGTACTATCCTCTGGCCATTCATAGTGTCTCCAGAAGTTGGAGTTCTACTTCTCGTGAATTCCATATAGTATTCTTCGGTCATTTAACAGAGGATGAGCTTCTTGCTCCTGGGTAGACCGTTATAGCATATTACCTGTTGATGCACTGATCTGCATCAATCGTGGCGCCTACTTTGCTATACAAAAATCATAAAGTCAGAAACTATCAGTTGATCTGTGAATCTATGAGAATCAAAGAGGCAGCTCTGTGGTGTGTAGGTTTACACAGTCTTTGAATCTGGTTGTAAGTGTATTGACTAAAATAATAAAGCCTGGCAGGGCAAGGTTAGGAATCATAGAAGCAAGGCTTTACCATGTTAGAGTTCAAGCTTTCTAGCACCCCCTTTCCCATAGACTTCAAGTCTAAGTAGGAGTTCTAGGCCTGAAGAACTTATTTTTGATGTGCTTCTGTTTGTGTTTCTCATCTTTAGCCATGTAGCCTTAGTGGTGAATGGTGGGCATTGATCAGGAGATGCTGAATTCCCCAAGACATACATGTTGCTTCTCAATCAGTAAATTGAACTCAAAGTCATACAGGCTAACCAGGCGCCTCTGTTCTCAATGGGGAAGATGATGCTCACCTCCCGGGATAGCTTGCGATCAAAGAATGATCTCGTGTAAGAGAGATGTGATGGTAAGGCTAGCCATCACTTTTGTACATTTGTTTACCTTCTGGTATGGCACCTGGACAATGTAAGCAATAAGAGGTGTTGCTGCTGCCAGAGCCTAGGGGAGATATCATGTTGTTGTTAAGTTTTATGCAACATAGCTGTGCTCTCCTACACTGCCTTTTGGCTCAGGTCACTGGTGCTTTCTAGGCCCCCAAGGGTAGGTAAGTTGTACGGATGACAGCTGGCATCATTGCAGTGTTCATCAAATTAAATATTATCCGTGTTGTATAGTTCCATGATTTTGGTGAGAATTGTATATTCTTGTTAAAACAAATCCGTCCAAAATAATGGAAATATAGAAATAGGAAGTTATGTTCTTCATGCCTTAATGCATGTTTCCTTCACATAAGTAAATCTAACTTTAAATGTAAAGTGCTATACGATAAAGTGCGGGTAATCTTTGTCTGAAAATCAGGGCTGGTGCTAGGAGCATACTAGAATATTAAAGTTTAAATCCCTGGCGTCCACAGAGCTCAGTCTCACTAGAGGTATTCCTCGCCTCACAGCAGGCGTTCATCCCATCAAAGACACCTTCTAACTTAGAAGTGTGTTTACATTAGGGCTCATCAAGGCATTTTGACTACATTGACGGTACAGAAAAACACTGGTAAACAGCGTGAACTCTTGGTTTACCTCAAGTCTGTTTGCTTGTGACGCAGCATTGTTTACTCTTGAAAATAAAACGGCCTGACCAAACTCCTGGCATGTGACTTGACCTGTGATTGAACTGATGCCCTTTGAAGTCTGAGGCTATTGTACCTACCCCTCCACCTCATTGTCGCCAAAAATGTCTATTTTCACCTCCTTCCCCGTATCTTTCTTTTCTTGTCGTGGGACCTCGACCAGTGATGTTATAAAGGTCTAGCATGACAAAAAGCAGGGTCCTGGGTTCTGAGAGCCGCCACAGTTTCTATCTCAAAGTGCGCCACACGATTTTCCATGTCCACACTTAGCACTAGTGTACCAGCTCGCTTGCCATCACTGGATACAGCGCGCCGAGAAGGTAACAAAAGCGAGTCTGTGTTACCGTGAGCTGCACTCTGAGAGGTTCGGGCCACCCACAGCATTCCGACAAGCGCCTAAGGGTACACAACACAGAAAGATTGCCAAAATGTATTTGGAAAAATAAGCTATCCTGATTTCAAACACTGTTTTGGTATTAGATGATGTTAAAAAGATGAAAGCTTTCATTACAGAGATAATAGCATCAAACGCAGTATTATAACTTGACTGGCCAAATCAAAACAGTGTCTGCGTGTGTAGCCGGAAATTAGAGGCGCATCTAATTTTCAGTGGGTGATTTCCAATAAAACCTGTGATCAATATGTCCAAAATATTAAAGCATCACATGTTTGGAACAGGTAGGAACTGAAGTTTTTAGAAACATCTGGGTTCCATGCATAAAACGTGCCCTTTTAGAGGAATTAAACAATGAAAATGTCCTTGAACAAAAAAGGTAAATGTAATCCCAATACAAGCCACAAATTGGCAGCTTGTATATGGCACATTCATGCTTCACTTCATCCTTCCTGACGCAATATCCAACCGCTTTTCTGCACTAAGCTTCAGGGAACTTGATACTTTCTGCTCTGCTTTCCATTTTGTAGTCACTATAATATGTGAAGGAAGTTCTTTTCAAGTGTGCTCGAACACTAGAAGTAGCACACATTCATGTTGCATAGCCTTGTAATGCCCCGCCAATGTACTTAGGCCTTAGTAACAAACATTTTCATGCGTTATCTCCAGGTGTTGGTTGTAGGTGGCCCCTGTGTAGCATGTATGGTGTCTCACATGAAAACTGGTGGAGATGTAGGGTTTAGGGCATGGGTACTCACAAACATTTGGTCTTTGATGTGACCGAGGGCCGCACTAATTCCAGCAGAGTGGTGGAGGGGGCTAGGGTTGGAGCAAAGTGGGTGTAACTGGACAACCTGGGGTGCAGCACACCCTCGTTACTTCCTTTCTTTAATTTAAATGAACCTTTAAATATATGCTTGCTGTTTATTTAACATATTTGTAATGATAGTGCTGATTCCAGTAAACAGCAGCTCGGTATTGCTGTTGTCCAGGGGGCCGCATGTAAAGATCAGGAGGGTCACATGCGGCCCCCGGGCCGTACTTTGAGTTTTACTGGTTTAGTCTATGTAGGCAAGGGTGTGGCTGTAAGGGTTTGTGTATGTGTAGGGTATAGGATGCACTGTAGGGGTGCCTTATGAGATATAAGGCAAAGAAGTCAGATGCACTAAGTGCCAACAGGTCAGTGGTCCAGGAAGTGATGATGCCTTTCCCTGGTCCCACTTGGGATTTAAATGGTCTATGGTATGGTAAGAGAGCAAGCAATATCCACTGAAAGTATATAGGTGTTGTAGGGTGTAGGTAGAGAACAAGGTAGTGTTGCCAATTGATAAGGAGGTGGTGTAGGATATATATGGTGTGGGGTGGTCAGTGTAGGGTATATGTGGTGCTGTGGGATATAAATGGGGTAGATGCACAGTGGTGTGTAGAGCAGGTGTAGGTATAGGATGTGGTTGTGGTACAGTGTTAAAATAGTGGTGTCAATTGTTGTGTAGTGTGGTGATGCAATGCAAAGGGTATAGCTGGAGTGGTCTGTAGGTGGTGATGTGTTGGTATTGAAGTTTCCCTACATGATGAGCAGTCGCATTCTCCTGACCTGAGTGCCTGCCTTCATTTGCCTGGTTTTGTGGTTTTGGATTTTTGACCCTGGACTCTTGCTAATATAGCTTGTGTGCAGAGGCTTACACCTGTCCCTTGACATCAGTTGGTCCTTGACCAGTCCTGTGACTTGGAGGGATGACCAACGTGTACCCACATGGACTGACAGAGGAATACTGCACCTTTGAACGCTTATTACATTGAGTTATTGTGGCAGTGTACCATGTTTTGTGAATCCTTGCTTATGAATAGACATTATTATCAAAGTAACTGGAGTAGAGGCTTACTGATGCACACATGTAAAGTCCTACTTCAATGTGCTTTTCCAGTTCCCAGCGCTGACATCCCGAGTGTATGTTGTGTGTGTTTGTGTACGTAATCTTTGTGGTAAATGCATTGTGTTTGTGAGACAGCCAGTGTAATGGAGGCTCTTTGATCCATTTTGGATACCCCAGGCATGGCCTTTGTTATGTTATGTTAAGTGGATTTGTAGATCGCTGCTTGTCATCCGAGAAGGTACCCAGGCCCTGAGCGAGTGAGTGAGACAGAGCTTGAGTTACAGGCTGTTTCTTCAGGTCCTGCATTGATATCGATTAGCTGAAGAGCCAAGTCTTTAGCCTCTTTTCAGAACTTGATAAGTGATGAGTAGGCCCTGATGTGTTGGGGAAGGTGTTTCCTGCTATGAATGAGAACGAAACACCTTCATTTCTGCTTCTTTTTATACAGGGGTGGTTCGCGACTGAGAGTGAAGCCTGAGCATAGTTGTCTGGTGGGTTGATGTAAGTATAGGAGGTGGTTGAGGTAAGTGGGTCCTATGTTGTGCAGTGCCTTGAACGCATCAGAGAGAATTTGGAATTGGCAGTGTTTCTGGAGAGGCAGCCAGTGGCACTCTCTGCCTTGTGGTGAAATGTTGTTGTTACGAGGGAGGTTGAAGACGAGTGTGGTACCGGCCTTCTCTGTAGTTTGGAGTCTGCAATGTAGGTATGTTGAGATTCCTTCATATAGTGCATTACCACAGTCTATTATGTGCATATGAGAGCCTGCATGACGGTGCGTCTGATGTTCAGTGGGAGCCACTGGAAAATCTTCCGCAGCATACATGGGATGTGGTAGCAGGAGGAGGTGACTTCACTGATCTGTAATGCCATGATGACTTTACTGTCCAAGATAATTCCTGGGTTTCTGGCATGGTCCGTTGGGATGGGTGTGAGTTCTAGTTCCCTGTGACACCAGGAGGAGTCCAAGGGAGAGATTGTTCCTGGAGATCATTACTTCCGTTTTGTTGGTGTTGAGCTTCAGACATTTTTCATGCATCCAGGTGGCCACACTGATCATGCAGTTTGCGAAGTTGTTTTTGGTGGTGGTGGTTTCGCCAGTTAGAGATAAGATGAGCTGTGTGTTGTTGGCGTAGGAGACAATTCTGACCCTGTGCATCCTGATGATGTTGGGCAGCGGTGTTATGTATATATTTAACAGAGTGGGGCTGAGTGATGAGCCTCATGGGACTCTGCAGATGGGTTCCTTGGGCTCCAAGGTGAATGCTGAGAGTCTTACACGTTGGGTTCTTCCTGTGGGGAATGAGGCTATCCATTGAATGCTGGTACTTGTAGTACATTATCGTAAAGTCTTATCATGTGTGGTGGGAAATGGTATCAAAGGCTGCAGAGAGGTTGAGTAGGATGAGCGCTGGGGTTTGTCCTTGGTTGAGGATGATGCGGATGTCATCTGTTGTCATGATGAGAGCAGTTTTGGTGCTGTGATTGCGTTAGAAGCTTGATTGAGAGCTGTCCAGGAGGTGGTGGAGTTCGAGGTGGCTAGAGAGTGGCTTGTTGACCACTTTCTCCATGACTTTGGCTAAGAACGGTAGCAGCGAGATAGAGCGGTAGTTGCTGAGTACGCTGGGATCAGCTGATGGTTTCTTGTGGAGGGCGTTGACCGTGGCACGTTTCAAGCTCTCCGGTAAAATATTAGAAAATGACATGTGGTGACTGGGATTGCCGGCGTTATATATCAATATCAATATTCATAAGTATCCTGTGCTTTCAGAAGGAGGATAATCCACCCAATCTTCCTCTGTTGGACTAATTTCAAATATAATGAAGGATTCTCTGAACATTCAGGAAATTAATAGTTGAGGACGCAGTTTCAACATGTGTTCTTTTCCTTTCACTCCCTGTATTCCATTCTGACCTTGCCAACATGTGTTTGTCCTTAGCTGAAACAATAACAGCGAACTTCATTAGGGCTATAAATACAAATGTAACTACATTTTAGGGAGGAGCATCTATGCTGTGAAGATTCCTTCACCTAGGTCATTGACTTACAAGGTACCCTGTGCTTGGAGTGATTATCATCATCAATCACGATCCTGCAATTGACACGTGATGTATATGTGACATAGGTGGGGCTTATCATGCCATTAGTAAGTTCGAAAAAAACCTATTGTTGTGTTAGTAATTAATTCTGGTGTACAATGCTTGTCTCGAGACAAAGCAACCACGTTAATAATCACTGCTGGGGTGATATAATTATATGCCAGGGATGACTGTATCTGGTCAAAAGGAATTTTGGTCTAAATGATAGTTCGAGCTAGTTGAGTTATTGGAGAAATATTGTTTAGCATGCCACTTGCCTATATGAATACATTTATTACTTACAGATGGTATTGATTCAGATCAATTGTGCCCCACGTCTTACACATTTCAGTGGGGCACATGTGGTAAGACTGTAATTATAACAAGATTTAAATAGTCTTCCAATATTTGGAGTTCAGTTCCTTAAAGTGCGCCCATCTGTTACAGATTTTGACTAGCTCCAGCCTACATTTACAATACAAGCATTACTCACCATATGACTAGGTGAGTTGTCTGGCCTGAAGATTCACATGTTGCATGGTCATACACATGACTGGTGACATTTGCATGTTCATGCATTATATGTCAAAGATTGTATTGGAAGGTTGTGTGCTTACTGTGGTCACATCATGAGAAATCGTGCATGCAGGTAATGAATGATTATTAACGTGGTTGATTTGCCCCGAGACAAGCATGGGAGACCAGGTTCACTTACTAACACAACAATAGGGGCTTTTCTAACTCATCAATGGCATGATGTGTCCCACAAATGTCATTTATACATCACATGTGTTAGAAATGGTGGTCTCTAGGTGGCAGTGGCTGGCCACAGTCTAAGTAGGGACCCTTCTTCCTAAGTCAGAGTAAGGGAGCTACACCCCTTTGAAAACCCCTGCTCAACCCTGTGGTAACTGAGCACGAGCAGCTAAGCTTATCTCAGAGGCAGTGTGTAAAGCATTTATGATCATGCACAGTAACACAGTAAAGGGACACCACAGGAGTAGTTATAAAAACAATAAGTATCTTTATATATAGACTTAACACAAGACCAATAACGGTAAAAAGCCACAATACTGAAAAAGGGGGGGTACTCTTGAAAAGCTGGAAAAAGAGTTCAAAGTGTTCAAATAGGGGCCCAGTTCAAAGCAGGGGTCTTTGCGACCCTTTTACTTACAAAGTACCTGGATTTAGTAGCAAAACAAGCAAAATGTTGCAAACAAGCTGTAGCGATGATTTTCCCCACACTAGGCCGGCGATGCGTTAAATCCTTGTTGCAAGGGAGGATGATGCGCCGGGTTGAGGGTGCGTGCGGGACAAAGTGACAGACTTATTCACACTAGGCCAGCGATGCGTTCAATCCTTGCCCTGAGGGAAGATGATGAGCTGATCCTGTTGCGTGTGCGAGCTTGTTGCGACGTATGAAAATGGCGCCCCGCAAGGGAGCGATGATCCGGGTGCGATGCGAGGAAAATGGCAGACGCACAGCTCCCGTTCTGCGATGATCTCGATGCGATGATCCGGGGTTAGCTAGCCTTCGACAAGCCCGCAAACATGCGATGATCTCTGGGGTTAGCGAGCACTTTGTGGCCCGCATGCATGGGATGCGAGGATCTTCGGGTTGTGAGCGCTCGGCAGCAGCAGCGCGGTGATTTTTCTTACGCTCTTCAGCTGCCGCAGCTCGCAAGTGTCCTTAGCAATGATTTTCAGCGCTCTCTTCTCTGTAGTACGAACTAATGGCCCTGGGATTCACAGGGGCCTCACCTGCAGATAGAAATCCTCGCTGGGAGGAATCAGGAGGCTGGTGGGGGAGTCAGGTGTGCCTGTGACTCCAGCAGGAGGCTAGCTCTCTTCTAGCCCTTGGGTGATTGCTTAGCAAAATAAAAGTCTCTTAAACGTCCTTTTCCCTCTTCTTACAAGTCCAAGGGGAACAACTGCAGGCCAATCCAAGAAACAGCACACAAGCACAAGGACAGTCCTCTCCTGCAGATTCCTTCAGTCACACGGACAGAGGTTCCTCTTGACATCCAGGAGCAATTAAAAAATCAAGGGTTTGGGCAGAGATATTTATACCCCAAAATTCTTTGTTCTCAACAGTCTCTAGTCACTGAACGCAGCCAGAACCAGTTCTGCTCAGGCCTGGAGCACTTTGTTTACCAGGCTGCATCCTTCCTTTCAGAAAGAGGGGGTCTGCCATCAGACGCACAGTAGGAGGTGGAGCCAGCATTCACCTTGCCAGGCACAGCCCTATTCAGGTCAAGGAGTTACCCCTCCCCAGTACTCAATGCAGATCTCTCTATTCAACCCAGGTCTGACTCAGCCTGCCTTGCCCCTCTAAACCCAGACAGCCAATACACATAACTGCAGAGCACACTGGAGGCTTAGGCAAGAAAATATCTACTTTCTAAAAGTGGTATTTTCAAACACAGAATGATAAAACCAACTTCACTAAAAGATGTATTTTATCATTCTGAGTTCAGACATACTAAACTCGTAGTTCTACCATGTTCCCTGAGTCCGATAGGACTATAAGATGTAATAGCCAGTCTGCCCATTCTAACCTATGGAGAACAGGCAGCCTTGCAGCAGTGAAAATAAAATGGAGGGTGATTCACTACCAGGACATGCTGACATATCAAGCCAAGTCCTACCTTACACACACAATGCACCTACCATAGGGGTGACTGATATGATGTTAAGGGAAGGTTCCGGGGCTGGGAAGTGTGGGCACTTCACAGCCAAGACGTCAGTTCTGGACTGCACGCAGACACTGCAGTGGCAGTTCTGAGGAACACTTTACAAGCTGCTTCTGTGGGTGGCGCAAATCAGCGCTGCAGGCCCATCACCAGCATTTGGGTTAACAGCCCTGGGCACACACAGGCCACACTACTAGGGACTAACAGGTAATCCAAATAAGCCAAACAGGGATATACCAATTCACAGTGATATTTACACAGGGGAGCATTTGCGCTATGGCACTGAATGGCAGTGGCACAGCGCCCAGAGCATCTAATACCAGCAAAAACAGAGGAGACAACAGCAAAAAATGGAAGGGAGACCCACGCCAATGGTGCCAGGTCTAACACGTGTCCCCCCCAGCCCTGAAATGTGGAGAGAACTACCCATCTCCTTGGGGGTTCTCCTCACTAAGGCGGAAAAATCTGGACAGACCATCAGCACTGGCGTGTTCTGTACCAGGGCGGTGTTCCACCGTGTATTCCTTACCCTTTAGGGAAATGGACCACCTCAACAACTTGGGATTCTCACCCCTCATCTGCATCAGCCATCTGAGGGGCCTGTGGTCTGTCTGAATCCGGAAGTGAGTCCCAAACAGGTATGGTCTCAGCGTCTTCAGTGCCCATACCACAGCAAATGCCTCTTGCTCAATTGCACTCCACCTCTGTTCCCGGGGAAGTAACCTCCTACTGATGAAGGCTACAGGTTGGTCTAGTTCCTCCTCATTAATCTGTGACAGAACAGCCCCCACCCCATGGTCTAAAGCGTCTGTCTGGACAAGAAATTACTGAGCAAAATTGGGTGCCTGGAGGACGGGTGCTGTACACATGGCAGTCTTCAGGACATCAATATCTTTCTGACAGGTGTCAGTCCAATTCACCATCTTTAGCTGCTTCTTGGAAGTCAGCTCAGGCAAGGGGGCAACAATGTTGCCATACCCATTGACAAACCTCCTGTTATAACCCGTGAGACCTAGGAAGGCTCTCACCTGGGTATGGGTCCTGGGGGGCTCCCATGCCAGGATGGTTTCAATCTTAGGCTGCAGGGGTGCCACCTGGCCACTCCCAACCTGGTGTCCCAAATACACCACAGAACCCTGCCCAATCTGGCACTTACTGGCCTTGATTGTGAGGCATGCTCTGCGCAGCGACATCAACACTTCCCAGAGGTGGCGCAAGTGGTCCTCCCAGGTGAAACTAAACACTGCAATGTCATCCAGGTATGCAGCACTGAAATCCTAGAGCCCAGCCAACACCTGGTTGACCAACCTCTGAAAGGTGGCAGGGGCACTCTTCATTCCAAAGGGCATCACACGGAACTGGTAGTGCCCATCTGGTGTGGAGAATGCTGACCTCTCCTTGGTCCCATCAGTTAAGCCGATCTGCCAATACCCAAACGTTAGATCAAACGTGCTGAGGTACCGGGCAGCCCCCAACTGATCTATGAGTTCTTCAGCTCTGGGGATGGGGTGCGCGTCGGTCTTCGTGACCAAATTGAGACCTCAGTAGTCCACACAGAATCTAAATTCAGGGGTGGCACCAGGCACTGCAGCTTTTGGTACCAAGACCACGGGGCTGGACTATGGGCTGCTAGAGGACTCAATCACCCCTAGGGCAAACATTTTGGAGACCTCCTCCTTAATGTAGGCCCTGACCCAGTCAGTCACTCAGTAAGCCTTGTGCTTGACAGGAGGAGTGTCTCCGGTGTCCACATCATGGATGCACCACTTAGTGACAGCAGGCACCAGGGAAAACAAATCAGAAAATTGCCCCAACAGCTGGTGACAATCGCTCTGCTGCTCAGGGGTCAGTGCGGTGGAGAGGACCACACCCTCCACTGACTCATCCTTCTCTCCTGCACACAGGAGGTCAGGAAGAGGCTCACTCTCCTCCTCCATCTCAGCATCTGTGGCAAGAAGCATGACCACTTCAGACCTCGCAAAGTGGGGCTTTAGGCGATTCACATGCAGGACCTGCAAGGGGTTCCTGGGAGACTGAAAGTCCACCAAGTAGGTAACGTGACTTTTGCGCTCCACCACCTCAAAGGGACCAGTCCACTTATCTTGGAGCGCACCAGGCTCCACTGGGGCCAGTACCCAAACCTTCTGACCAGGTTGAAACTTGACCAGAGTGGTGTTCTGGTCGTGCCAGCGTTTCATTTCCTCCTGGCTGGCTTCCAGATTTGCCTCAGCAATTTTTATGAAACGCGAGTCTGGTTCCTGAAGGCCAAGATGTAGTTGAATACTTCTTGGGGAGGTTTCCTGGGAGATTGCTCCCAGCCTTCCTTGACCAGACTCAGAGGCCCTCTTACCTGATGGCCATAGAGCAGTTCAAAGGGACTGAACCCTAAGGACTTCTGTGGCACCTCACGGTAGGCAAACAACAAGCATGGCAAGAGGACGTCCCACTTATGCCTCTGGGACTCCTCTAGGCCCATAATCATGCCCTTCAAGGTCCGGTTGAATCTTTCAAGCAGAACATTTCCTTGGGGGTGGTAAGGAGTGGTGAACTTATAAGTTACCCCACACTCCTTCCACAGAGACATCATGTACTGGGAGATGAAATCGGTACCCCTGTCAGACCCACCTCTCTGCGGAACTTCACGCGGGAGAAAATCCCCATCAGTGCACGTCCCACCATGGGGGCCATCGCTGTCCTGAGTGGGATGGCTTCAGGGTACCGGGTGGCATGGTCCACCAGGATAAAACTGTTGCCCATGGCTGTCCTGGGATCCAGAGGCCCCACAATGTCAATGCCCTCCCGCTTGAATGGGGTACTAACACTGGAAAGGGCTGGAATAGGGCCTTGATCTTCCCCCTCACTCTTCCCACTTGCCTGGCAAGTCTCACAGGTCCTGCAATGAGTGTCTGAACTCTTGCGCATCTGGGGCTAATAAAAGTGGGTGACCAGCCTTTCAACGGTACTGGTCTGCCCCAGATGTCCTGCCAATGGAATGTCATGAGCCAACCCCAGTAGCAAGGCTCTGAAGCATGCCTCAAGAGAAGGGCAAACTCTTTGCTGCTCACCAAACTCCTCCCTGGTGGGTCCTCCTTCCTGCTGCTCAAGCAGGTCCCCCGGGTTGGCACTCTGCACCCCGGTAGGCTCCAGGGCATCCCCCTCGGGGTCTGTTCCTTCCTGGGCCGTGGGAACCAAGGAGGCTGCCTTCCCGTGCCCCCTGCCCCTTCTCTCTAAGGCAGGGATCTGGGCCATACTCTCAGGTCCCAGATCCTTCTCAACACCCGCCTTGGCTGCCATGGACCTAGTGGTAGCACAGACCCACTCAGGCAGTCCCAACATTTGCAAGTGAGCTCTCCTCTCCACCGCAGCCCATGGGGAGTTCTCTAATTCATTGCCCAACAGACAGTCTACAGGCATGGCGGGCCTCACAGCTACCTGAAGAGTTCCTGAGACCCCCCACTCAAAGGGAACTTGAGCCACCTCACATTGGCTCTCTGAGTTGTCTGCTGACACTACAGGGTAGAATGCATGAGGGACAACCTGTTCTTTGGACACCAACCGGGAGCTGACAGCAGTTACACTGGCTCCTGTGTCCCTCAGAGCCTTCACTCTATGGGCATTGATGGTCACCCACTGCCTGTACTTTTTAGTGTTTTCAGGCAGTGCAGGTTTAGGGACTATCTCAAAGTCTCCTAATGAAACAAGGGTCAATTCTACGGGGTCCCACCCCTCTGGGGAAACCAATTCTTCCTCCTCCAGGGCTACACTAGCAAGCCGGCAGGGTGGTGCACGGATTGGTGCAGGTTGGTACCTCAGGGGACACTGGGGATCACAATACAGGTGGCACGCTTGGCCACACTTATAGTAAGTAAGGGGCCCCCTCTGAACAGGCCTACCTGTCGGGGGCATTGACCTCTGTTCTTGAGGAGGCTGGGACACCACTGCTTGGTTCCCTTGGGAAAATTCTATGGGGCCCTCTTGGAAACTCCCTTGGTTTACCCCTGTCCCCACTACTTCTCTGCTGGGGACCCTGCCCACCCTTGGCAAAGTCTCCCATCCGACCCTTGCGAACCTGGGTGCTCACCCAGCAGTCCGCCTCCTCGGCAAGCTTCCTAGGGTTAGTTAGCTTGCAATCAATTAGGTACTGGTGCAGCTCAGGAAAACAGTTACCAGATAAATGCTCCCATGCAATCAAATCATACAGTTGCTCAAAAGTTTCTACTTTGCTACCTTTTACCCAGCGCTCCATTGCTCTGCAAAAAAAAGACACATATTCAACCCACATGGTACCCTCTAACTTCTTGCAGGTCCTAAACCTCTACCTATACATCTCAGGGGTTAAACCATAGCGGGTCATCAAAGCTTCCTTCATGTGGGCATAAACCATTCTACTTTCCTGGGGCAGGTCCACCAAGGTATCCCTCCCCTTACTAACAAAACGCCCCCACAACCCAGCTCCCCAATCCTTCTCAGGGACCCGGTGGGACACCATGGCTAATTCATATGCTGCAAACCACTGTCCAATATCTTCACTCTTGTGGAAATCCTTAATAACTTCCTTGGGTATATACACTCAACTCTCAGTATGAACTACAGGTATGCTGCCACCAGAGGGGAAGATTTCTACACTCTTTGCTTAATCTCCAACGCCCTCAATACTCTCTCATGTTCAAATTTCATCTTCATCTTCTCAACCTCTAACTTCTTGTTCTCTTGGTCCTCTGACCCTCCATCTTGAACTTAGCCATCTCCACGTTATGACACCTATCTCTCTCCCTGTCCTCCATCTCTTCTGGAGACAGGCCCTTTGAGGACACACTAGTGCCCGGGCTGGAAAGCGCTTTACTACCTACCAAATCTACTACTTCTACCTGCTGCTCTCCTCTATTCTCTCCCTCCTCCCGAGGCTCACCCACATACTTGAGGGCAACCCTGGCTTCTAGCCAGGCCTTCAGAGCTTTGTAAAACTACTCCCTCTTAGTGAGGCATGTGATAGGGACTGTGAATCTTTTGCAAAAATACTTGAGCTTCTTGGCATTGAAGGTATCTATTCTCTCTTCTTCCCAGGAGAGATCCTCCGAGGGATTGGATCTGGGCTTGCCCATTGTAGAAATAACTAGTGATATCAATCAAAAATAGAATAAAAAAATCAAAAAAATATCTGTGGTTGTGTTATTGTCTGCACTCACTAGAGTTGTGCACTATAATTACTGTATGCGGTCACAAATGCAAGTCCAGATCCTCACCGTTGACCACCAATGTTAGAAATGGGGGTCTCTAGTTGGCAGTGGCTGGCCACAGTCCAAGTAGGGACCCTTCTTCCTAAGACAGAGCTACACCCCTTTGATAACCCCTGCTCAACCCTGTGGTAACGTAGCACGAGCAGCTCGGCTTATCTCAGAGGCAGTGTGTAAAGCATTTATGATCATATACAGTAACACAGTGAAGGACACTACAAAGGGACACCACACAAGTAGTTATAAAAAAATAAGTATCTTTATATATAGACTTAACACAAGACCAATAACGGTAAAAAGCCACAATACTGAAAAAGGGGGGTACTCTTGAACAGCTGGAAAAAGAGTTCAAAGTGTTCAAATAGGGATTCAGTTCAATGCAGGGGTCTTTGTGACCCTTTTACTTAAAAAGTACCTGGATTTCATAGCAAAACAAGCAAAATGTCACAAACGATCTGTAGCGATGGTTTTCCCCATGCTAGGCCGCCAATGCGTTGAATCCTTGCCGCAAGGGAGGATGATGCGCCGGGCTGCGGGTGTGTGCGGGACACAGTGACAGACTTATTCGCGCTAGACCGTCGATGCGTTGAATCCTTGCCCCGAGGGAGGATGATGCGCTGATCCTGTTGCGTGTGCGATCTTGTTGCGACGAAAGAAAATGGCGCCCCATGAAGAGTGACAATCCAGGTGTGATGCGAGGAAAATGGCGGACACACGGCGCCCGCTCTGGATGATCTCGAGGCGAAGATGCGGGGTTAGTGAGCCTTCGACAACTGCCCACGTGCGATGCGATGATCTCTGGGGTTAGCAAGCACTTTGCGGCTCGCAAGCGTGCTATGCGAGGATCTTCGGGTTGCGAGCGCTCGGCGGTAGCAGCGCGATGATTGTTCTTACGCTCTTCAGCTGCGGCGGCTCGCAAAAGGCGTTAGCGACGATTTTCAGCGCTCTCTTCTCTGTGGTAGAACTAGAGGCCCTGGAACTCACAGGGGACTCATCTGCAGATAGAAATCCTCGCTGGGAGGAATCAGGAGACTGATGGGGGAGTCAGGTGTGCCTGTGACTCCAGCAGGAGGCTAGCTCTCTTCTAGCCCTTGGTGATTGCTTAGCAAAATAAAAGTCTCTCAAAAGTCCTTTTCCCTCTTCTTCTAAGTCCAAGGGGAACTACTGCAGGCCAATCCAAGAAACAGCACGCAAGCACAATGACAGTCCTCTCCTGCAGATTCCTTCAGTAACATGGACAGAGGTTCCTCTTGACATCCAGGAGCAATACAAAAACCAGGGGTTTGGGCACAGATATTTATACCCCAAAAGTCTTTGTTCTCAACAGTCTCTAGTCACTGAACGCAGCCAGAACCAGTTCTGCTCAGGCCTGGAGCACTTTGTTTACCAGGCTGCATCCTTCCCTTCAGAAAGAGGGGGTCTGCCATCTGACGCACAGTAGGAGGAGGAGCCAGCATTCACCTTGCCAGGCACAGCCCTATTCAGGTCAAGGAGCTACCCCTCCCCAGTACTCAATGCAGATCTCTCTATTCAACCCAGGTCTGACTCAGCCTGCCTTGCCCCTCTAAACCCAGACAGCCAGACTGAAGTGGTATTTTCAAACACAGTATGTTAAACCCAACTACACTAAAAGATGTATTTTATCATTCTGAGTTCCGGGATACTAAACTCGAATTTCTACCATGTTCCCTAAGTCAGATAGGACTAAAGATGTAATAGCCAGTCTGCCCATTCTAGCCTATGGAGAACAGCTAGCCTTGCAGCAGTGAAAACAAAATGGAGGGTGATTCACTACCAGGACATGCTACACATATCAAGCCATGTCCTACCTTACACACACAATGCACCTACCATAGGGGTGACTGACATGATGCTAAGGGAAGGTTCAGGGGCTGGGAAGTGTAGGCACTTCACAGCCAAGATGGCAGTTCTGGATTGCACGCAGATGCTGCAGTGGCTGGTCTGAGAAACACTTTAAAAGCTGCTTCTCTGGGTGGCGCAAATCAGCGCTGCAGGCCCATCAGCAGCATTTCGGTTACCAACCCTGGGCACACACAGGCCACACTACTAAGGACTAACAAGTAAACCAAATAAGCCAATCAGGGATATACCAATTCACAGTCATATTTACACAGGGAACATTTGCGCTGTGGCACTGAATGGCAGTGGCAAAGCGCCCAGAGCATCTAATACCAGCAAAAACAGAGGAGACAACAGCGAAAAATGGAAGGGAGACTCAAGCCAATGGTGCCACGTCTAACAACATGTCAGTTGCACGATCGTGATTGACGACGATAATGACTCCAAGCGCATGGTGCCTTGTTGGTTGATGACCTAGGTGACCGAATCTTCATAACATAGTATGATCCCCCCAAAAATGCAGTTATCTTTGCATTTATAGCCCTGATGAAGTCTGCTGTTATTGTATCGGTGAATGACATAACACATGTTGGCGGGGGCAGAATGGAATAAAGGGAGTAAAATCAAAAGAGCACATGTTGAAACCATGTCCTTAACTATTAATTTCCTAAGTGCTCAGAGAATCCTTCATTACTCACAGGGAAAGTAGCTGTTTTTATGAAGGTGCTAATGATGGATGTGAGAGTGTTGCATATCACGATTCCTCCTAGGTTGTAGATGTGGAGGATCTGTGGGAGCCACTGAATGTGCCATCTTTATGATTGCTTTTGTGTTTTTTTTGGTTTAGTACATTCCAGTCCGCCAGGTGTTTGTCCTTGGTGGTGGCGGTTAGTTGTCTGATTAGATCTGATGGGTGGGGCGGTTGACCAAAGTTGCTATAGATCTTGGCATGGAAGAAGCCAGAGAGGCCATTTGAGAGTATTGTATGGGGGTGTTAGTGTTCTTTGCATCTTCTGGGTTGGAGAATTCTTTGACAATTGAGAATAGTTCTATCCTGTTATTGGAGCTGGTTTCTATTCTCAGAGCCAGTACCCTTTTCTTTATTTCTCTAAGCTAGTGGTCGTAGTGTCTGAGTGTTTTCTTGCGGGTGGTTCTGGTGGTAGATTCTCAGATGTTCTCCATTTCCTCTCCAGTTGATTGCAGAAGGGCCTGGATTCTTTGAGGTCATCTTTGACTCCAACTGACTTCCTTGTTGGTTCTTCTGTGTTTGGTGTTCTTGATAGGTGCAAGGGTTTTTTCACAGTCTATGATCCAACTGTTACATTTTCTTATGGCGGTGTCTAGATTTTTGGTGGTGTCTGGCTGATTGGTATGAAGCGTTTTGAGCCAGTCTGGTGCTGTCACTTTTTTCCAGCTGCATCAGGGTGCACAGGGTGAGATGTGAAAGTGCACAATGAAGTGGTTTGTCCATGTGAGTGTAGTGGTGTGGCTGAATTTCACCTTGCCAATAGAGGAGACGATGGGCTCCAGAGTGTGTCCAGCATTGTGAATTGGACCCTGGATGAGCTGGGCGAGTATGATGTTCTACAGGCTTTTGAGCAGGTCTGTGGAGTTGGGGTCCATGAGGTCATACAGGTGGAAGGTGAGGTCTTCAAGAAGAATTAAGCCTTTGGAGCTGATGGAGAGGGGAGAGATGAAGTCAGTAATGAGGTTGCTGAAGCTGTTCTGAAGTCAGGGGGGTCACTATACGAGGGTTCCTTTGATTGTGGTTCTTTCGTCTGTCTGCTGCTTGAAGTGCATGTGTTAAATAAAGAGGGTGTCAGGCTTCATGAGTGTGGCACGCTTGATGGCGTTCTTGTGAATGATCACAAATCCTCTGCCTGGCCTGTGGAGTCAGTCCTGGTGTGCAATCTTGTTTCCAATCGGTATGGTTGTGGTGATGTCCAGAGCTGATGCTGTGCTTAGCCAGGTTTCGGTGATGAAAAGGAGGTCCGTGTGTGGGTGTTGAGGAGGTCCCAGATTTCGGTGGCATGTTTAGTGAATGAGCAAGCATGAGGAGCATGCATGTATGTTGTTGTTGGGGTGCAGAATTGTGTGTGGTGTGATTTATGTGTGGGTGGTGAATGTAGATGTGGCAGCAAGTGAAGTGGCAGTGAGTGGAGGTGAAGGGCTTACCATGCAATAGGATGTAGAGCGGCAGCAGTGGTCTTAGTGTGGGCCTAGATTGAGCAGGTGGAATGCGACAGCGGTGTAGCTGCAGGGGTCTGTTTGGACCAGAGTTTGTGGCACTGACAAGTTCCAGGCTTGGATTTCAGTATCTCTCTAAAATAACGTGGGGCCCTTTTGTACCTAAGAGGTAGGGTACCAATTAGACCAAGGTCACCCCATTAGACTGCAAATAATTTTAGGCAACAGTGGCCTCACAGTGAGATAGGAGGGCTTTAGTGCTCATTGAAATTCATAGTAAAGGAGCTTCCTCCACTGAGAATTATTCCAGTGAGTTCTATCTTTCCACCAATTTGAAGGTGATGTACCTTCCTTTATATTATTCATCCGCCAGTGGTTGACTGCATAACGGACACAGGTCCCTGTGGAATGATTTGAAGTGTTATGCATATTTATATATGACCCTCTACCTCCAACTCCGGATTATTCAAACTCCTTTGAGGTTGGCCAGGAGTTTTTGCTCGTGAAAAATAAAGAGAACAAATTGTGGCTGGGAGATATCGCTTTTCCTGACGAATGTGGTTGTCAAATTCTAGTACCCACCGAAATGTGCTGATGCTTTACTGGATTTGATACACTAGATCTTTGGGACATTTGTTAGTCGATGAGAAATAAATGTAAGAAATATGCTGACTTAGAACAAATGATTTGTCACAGACTGCTTTTTTAATGACAAGATACCACTGCCTAACGTATTCTCCCGCTGTGTTGTCTATCTAATGAGGGTTTATTGACTATGAAATATTGTGTGATTTGTTTATTTTAAAGACATCTAACAGATTGTTGTTTTTAGGAACGACATTTTCTGTACTGTGATTTTAAAAGAATACATATTAAACTGTTTAAAGAAATTTGGCCAACACTGTATATATAGATTCATTCATTTTAACTTAAATTTATGTTTTGGTGAAATTGATTGATTATTGCTGTGTGCATATGGGAGTTCAGTTATTGATCTTGCCAAAGGTTTTTTTTATTTTTTTACAATGGATTTCAGTATGCCAGAGTACCTGTTGCATGATGCTGCCATTAAGTAGGTCCTGGGAGGGGGAGGAGCATGGGGTCGATGTGAGCCGGGTCCGAAAAGGCAGGAAGAAGACACAGGAAATTACATGAGGCAAGGAGAGTTGGAAGGCAGTAGGAGGCACGGAAGGGCAAAAATTGGAGGGGGAGTACAAGGGAAGGGTCAGAGAGGGCATAAGAGCAGCAAAAGGGTCACAGGAAAGAGCGGAGTAAAAGATGAGAGTGAGAGGAGCGTGGGCTGGAGCAAGAGTAAAAGTGGAGAAAATAAGAAGTAGAGTCAAATGAAGCAAAAAGATACAGAGCCGGACAGAGTACAAGTTAGAAAAAAATTGAGAGTAAGAGTCAAATGTAGCAAAAGAGGCACAGGGTAGAAAAGAGTAAAAAGTAGAGGCAATTCAAGAAAAAGGTAAGAAATTAGAGACAAAAGGAGCAAGAAGGCACACAGCGGAATGAAGTAAAAAGTAATGACTAAAGGAGACAGGATAAAAGTAGGATTAGATGGAGAGATGGCAAGAGGCAGAAGGAGCAATAGGAAGCTGCGCAGAGGGAGCAGACAGAAAAGCAGGAAAAGCTTCCAGAACTAGCAGGAGGAGCAGAAGCAACGGTCATAGCAGCTGGAGGGGAGAATTTGGTCAGAGAACCAGTCCACATAGATGAGGGCTGGGGCTAGGTACCCCCTTCATGGCCTTTGCACAAGATAGAGGTGACATTGTTATCCCAGACAGTTGAAGTGGATTGCGGAGGTTCCTGAAGCTCAAGGGAGTGAACCTGGACAGTGAAATGAGGGCAGTGGAGACATGGCTGCTTTACTGCTAGCAAGGAGATGATGTTTAGTCTTCCTGAATCCTGACATTTGGCAGATTGTGGGAGAGAGGGTTGGGACAGCAGACTCTGCTGTGCAGAGTTCAGTAAACCTTTAATTTGGGATTGCACCTATGTCTTTACTTCATTATTTATTCATTTGGTTGTCAGCCAGGTACACACAGTTCACCTCTTTGAACCCTTGTTGTGGGCGCTCCAGGTTAGAGACTACCCTTTTTTAATTTAAATTACTCTACGCAAAGGCTATGTATGGACAGCAGCCTTGAAAGGACACCTGACTCGAGAGACAACCCAAACAGGCTCCACATTTGCAGGCACTGAATACACAACTCCTGTCTGAGTTTGGGGTATAAACATGGGCCCTCACTACCCCAGTTAATATCCTGGTTTAAGTTTCTATGGCCTAGGAAGAGAGTGCTTGGCAGTACTCAGTAAATTGCTGTGTGACTAGAGGTGGTGTCTGTCTGACAGCCAAGGTCCCAGAGGTGAGGGGACATTGCCTGCGTGTAGATCTCCTGCTGTAAGAGATGTGTGCCTCTCCTAAAGTGCTTATAAGTATGCCTGCCTGCTGAGAGAAGGAAGGATCCTGCTAACCCTGTAAGAGGAGTGAGGTGCAGTGTGTTCACGTGTCTGTGGTGCTCCCAGGAAAAAATGACTCAGGAGAATGGTTTGAGGACCCGATGCGTGTGAGTCTGCAGTGTATACGGGCTGGTTCCTGACAGGAATGGTAAACATTGCAATCGCAAGGGCCGAGACCCAAACAGGACTGTGATTGTATGTTATATTGATCGATCTACATATAGCCACACTGTCCTGAGTATTCGGCTCGTTCATGGCTGCAACTGCCAAGAATGATTGGCCTGCGTGTGTCTGAAAGTGCCCACAGTTTTTGACCTGTGCGTGCCTGTAAGTGCCCAGAATGGTCCATCTGTGCAGGACTGCAACTGCCATCCAGTGCAGGGCTACATCTGCTGACATTGTGAACCAGATCAGGCTGCATCTTAGGACATCACTGAAGACCCCAACTGTTGCAACCCCAACTGTTGCAACTCATTGCTGCCATGATCAGGACTACAAAAACCAAAGGCTGCCGCTTCAGCTTCTGTCTGTGCACAAACCAAACTCATGAACGATACAGCTGGAGGGCACACAAGCTCCCAGGAAAAAGTGAGAAAGTATGCTTCAGAGCTGAGTGGCAGCACTGACCTTGCAGGGAATGATCCACTCTGTGTGGTAAGACTCAGTGGCGGCTCCTCCGCTAAGGCAGAGGAGCGTCGCACCACTACCATGAAGCAGCAAAATTAAGGAAAAAATAAGATGATAATAATGTTATGTTATTAAGTATCATTTTGTTTTGTCCTCCTGCTGCGGCAGCTTGCGTTAGGGGGCCGGACGGGGCTGCAGGGCAGGGGAAGAGAGGTAGAACACTCCCGAGTCCGCAATGACTGTTTGGTCGGCCCTTTCGGGCCTCCCCAAACAGTCATGCGCACTTTCCTGTTCTCCATGCAGGCTGCATTACAGCATACATGTAGAACATGCCCACCCCTCCAGCCCCTGGCTGAGTATCATGTCACGGCACTCAGACAAATCACAACGCTGCATTGCAGCATTGTGATTGGCTGCGGGGAGCATGGGGGCCCTGGTGCTTCCTGATTCCTGTTTTTCACAAGAAGCCAGGAAGAGGATGCCGGAGATGTGGTGGCCGCTACCAAGCCGGCCGACCGGCCAGCCTGGAGGTATGTTTTGTTTTTTAAACCGAATACTCTGCATCCCCCCTCTAGCCGCTTAACACCGCTGCTTCCAGGCAGCAGCTGCGACTGCCAAGACTGAAAACCAAAAACTGAGTGCACTCACGTAGTATAACTACTCCTGGGCCATAATCAAGTCAATTCCTCATACTTCATAGAAGGGGAACACTTAGACCCAGGGGAACAGATCCTGGTTCAGAGGAGAAAGGTGGGGCA
This sequence comes from Lissotriton helveticus, assembly GCF_964261635.1. Taxonomy (NCBI): domain Eukaryota; kingdom Metazoa; phylum Chordata; class Amphibia; order Caudata; family Salamandridae; genus Lissotriton; species Lissotriton helveticus. The sequence goes on from NC_136065.1 coordinate 569,651,963, forward strand.
TAGCAGAAAGAGTGCAGCACTACTTGATAGCGCCAGACACTAAATTGCATCGTATTAATATAGTGGGTTGTATTTCTTTCTAGTGTACATTAACATACTTCTCTTTGTTGAAAAGATAAGTACTAGGCTGGACGTTTATGTAGATCTGAGCTGACTCACCCGTTTAAACACCCGTGGCAAAGCCAATAGGTCATGCTTTAATGGAAAAAGCATGTATGAAGACTGGTATTTGCATTTGCTAACTTATTAAAGCCAGAACTATTTGCTGTGGCAACGTTTTTATTTACATGAAATCAGAGGAGGAAGAACAATGGATAAGAGACAGATGTAGAATGCAATAGGAACATTCATGCAGGTAAAAACTGAAATAACAATAAATTGAAAGTCAAGAGGAAAGACACAGAGAGGAAAGAGCATTGGGGAAGACAGACTGGGAATATATGCCGATAAATCAGTCTTGACTGAAACATTTTAAAAAGCCCGCTGCAGAGAAAATGCAAAACAAAAAAGGGATTGTGTTTTTAATGCAATGCATTTATGAGATACATAATTTAATGTGTGATGATTCAGTGTACTTTTGAGATTAAAAAAACAGTCCCTTAGGCATTGGTATGCAAGTACTCTATAGAAGGCAGACTCATACACCGGACAACCATTAGAATTAAGTTAAAGGGTATACACCTGTGGGTGGAGCTAAACCCCAATCTATGAATATTTTAAATAATTGGTAATTACAGGTTTTTCAGACAGATGTGCTTTGAAGCCTTACCTTAACAGGAAACAGGAATTCAAATACTTTTACAGATTGCAACTTTAGAAGTATTTTTAAGTTTTCTCACAAATGTCTTCTTGTCTAAATCTCTCACACTCTGTGCACTGATTGGGACTGTTGCAAACCATGTTGCTTGTTCTGTCTACCTTTTTGCAATAATATATGAAAGTGAATTTGCAGGCGGGAACACGGACTCGGAAACGCAGCAGGCTATGGCAGTCATGCCGGTTTCCTATAAGGCAGGCGAGGGGCGGGGCGCTGCGCACAGAAAGTGACGTGTGCAGCCCCCACCCTCGGCCTGCGCTGATTGGTTGTGAGAGCATGACCCGGAAGTGCAAGTAAGCGCTTCTGGGTCAATGTGGGAAAAATGCTGCAGGGAAGCTGGTTTCAAACAGCTCCATGTGGTGAATAAAAGGGGCTGGACAGTGGCGAATTGGCCTCTTTCCTTGCCGCTCTACTGCACAAGTAGGGCACGATGGTCTCCAGGACGGAGACCTTTTCCAAAAGAATTTTTTTCCCACCCACATTCCCTGAGACAGGGGTTTTGATGGGTTAAAAAAGTTTTTTGTAGTCTTAGTAGGAAATGTTATGAATATCTTAATAATGCAGTCTACAGTGTACTAACTGAATTTTGTTTTAGAACGGTGTCTTGTATTTTATGTAAAGTTAAGAAGTATCGTTGGTCAGGCAGTAAGGTCATGATTGGTAGGCATCTTTTACGGTCCTTAGCAGGCATCACCATATTCAAATGGGGATGCTTGAGGGGGAGCAGATGGTCTCTCATGGAAGTCCAGGGGCAGTTACAGCCAGTAGACTGGAAGGGTACAGGGGGAGGGGAAGTTCCGCTTCAGGTAGGCTTTCGGGCCAACTCCTGCACACGTGCATGGGCGCAGAAAAACTGGGCATAACTGCACAGCCCCTTATGGAGATAATGTTGAGAGCGAAGAGGGTGCCCGGGGTGAGATAACCTTCTGACAAACTGGGCCTCCTGCGCAAGTCACTCCGGAAGGAGGGTGGGACCTAGCATGATCTTGATCTTGGACCAGTCATTGACCTTGCCGTAGGCTCAAACAGGGATAAACAGGAAGATAATGTTGCTGATCACTTAGCTTATGACAGGAATGGCTATGTATCGGAAACATGTTAAGGATAGACAAATTACATACTGTACATGTCAATGTAATCAATCAGACTTTTTCCGTATTTTGTTAAATGGTGTAAATATGAAATTGATGTTTGTTATTGTTATGAACAAAATACAACAAGGGTTATACGGCCCTTAACCCAAGCCTTGGTGTGTTGTCTCCATTGTTGCCTTAGAGGAAAATGGAGGAGTATCTGTGTCGGCACTAGCTGGCCCAAGGGATGAGATAAAAGGGGGGTTGTCTGTACAGAGGAGGGGGACTCAGCAGTACCTGGCCATGTTTCAGGTCATGAAGTTAGCCTCTGGTTTCAGGATTCATGGATAGCCCAGGCAGACCCAGCACTGGGTTTAGATTTGGGACCAGGAAATATGTTACCTGAGCATCCATGCAGGTCCAGTAAGATGTGACCAAGGACATCATTTAGGGGGTTGTCAGAAATTGCAGCTGTGACCCATGGCTTGGTCCCTGTGACCCATGGCCTCAGAGGTGGCAAAGGAAATGCCAAGAACAGAAGGAAAAAAACGATGCTATGTACACCATTTCTTTTCTGCAGGTTTGGCTGGGCTGTGACCATAGGCATTCATTTCTTGAAATAACAACGAATAAACATGTTTAAACTAGATGTCCCAGATTTTAATTATGGTCAACAAAAGGAAAATCGTGTGTTTGAATAAATATCTCATCTCCTTTGAAAGAGTGACAATGTGTTATTTTATCACTTCCTGTGCGAATTCAGTGTCGAAGATCATTTGCCACTACCTATGACATCATTGGGTCAAAGCGTGTTTATGAGATGACACTTATGCTGACCCTTCATTTTGGTGAATTGACTTTCATGGATGTAACCCCTGCTACTACTGACTTTCACTTCGCCAATACTAGATCTGAGTAGATTAGGCAAACCATATGCTGCCCATCAGTGAAGTGAGTGAGTGGGTGTTGTGGATTGTGAGGTAGAGTGTGCACATTCTTTTGGTCTACTTATGTGCGTATATGCATAGGTGTAAGTGTGTCCCTGCATGTTTTTAGAAGTATGTGTATGGGTTACTGCATTTGATGTGGTTTCCTTAGCACATGCACTCATTGACCGGTTCATGGGGAATTTACATCAGCTTAACATAACATTACTGAAGCACACTTCTGACATCTCAGCAAGAGTTCCCTGTTGCATTCTGGTAAATGTAGTTCATGGTATTTCAGTAACTCACAAGTAAGGAAGTGTTCACTATTAGTTAGTGCAGTCAGAGCTTGTATTTCTTTTCCTTCCTTGGCACATGTTTGTGGTGATTGTCCTTGTTCAGCAAAAAGTAGCAGGTATCTTAGGGATGCTTGAGATGCTGCTTGTATGTTGTCGGGTCAGCACCACTCGAAAGTGTGATGGTACATCCCAAGGCTTATGATATAACATTACCTTACATGTAGGGGGTGCCCGGAGCACACAGTACAACTGTTAGGCTAATGAGAGAATATGTGGGACAACCTTAACATTCATTTACACATATCCCTACTAATATAATAAAGAGAGAGACCAAACCTTTGAGGCGGGTAAGCTCCAGAACTGCAGCGCCTACCGGAGCGCCGCATGCAGCATTGGAAAGGTGAGGCAAAGCAGAAGGACATAGGCTATACACCAGCGCAACATATACTTTGAAGGGGACAAGGCACGTTGTGTGACAAAGTAGTCTGTTGCAAGTAGCGCCGGCTCTGAGGTGGGCGTGCGCGTACGTGTGGAGTGTGTGAATAGCGTTCTATCGCAGCTGCTGAGTATGCCGTTGGGTGACGTTGAAGCGGCGTGTGGCGTCTCAGTGCATCACGCCGTGTTGTGGATGCAGAGCCGGGCACGATATGCGCGGCAGGACGGCAAGAGACACATATCGCTTGGGGAGACTGTGAGGCCAGAAATTCCGAGCAGGTACACACGTGTCAGCGCCTGCACATATCGCTGGGGCGCATTCTAATTGCAGACAGGATGGCAAGAGGCACATATCGCTGGGGTGCATTCTAATTGCAGACATGTCTGTCATACCCGGACAATGTCGGGACGGGCCGCTAGTATAAATATATAGGGGATACAATGGCATTGAATTCCATAGGAGGGAATATTCAGGCAATGTTAGTTCCATATAGTGGGATGCGTGTGACACATTATGCAATTTGCTAGAATATAGAGACACATCATGGCATTTACTGATATGAGGAAAATTGAATTTTGCCTTGTCATATGTGCCTACGTGTTCCCCATCCTATGTTATATGTGCATGATCGATATGCATGTATCCCCCGATGATCGATTAAAGACGCAATTATAGTTGTGTCCAACTCTAGTATGCCAGTTTCCAGTTCTCGTGAAAGCAACGAGTATTAGGCCTATGTTGCCACGTTTTACAGTGTACACGTTAATTCACCGCATTGTCCCCGTTTCTAGGCCTCAAAGGGCCCGGACACCAGATTCAAGCTCCAGTCTCCTGAACCTACTCCGAGGAGCGATGCAGCCCCCACCTGCATCCCTGACCCTTCACTTACTTCCTGCCGCGCAGCGCGGTGCCCGGCCTGGCTCTGCCTGCCTGTCTGCCAAGAATATGTTATGCTTCCAGTTATCAGTTCAGCTCTCCGTCTTCACATTCCTAAACTACTGAACCGCATAAACATCTCCAGCTATAGTCTAGTCTTTCTGTCTCCATGCAAGAGAATTACTGTATTAATATTCATGAAGATTCATAGCACACGTAATACATGTAGAATATATGCATGCACCAGCCTTAGTGTCAAGTAGCCTTTGCCCTGATAACTTCTAGATTCTATCAACATGTACTCCAAACACCAGATACCAGATATGCTATAGGTACATGTCGTCCTGACACCGCAGACTTTAGTCTCCTCTTCTAGAGCAGAAGTCATAGCCCCAGTTCTCCCCCGGTAACACGTCATAGCCCGTTTGCGCGCACCACTAGGTTAAAGGTTCCAGCTGCTCAGGTAGCCCCCTCCATGTTTCCGCCCATTCATGACACTTCTGTGACGTTCTCATCACATGTCTACGTGCACGCCCTGTGCACGCCTTCTTTTCACGCCCATGTGTTCTTATCTTACGCTTGTCATTAGTTACGCCTACTGTATGTAATGTAATTGTGATGTTTTACTATATATACCTTGTACTGTTGATGAAACGTTGCAGCTGCCTCTCTATTTTATTTCAGGCTGTCCCGATCCTGTCCCTTCCCTTTTGCCTGAATAAAGCCCGTTCGACTCAGATACATCGGATCCTGCCTCTTATTTATTGAGCTATCTGTTATTGTTAATGTATTCAAAAATAGTACCGGTATTTAATTATTTATTTACCACATAAATGGCGCCCGAATAGGCACGAGCCCCTGCCCCACGCGCTGGCGATGTAACGCAGGCCCCCTGACCCTCTGCAGCCGTGACGGAACTCTACCGTGCACGTGCAGATATTTCTGCTTCAAGTCTCCCTCAGGCCCACGGAGGAGACGGGAACTGCGGTCCGGCATCCAGACGAGGCGGTGTGGAATGCGGTTCGTCCCGACCAGAGCCCAAGCCGAGAGAGCAAGGTCCGAGGTATCCGGAGGCCCACCTGTTTCTGAAGTCCGAAGTTCGTAGTCCGACGTCGTAGCAGTCCAGTCCAGTCCGAGGCCTTCCAGTTTCTGCTTCCCGGTGAGTACCGTTGCGGGGGAAGTATCTAGACAGGATCATTAGTTTGTTCCTGGTCCGATGGGTTTGGGTACACAGATCCAGTCCGAAGTATTCACCTAGGTGGATACGGTATGACGTGTCTCTTTATGAGACCGGTATGTTCTGTACTGTTTTAGCAGTGCATCCAGTAATTCTAGTAAGTCCGTTCTCGAGAAATTCATGTGTTATGTTTTCAGTGCATCAGGTAGTATTCTGCTCGAACTGTCATTAATGTATTTCTATGTCGTGGTATGAGTGATTTGTTTGCCATTTCATTACTGTGATTATTGTGTATTGTGTTCCAAGTATAACTCAGTCATGCCTCTGTTCTCGAAATTACGTCAGATAAAAACCAGAAAAGGGTTACTCGAAGAAGCAGTTCCTGTCCCTCCTAGGGACAGTCCTGGACATTTCATGTACCACAAGCATGGCTTAGATGCCATATTATATCTAGACTTATGGGCGGATTATACGAAGGATCTTGAAGAGAAATACAGATGGCCTGTATCAGGTACATGGGATGCAGAGTGCATCATGCGAGTAGAAGAAGCATTATGGAAAAAGAAAGCCAGACAGTCCCAGAAAGATGCCATCGAGTTATGGCGCAAAGAATCTCATAAAAGAACCGAAAAAGAATTCAGAAAAACAGAATTAAGTAGGGAATCCTCAGAAAAAGCCCAAGAAAGGGAATTAATCGAAGAAGCGGAACGAGTTAGAACAGAACAGTCAGACAGACAGAGAAATGCCCTTATTAAAGGCATGTATCCTCTTCTTGCCGAGGGCTTGCCGAAGGCAACCCCGGAAGCACCCCGTAATTTACCGCCACCATTGGTCCCGATTAAGCTACGTCATAAACCGACCGCAGCTGAAATATTTCTTTCGTCCTACTTGGACGACACAGTCCCAGCGTATGCAAATCCTATTCCTCCTGCTCACCCTCAGCCTCCTGTTAATAATGTAATTCCTGTTCCTCCAGCCACTGGTCCCGGGGATCAAGTTAATGTGCCACTGCCCCCGGACCAGCCCACATTAGATGCACCCGCTTTGCCAGTCACTTTACCAGCACGTACAGTATTAACTGACGATTCTAGTTCAGGAGCAGTGGGGGGAAGTGCTCCTATCACCCCGCCTCAAGTAAGACGACTGACGCCGCATGATGCAGCGTTACAGCGTACGCCAAAACTGGCTACACACGCAGACCTCAAGCGACTTCTTACTGACTGTATATATGATCCAGTTCCAGGCGAAGATCACATGGTAATATATTCATTACGTTTAAGGCGGGTTGCCACCTTTCTGGCCACCCTGCCCGACATGAAGGAACATCTAGACAGAATATATCGTTTTATCCGTACAGGAGAGAATCCAGGAAGTATTCACGAAGCTATGGCATACAGAAAAACCGAGACTCAACATATGATTTTACAGTTCTTGATTAACTGTTTAATAAGAGAGCAAGATTATCCTGATAAAGATAAAGACGAGATGAAAGGTCTGACTAAGTGGGGTGACAATATAGCCGAGGGAAAACACAAGACACAAGGTAGTGTAGATAGTATGTACAAGAAAATTCGTAAGGAAATTATAAGTATACACCAGAAAGAGGTAGCAAAAAGAGCAATCGAGAAAGAGTATGACTCTTCTAATGAAGAGGTAGACAGCGAGAATCCTTCCAGAATAGCGTATGTAGGTAGAACTAGACTTTCCGACCGACATTCACGCCTAGATTACAAGAAAGTTTTTCCTCCTCCAGTACCAGAACAGTGTTCTCTTGAACAAGTATTCCAGGCCACCGATCAAATTCTGAAATCACGAATAGGTTATAGCGAGCTTAGTACAATGCATGAACAAGAACTAGCCCGATCAGCAGTCCGATGGACTAGTGATTCTACCACATTTCCAGATGAAATAGTGGCCCAAACGTTTCTGAAACTGCCCCCAGCCGAGTAACGTCTGGTGGGTACGTATATGATCCAGCACCTCATCACACTGTATGAGGATCAGCATTCTGATCCAGGTCCTCTACATGATGTATTAAACGAGTTACTCCTAAACAGATGGAAAGGTCTAGGTACCGATTTAATTAATGTCATATTAGAACAGCGCCACAAATACAGAACGTTTCTGAATCCACATTTTGTTCCCGTCTCACCCCCAGAAAGAAAATCATTCTACATAGATAGACAGAATCCGTTACGAGAAGTACATCCAGTTAAGGTAGAGGGGGGTGGCCTAGAACGAGTATTTGTTTACACCCCTATCACGAAAATAGAACTCTTGGAAATGAAGAAGTTAATCCCCTGTCACGATAAAGACCCAGCAGGGTTCCACCGTGAATTAAAGGACATGCTCCGTATGGGAGAATACACGTATCCTGATATCATTAAAATGTTAAAGGTCCTGTTGCCTGCGGGCATATATGAAAAACTAAAAGAAAAAGAATGGGAGGTGGGAGAGAAAAAGATAGATTGGACCGCATTAGAAACTGAAGATAATACACGAGTTCCAGGTACCGGTCTTGGGGATAAAGCTAAAGCGTTGCCCGAGTTACTGATACAAGTTTTGCCAAGATTACTAGCCACGAAAAAGGAAGATTGGGATGCCATCTCAGCCTGTAAACAGAAACAAGACGAAGACACTAGTGATTTTTATTCTAGATTTGAGAAATGTTTCATTATTAATAGTGGTCTGAAAACAAGTAGCGAATCGTATCCACATCTTTTTGTTACCAAACTAGTCGAGAATTCAAGTCCACAAGTTAAAAATTGAGTACTGAAAGTCGAGAGTACCTGGCAAGCTAATACTCCGTCACAGATGCTCCAGATGTTACAGTACCACCAGAACAGAATTAGGGAGGAGCAGGAACACGAAAGGAGACGTATGAAAGACACGAAAATGAAAGTACTAGTTGCACAGTCTGTTCCGCAAGACAGTCAGAAGAGGGGTCCGAGTCAAGCTAGTCATTCTGCAGCTCCCGTTAAAGGGACATGCAATTACTGTAAACAGCCAGGTCATTATATAAACGAATGTGCAGTTCTGAAACACAACATAGCTACTGGTAAAACGAAAGAAAGACCACGTCCGCCTAGACAAGAGCAAGTCTCACAGACTTCTCAGCCACCGCAGACTGCACAACAGACAGTTACAGTACCGCAGCCTATAGCTGCAACACAACACGTTACACAGCAGATGTACCAGTACGCACAGTCAGAGTATCCAGATTATCAGCCGTATTCATGAAACAGCCTAGAGAGGGAGGTTGGCTTGCCTCTCATCGAGATTCCTGTAGATCAAGAGGGTCCCTATGTACACAGTCAAGTATTAGGGAAAGACAGAAAGTTTCTGATTGATACAGGGGCAAGTAGGACTACCATCAGTCATGACGAGGTTCCAGGGGCTCCACTCTCAGGCTCTAGAAATGTTTCCCTTGGATTTTCAGGAAAGCCTATTGTTAATGAAATATCGAAGCCAGTTACTCTAGAAGTTGGTCCATTGTCCCGAACTACAGACTTGTTACTTACGAAATCATGTCCAGAAAATGTATTAGGCATTAGGACCCTGAAAGAATTAGGGGCAGTCATATGCTGCTCCCCAGAAGGGGTGCGACTGTTTCTGAGAGATTTTAAAGGTCATTATGTATTACGTGATTTTGATCCAAGATTATTGAATGTACCACAGCATTTATGGGCGCAAGGTCCAACTGATGTAGGTTGTATGCACATCACACCCCATCGTGTTACCCTGAAGAAAGGTGTTGTACTACCACGAATCCGACAGTACAAATTGCCACCTGAGGCTGTAGCAGCCTTATCTAAAATTATTGACGAGCTCATTGCTCAAGGAGTGGTTGTAGAAACTGACTCCAATGTATGTAATTCTCCTATCATTCCGATCCTGAAACGTACTGATCCAAATGCACCTCCAGTTTATCGATTAGTGATTGACCTTCGAGAACTTAATAAATGTATCATACCCCAGTACCCAGTGGTCCCAGATATTTCTTCCCTATTGACAGCCATTGATTCCGAAGCTACGTTCTTTACAGTTATCGATCTCAAGAACGCATTCTTTAGTGTCCCCATTCATCCAGACAGCCAGTTTCTTTTCGGATTCTGTTTAAATGGAAGAAGCTATAAATTCACACAAGCTCCTCAAGGTTTCACAGAAAGTCCTAGCATTTATAGTCAAGCACTGAAAAGACAACTAGACAATATTCACATGCCAACTGACACTGCTCTGCTCCAGTATGTCGATGATCTATTGATCACAGCCCGTTCTGAACGTGACTGCGAACGTGCGTCACTGACAGTCTTGTATTTTCTGGCCGAGATGGGGCACAAGGTGTCCCCTTCCAAATTGCAATTCTGTGTCCAGCAAGTGGTCTACCTAGGACACTTACTGTCCAAGAGGGGTAGGCAGTTGACACCAGACCGTATCCAGTTAATAGCACATCTTCCACAGCCCAAGACTCAGAAGGAGGTACGAGCTTTTATCGGCCTCACTTCTTACTGCAGACAATGGATTCCTCAGTACGCATTTCTAGCCAAGCCACTGATACAGTTAACGACACAGGAGGCAGCCGTATCGACTGTCCTCCCTTGGACCCAGGAACATACACTTGTTTTCAATGAGTTAAAGAAAGTTTTATGCCAAGCACCTGTTCTAGCAACACCAAACTACAGTAAGCCTTTTACACTTTTTGTTACTGAACGTGATGGTACTGCATTATCTGTTCTCACACAAGATCAAGCAGGACAATACAAGCCCTGTGCTTATTTTTCTAGCACATTAGATCCGGTGGCACAGGCTCTGCCTGCGTGCCTCAAGTCAGTTGCAGCCACAGCTCTAGCTATCAGACAAAGTGATTCCATAGTGTTAGGACACTCCCTGACAGTACAAGTTCCACACTCCGTGGAAGTTCTTTTAAACAGAGCCCAGACTCAGCACTTGACAATTGCACGTTTAACAGGTTATGAACTGACACTATTTCAGCCACACATAGAAATCAGACGCTGCAACATTTTAAATCCCGCTACACTGTTACCCTCTGTTACCTCAAATCCTGCCACACATGACTGTGTGGAAGTTGTTAACACCATGACAAAGCCAAGACAAGACTTGACAGACATTGCATTACCTGATCCTGACCTGACACTTTATGTGGATGGTTCATGTATGAGAACAAATACAGGAGAACTAGTAGCCGCGTATGCAGTGACTACTGAAACTGAAGTTATAGAAACACATCGTATTGACACCCTGTCTGCTCAAGCAGCAGAGCTCGTTGCTCTGACCCAAGCCTGCATACGAGCGAAGAACCTGAAAGTAAACATATACACAGATTCACGTTATGCATTCGGAGTCGTACACGACTTTGGAGTGCTCTGGCAAGAAAGAGGTTTTATGACTTCTCATGGAACCAAGATTCAGCATGGCCCCCTCATTCAAGCTCTGTTAGATGCAATACATTTACCGACAGCTATCGCTATCATGAAGTGCAAGGCACATACGAAAGTCACTGATATCATTTCCCAGGGTAACGACCTGGCAGATCGAACAGCCAAGCTCACAGCTCAGACTCCAGACATTCCAGTTAACCCGACACAGACAGACATTACAGATCAGACTACTTGTATGACAGTTAAGGACCCTACACAAGACGTAATAGATATACAGTTACATGCTACTCCCGATGAAATCAAGAAATGGTCTGAACAAGGAGGGGTCCAGACAGATCAAGGATGGTTGACGAAGGGAAAAGCCACATGGTTTCTCCCCGACTCTATGGTTCAAGTCATTATTAACACCGCACATAGTCCAGCACACTTAGGAGAAAAAGCCATGTTAGACAGTATTCAGAATCTCTGGTTTAACAAGCATTTACGAGTAGCAGCCAAGCAGAAAGTGCGTACCTGTATGATCTGTTGTCAGTTCAATCCAGGTAAAGGTGTCCCGGTGGAACGAGGGGATTCCATCCTCCTGACCACCCTTTTGAAGTCCTCCAGATGGATTATATTCAGATGGAGCGATGTCGAGGTTTCAAGTATGTCCTCGTAGTTGTATGCGCTTTGTCCAGGTGGACAGAAGCATATCCAGTTCCAGATTACACTGCTGCGACCACTGCCAGGCAGTTGGTTCGTGAGTATTTTCCCCGCTATGGATTGCCTAGGGTCGTGTATTCAGATAACGGCCAGCCGTTCTCATCCGAGCTCATGAAACAAGTATCTCTTCTGTTAGGGTACCAGTGGAAGTTCCACTGTGTACGACACCCTGAAGCAGCCGGTCTCGTAGAGAGACATAACCAGACTCTGAAAACCCGCCTCGCCAAAGTATGTGCAGAGAAAGGTGTAGATTGGATAGTGAGTGAGAAGAAGGGGTCCCAGTAGCAATGGAACATATAACCGCACAAATGAAAAATAATCAATGACACATAACTTGAGTCCACATTGTTTACTTCACAATGGGAATGCGTATTGAATATGCAAGGTAAATATACACAATAATAGATCAACAGTTTACATGGTGCCCCAAAGAGGGAAACGGGAAGGGAGGTGTAGTGGTAGTGGGGAATCGGTGAGGGAGAGAGTGAAAGATTCGTAAGTGACAGTAAAATCAACAATTGTCGGTCGTTGAACAAAGTTACAGACTATGTACAGAGAAATGAGACCAAAATGTTCATTCGACTATTCTGAGAAGGTCATACTCCAAGCGGTCCAATAAATGTAGACAGTAGGGTGTGGAGTTGACGATCAAAAGTAAGTAGATGTCGACGTTTCGACCCTCAAAAATGCAGATATCAGTGGTTATCTTGCTGTGGGGTCTTCATCAGGACGGGAGGGGACACACAGCCTATTTGATATATAAATACATATTGTAAATACGGGCGACAAAGTCCCTGTCTGTAATTCAAACATTGTAGCACATCACCACCAAATTGGATGAAATAAAGTAAATGAATTAAATAAGATCCCATACGGATAGATGGGACAGTGTAAACACTGAAAATGTAATAAATTGGAACGTCTGAATTAAATCATGTCTAGTCAAGAGCACCTGGGAATGAGCTAGATCCACCAATGTGGAAGGTATCAAGAAAACAGGGGGAGTGGCTGCTGACTGGATGGACTGGTCAGCGTCCTGCCACAGTTGAGGTCGAAACCAAGGAGTCACTAGGAACTGCATACATTGCAACATAAAAGTGAAAAACTTACCACGGGCGTGGTATTGACAGGACCGATTCAAGTATGGAAAGAAGTGCCACGGATAGATCTGTGGAGTAAGGGCAACCCAGTTATAAAACACGCCCTCACTGATGAACCGAGGGTGGTACTAGGTGATGGTGGTGAATAAGACTCACCGTGGTAAGCACCAGTCGTTATCAAGATGTTGGGGGTTGGAATTGAGGTCGTAGATACCTTGGTTCTTTGAATCTAACAAAAAGCAAGCAAGGCGGAGGCATATTAAGGCAAAATAGGGCGACTAGTTTTAACAGATTGCACCAAACATAGAGGGGCGGATTCGGGACTCACCCAAATACCGTGAAGTGGATACGTCCGGCTGTAGTAGTGGTCCGTATCAGTCATGCGAGAGCACGCTCGTGGTTAATTCAGTCAGGCGAAAGCACGCTCGTGCATTAATCTAGAGAAAGCGAGGTACACAAAACATACTGGGATTACTAAACAGACCTTGATTGGATTGCGTCTAGACAAAGTACAAGGAAGAGCGGGAAGGAAAAAACAGCGGCCGCCATCTCCTTACCGATCAACGGAATGAATCACACTGAGATCGCGGCTTGGCGTCACAGTGGCGGGGCCGGTTTCCGGGTATGCTCATATCACCGTGGCAACAAGGTCACGTGACTGAGTCAAATAGTGTGGGCGTAGGCGAAAAGGCTGAAGTAGCTAGGCAACGCGTAAACAATGGATATGGTGAACATACTCCGTTCAGGGTAACGTTGCAAGCGGATGGTAAAGAATCTTATGGGAAAAAGTGGACATGCTGACGGTCGATGGCAACGTGAACAAGTGAACATTAATCCATCCAGAGCGAGGGGACTGCTATACAATCAATGTATGAATACGAGATAGGTAAAACAAAGTGGACGTTGTGCCACCATGAATCACGGACAGTTTTGACAACAAGAATGTGATCATACATATATACATATAGCTATTAGACATAACGTAACACTAGGCAGAGGGTCGAAGGCCCATGGAAGGGTCAAGTTGTCAGTTGAGCACACATAATTGAAAGAACAAAATGCTAAACAGTTACGATGTGAACTATACATAAAAGGCGTACCTCACACATGTGGGTAAAGGCCATGAACGATTGCAGTAAGACAAAGTTCAAAGGTAAACAGTGGTGGCGTACCTCGCGCATGCGGGTAAAGGCCACTACGGATCAGTTAAGATCTTGACACCATTATCATAGTAGCATGAACCATACACAAAAAGCGTACCTCACCAATGTGGGTAAAAGACCTTAATGATTGCAGTAAAACATAGTTCAAGAGTGAACCGTGATGGCGTGTCTCGCACATGCGGTTAATGGCCACCACGGATCAGACTAGAACAATATTCAGGTCAAAGTAGCTAGTTGGGAGAAAGAACTATCCCGTTCGTTGAGCCCTGATTCAATTGAGTCAAAGGTAAGCATCCATTTAAGTTCCCGAGTGTTCAAGATGTTAGAGAGGCTCCCCCCCCGAGGCCCCAGTGTGGCTCTTTCAATGATTACCCACTTCAAACTTTCTGGTGGGTGACCTGCTGTGGAGAAATGGTCAACCATGGGTGCGCCTTGGACTTGGCAACGGATTCTGCTCATGTGTTGAAGTATCCTGATTTTAGACTTTTGTTGAGTTTGGCCAATATATAACAAATTGCACGGACACAGGACGGCGTAGATGATATTGACCGTATTGCAGTTGGTGTGGCTTTTGAGTGGGATTTTATGATGTCGATATGTAAATTCTTTCGTTTGTATCGTACTGTCACAGGCTTTGCAGCAGCCGCAACGAAAGTAGATTGGATAGTAGCATTGCCAGTCGCCCTTTTCTATATGAGAATGGTCGCTCACTCCCGTTCAGGTCTGTCCCCTTTCGAGATAGTGTTCGGTGGTCCCCCAAATATGTGGGGTACACCTAGACCACGTACAATTACAGATGTTGACAGTAATATGCTGACAGATTACTTGGCCTCCTTGATGTCTGCACTACAATCTTGTCGTTCACAGGTTGCCGCTGCTTTTCCAGACAACACCGAAGTGAAACCGCATGAGGTCATACCAGGCGACCTCGTACTTGTGAGGAATTTTGATCGTTCAAGTCCGCTGGAGCCCCGCTGGAAGGAGCCCAGACTTGTACTACTAACAACAAGGACTGCCGTGAAGATCGAAGGAAGGAAGGGGTGGTTACACTCCAGTCATGTAAAGAGATTTCATGGACTCAAACCAAAGACTTTTCTCAAGGACTGCCCCGTTCTCAAGGACTGCCCAGACACTGAATCTAAACTTCCCCTGTTAGAGAAAACTCCGCAGCAGGAGTATAAAGAGAAGCTTCGGTCTAGTAAGTCAGCCAGTTTAATTGTCTAAGTCCCTCTCGGGTGAAACGGTTAGACAGGTTCCTGACATGTATGAGATAGACCCACACAGTGAGAGAGTTAGTCAAAACTCTAAGAGAATATGTTATCAAAAGAATCTTCGAAGTAGATGCACTGTTACTCTGTTTTTCCTGATATTTCTGAGTCTTATGGTTACCTGCATAAGTTATGCCTTACATTTATGTTTTCTTAATTCACATGTACATATGTTTTCTAATGTTACAGTAGAGCACACATTTAGTGACCTGCCTCCTCACGAGTTATCCTATCGTCTTGCTATGCGTAATAATACTTTTATCCGAATGTTACACTATTCACACCAGACCAGCAATGCCACTAATTGTTGGGTGTGTGGTCGACTCCCCCCTTTCCAAACACCGAAGGGAGTTCTGCCACTCTTTCCCTATCCGTTTTCACACAATGGTTCGTGTGGAGCATGGTCCACGTTAACGTCATCCTCAACTGATATGTCCCTTCTGAATAGAACATGTTTCCCAGACAAGGAAGGTCTTTCCCATAGAACAGGGTTAGATCTAGAAAATGAAGTATATGATCTAGGTAATTATTCCTCGAATTTCATGGTTCTGAATGTTCAGTCCAAGACTACTCCAGATTTGCCTGCTATTTCAGTTCTACCCGTTAAAGGCGAATTATGTGTCAGAAAGAATGGTTCCGCACATGTAGGACATAGTGATTGTACTACTGTGGTCGAGTATAGTGACAGTGGGAAATCTATTTTCAAAGCCTCACGTCATTCTTATTTTGTTTGTGGTCAGACCGCATATGTTCGTCTGCCCCTCGATTGGGATGGAACATGTTACATTGCCTTCCTACTGCCACCAGTTTTTCTAGCCCCATCCGATTATCACAGAAACACACATCTAGTACACGTTAGACATAGAAGGGAGATCGAGTCCCCAATTGTCGATCAAACTGAAACTGCCTTAGAACAGTATCAAGACTTCAATAAAGGTTTCTTTTTCTTCATAGGTCCTGTTCAGAATAGTAAGTTAATACGTAGGCTAACTAGAACCCTTGAAGCAGTAGTGAATGAGACTACTTCCGCTCTAGGTAACTTAACTGAAGAGCAATCTGCTATGAGATTTGTCGTGCTCCAAAATCGTCTCGTCCTTGACGTCATACTGGCCGATAGGGGAGGAGCTTGTAGAGTCATCGGATCTAGTTGCTGCATTTTCATTCCTAATAACGCGCCGTCTGTTTATTCAGCTATAACCAGACTTCATAAAATTGCCCATCAGTTACACCAGAATCCAGGCACCTGGACATGGTCCGGTTGGCTCTGGAGTATCATATCTGCCTGGGGATGGAAAGTATTGTCATTCCTGGGTATAGCAGTAATGATCATATTCAGTTGCTGCCTATGTTTACAATGTGGCCCTGCGATTTGCGGCTTGTGTGCTACCTCTTGTATTCCTAGTCCTAAGTCCCGTTCCAAGACAATTCGAGACGAGCAAATGATGCTATATGAACAGATAGATGGTATCATGAATATTGATGTTTCCTGATGGAAACGTAGGGCACAAGGAGGGAATGAGGAAAATTGAATTTTGCCTTGTCATATGTGCCTACGTGTTCCCCATCCTATGTTATATGTGCATGATCGATACGCATGTATCCCCCTATGATCGATTAAAGACGCAATTATAGTTGTGTCCAACTCTAGTATGCCAGTTTCCAGTTCTCGTGAAAGCAACGAGTATTAGGCCTATGTTGCCACGTTTTACAGTGTACACGTTAATTCACCGCATTGTCCCCGTTTCTAGGCCTCAAAGGGCCCGGACACCAGATTCAAGCTCCAGTCTCCTGAACCTACTCCGAGGAGCGATGCAGCCCCCACCTGCATCCCTGACCCTTCACTTACTTCCTGCCGCGCAGCGCGGTGCCCGGCCTGGCTCTGCCTGCCTGTCTGCCAAGAATATGTTATGCTTCCAGTTATCAGTTCAGCTCTCCGTCTTCACATTCCTAAACTACTGAACCGCATAAACATCTCCAGCTATAGTCTAGTCTTTCTGTCTCCATGCAAGAGAATTACTGTATTAATATTCATGAAGATTCATAGCACACGCAATACATGTAGAATATATGCATGCACCAGCCTTAGTGTCAAGTAGCCTTTGCCCTGATAACTTCTAGATTCTATCAACATGTACTCCAAACACCAGATACCAGATATGCTATAGGTACATGTCGTCCTGACACCGCAGACTTTAGTCTCCTCTTCTAGTGCAGAAGTCATAGCCCCAGTTCTCCCCCGGTAACACGTCATAGCCCGTTTGCGCGCACCACTAGGTTAAAGGTTCCAGCTGCTCAGGTAGCCCCCTCCATGTTTCCGCCCATTCATGACACTTCTGTGACGTTCTCATCACATGTCTACGTGCACGCCCTGTGCACGCCTTCTTTTCACGCCCATGTGTTCTTATCTTACGCTTGTCATTAGTTACGCTTACTGTATGTAATGTAATTGTGATGTTTTACTATATATACCTTGTACTGTTGATGAAACGTTGCAGCTGCCTCTCTATTTTATTTCAGGCTGTCCCGATCCTGTCCCTTCCCTTTTGCCTGAATAAAGCCCGTTCGACTCAGATACATCGGATCCTGCCTCTTATTTATTGAGCTATCTGTTATTGTTAATGTATTCAAAAATAGTACAGGTATTTAATTATTTATTTACCACAGATAAATAGATATATCCGGAACACTTAATTACATTAACTGATCTGTGATATATATTGTGATATATCATTGCATCAGCTATCATATGGAGATACCCAGCACATTATGACATGTACTTCTTTATGAAAATATACACGAGCATATGATTAGACTGATTGATCGATGCTGCGATACGTGAGACTATGATGTCAATCACTAGTGAAAATATGCATTTGGTAAAGCACAAAAGAATGGCACTTGGGAATACACTGAAAACACTCAATGAAAATAGCTGCCTGATATTTGTGAGAACGTTTATTTTTAGCAAATGACAAGCTGATATTAGGGGAAAATATTTATCAAAATGAAAAGCTGTTATTTGGCGTCAAATTAGTGAATTGAAAAAGTCTAACTAGGGTTTGTAAAGTACGTTTACTGCATATATCAGTGCATATTTTTTGAAAAGGCTGTTCTATAAATTTGGGATGTATTCCTAGTGCTATGAAATTCTTTCCTTTGATGCAAATGACATTATTTGCTTACTACTTTTGCGTTTTTTTCATGACAGGTGTAGAGGTATTTCATGATATATACTGAAAGCTATTTATAAATGTAATATTACTCCATGAATCTGCTGTCTGAAAGTGGCAAAATTATATTTTTAAAAAGTGGTGAGGACTTGGGACTGGCTTTCTAACTGCCAATAGAAGAGGTGGGAATGGAACAGTGGAGGAGGTCTGCAAGTGCAAATGGGGAACAATGAATTCAAAACTGAAGGGGAGGATCTAAAATGGGATATGCCAAATGTTGATGTAAATTACCATAATGTTGGCCCATCAATGTGTACAACTAGATAAGTATAAACTTGATGTCAAGTAATATACTCCTTGTTCCAAGTTCTAGGTGACATTTGCAGATCGGAACCCGAATTCTGCTTGTTTAATTATGTATTTCGCCAAGCTCTTTACTGGACCATGAGGGAAATTAAGTTGGTGATCAGTAAGAGTAATGGAGTGACAGTGAGGTTGTGCAGTAGACGGATTTCTGGAATGAAAATGGGTAAGTGGATTTCAACAACCAGAAGCCGAGATGGATCTGAAGGCTAGTTAAGCTTCTCGATTCATATGGGCAGATATGGGTTAATTGAGGGATCCAAAGGTATATTATTAGATTAGTCCAAAAGTGAGAAGGGATGTTGTTGATTATCAAGGACAATAAAAATAACCTCTTAGTAGTTACTTATTTGAGAGCCTTTGCACATTTTTTTTTACAACTTTATTTTCAGTTTTATCACAAATCGGCAATACAAACATGATTGCTCACTGTATTTGTTACATTGGCATAGTAATACAAAGGTGTAAGGCCATGGTAGCCATGACGTCAAGACTTCTATAATCAAGAAATGGCTTTCACGTATGCAGGTGTGGTCCAGATGCAGGTATGCTCCATACATAGGTTGTCCCCAATTGCCCGCCGCATATCCCTCCCGCTAACCGATCTAATCCAGGCACATACATGCATTCAAGAAGGCAATTCTCAAGTGAACCCCTGTAGGTGGTAACGAAATAGGTGAGTGTGGTGCAAAGAGTATTTTTTCACACCGGTCGGAACAATGCCCCGTTCAACATGAGAGTCGGCAGTCGGGTGGCTAGCCAGAGTGTAAGCCCTGAAAGGCCCCCAAATGTCTTTGGGCAGGGAGGATCGAGGCAATCAGATGGAGCATCTGGACATTGGCTAAGATGGTGCTGGACTCTGGGTACTTTGGGCCTCATTTATGAGGCTATGCGTCACTTTTACGCCGCTGGTGCGTCACTTTTTGTGACACACCAGTGGCATAAAAAATGCGCCTTGTTGCGCCATATTTACAAAGTGACGCATCTAGGTAGATGCGTCACTTTGTAAACCCCTGCGCTACATTATACCTGCACCAGGTATAATGTATGCAAGGGGGGTATATTGATGCAAGAAAGGGTCGTAGAAGTGACACCGTGAAATCTATGTGATTTCACTGCGCCACTTCTAGGACACAAATTCGTCAATTTCTTACGCCTGCCTCACAGCAGGCGTAAGACTGACGCAGGCCCTTTCACATGGGGCTTGCCCCATGTGAAAGGATACATTGCTGGAGTTGCATCACTTTTGTGACACACACCAGCAATGCGACACTTTTGCGCCATACAGATACGTCAGAAATACTGACGTATCTGTAACTCCTTGCGCAATGATGCGTCATACTGTAAATATGACGCATCATTGGTGGTGCAAGGAGGGCGCAGTGAAAAGTGACACATCGCTGTTTTCATGCAGCGATGCGTCACTTTTCATAAATGAATGCCTTTCAGCTTATGGACTCGTCGTCACAGCTGACCCACATGAGAAACTTATTTGCTTCTGAACGGTTTAGTGCTCTGAAGTGGAAATATGCTTAAAGCCAGTCCTTTGAAAATAGATTAAATAAATAAAATAAGCATTAAAACTTTATGAATCGAATTCTGAAGCTTCTTCAAAAGGAAGACCGTTCAAAGGTTTTTCCAATGAAGAAGAAAGTCATTCTAGTGGTATACTTCTTCGTGTGACACCTGACTGGGCGACCATCTGGCTCTTGAGTGAATGGCTTATTCTGTGAGTTCCAAAAAAACGTCGCACATTTACCGTTGTGCATAGGAGAACATGTAAGGGTGTAAATAAATGACTTTTTTTGCGAATCGAGCCTCCTGTATCTGCACTGTCTTGTACCATCTTGAAGAAGTTTCTGCAGAAACCATTAATTTGCTACTCATGTTGCAATGGTACAGTGTGCCCAAGTTAGAGTGGCAGAACATGCAGTCAGTATTCCACCGAGTTGAAATAATGCTGTTGCCCATTCAATAATGTTTAACAATGTGTTGACTTTTGGTGACCTCACATCTGTTCACCTACGTGACTTTACTTCAATGAGAA
This sequence comes from Lissotriton helveticus, assembly GCF_964261635.1. Taxonomy (NCBI): domain Eukaryota; kingdom Metazoa; phylum Chordata; class Amphibia; order Caudata; family Salamandridae; genus Lissotriton; species Lissotriton helveticus. Next base: position 569,672,779 of record NC_136065.1, read on the forward strand.
TCTCGAGCGGCATCCGAAATTTTGAGCTAATTTCTAAAGTGTTTAACGCTTCCTGTTTAACAACGCTCGCAGGTGGCTATAACTGTTTCACGGACATTTTCAAGACAAAACTGAACAGTGGGAAGTGAATACAATTGTATTTCTGGATTTAAAACACTTTTTGTGGCCTGGCAGTTATCCTTTAGGGGATAGCTTGTTATTATAAGCCCGCCGGAGACAGACCCTCGCCTGAGTGAAGAGCGACTTTCAGGTGAGAAACGGCGGAGGTATTATTACTGAATATTATTAGAATCATTGAAGTTTACTCCCACGGATAGGAAACGGAGGCGGCTGACAGGGGACAGTGACGGCTATTAGAGCTGACGCTGGCTGCCTCCTGCACAGACACGCTGCCCTTTTATCCTGCAGCTGTGATGCTGTTTTGGAATCAGTGGAGACACCCTGGTAGAAAGGGAAGCGCTTTGTAGATACGTCAATGAACAACACGCGCATCAGCGGATGTCTCTCGAGTCCAAGAGGGCGCGCCGGAGTCGGTGTCCTTCTTTTATCTCTTATCTCTAGTATCGGAGACAAGAGAGATATTACAGGAGCATCCTCGCAATGGGAAACCAAAAGTGTTTGCTTTTAAAAGACCAGAAAGTGGTCCCGTGACACTGGAGCTGCCTGGGAAGTTTCAATAATACAGAATTCGTCTGGCACTTTTTACCTCTTTTCATACTGTTAAATATTGACAGAACTTTTGAAGAAAAAAAATCCGTTTGGGAAACTAGATTGTTGTGACCACAGTAACACAGAAAGGGAAAGCGTTTTGCTTTCTTCAGCACATGATGGTGCATCGGCTTTGTTGAAAAGAAAACGGGGGAACAGTCTCCTTGGAGGTTATCGTGGAGATATTTTTTGCATCTGCTTCCTCCTCTTTTTTAACGAAACGGTTGCAGCCTGGTTCATACCATTTTGCTGCAAATAAATATTATAAAGTCTATAAAGTAAAATGTGTGTACCCCTTCTAATAATTTATTTCAATAAGGAGGAATTAAAAGAACCCCAGAAAAGTGTATATAAAATGTAATAGAACGTTTATCAGGAGGTTGCCTGGGTTTCCAAATATAACGAACAGCCTGCCTTCCTTCCTTCCTTCCTTCCTTCCTTCCTTCCTTCCTTCCTTCCTTCCTTCCTTCCTTCCTTCCTTCCTTCCTTCCTTCCTTCCTTCCTTCCTTCCTGCCTTCCTGCCTTCCTTCCTTCCTTCCTTCCTTCCTTCCTTCCTTCCTTCCTTCCTTCCCTCCCTCCCTCCCTCCCTGACCCCTCTCTCCCTCCCTCTCTATCTCCATCCATTTGGTTATCCTTTCCTCCTTCCTCTCCCTCCCCCATTACCTTCCCCCTCTCTTATCCTGCTCTTCCTAGATACCCTTCCTCCCTACGATCCTGCCGCCCTCCACGCCACTGCCTCCTCTCCTCCCTCCATTTCAACCTCTATTTCTTCCTCCATTCTTCCTTAATCAAACCCTTCCCCCTTTCCTTTTTTAAAGATACTATAGTTTATCTACCTCCCCCTTACATTCTCACCCACGCACTTACCGTTCACCTACGCCACTCTTTTTTCCTGTTGTCCTTCTTTCTTTTAATGTTAGTTGAATTTCTCCCAGTCGCCCTGTCTGCCTACCTTACTTTTTCCAACTGCTGCCCACTCTCCTTTTCTAAGAGATTACCCACATTGTTTCCTGCCCACCTTCCAGCATTACTTTATTTTTTAGGTTTGCTTACATTCCTTCCCGCCATTTCTCTCTTCATCTAGGTGCTCTCTATTTTCCTCTGTCCTTCTGTGTCACTTCATACTGTGATCATCCCTGTCTCCCAACTCTGCCTCCTACATCTGACCTCCTCCTGTACAAATCTCTTGCTCACCTACGAGCGGCAGCCATATAGACAAAGAAACAGCTGATGTTACCATGAATGCCCTTTTCTCACTAATAACAACAGACAGTCTTTAAGTTCGTGTGAATAGACGATAGATGATGCCATTAACAGCAATCGTCCTTGAACGGTGGTCGTGATCTGGCTTAAGTGACTTGTGTTTCAACCTAAAGACCCCACGCATCTAATTAACTTAAGAGCAAAAGAGCTCTTTTCGCCCCAAGACCTGTTAGCGCCAGGTCCCCACCAACACCGCAGGGGAGGGGGGACATTTTAGCGCATAGTCAAGGCACAAACAGACGCCGGACATGTTTTCATTTCAGGACATGTTCTATAGAGGTTTGATTGCTGATCACAAATCCAAGTATTCTTTTTTGTTTCGGGGTATTTCTAGTATTGGCTGAATCAATCTATTTTTATTGTATTCATAAATATTTAATATAACGCGCGTCTAACCTCGACAAGTTGTGAAGCTCTGCACATGGTATCACTTATTCATAAAAGTAACTTTCCGTGAAACTCAATGATGTCGCATTAAATTAAACGTCTGCCTTTTTTTTTTAAGTGGCCACCTACGATCAGGAGTATTGTAAAGTGACACGAATTGGTGCAAAGCGACAGCAGTGATTTACTTTCCTGCACAAAAGGAGTTTTGCACTGGAAAGGCAGCGCCATATTCACTTTGCACAGTGGGTGTTACTGTGGGTGGATTTGTGCAAACTCTCATAGGTTTTGATGCCAACCCGATTACTTAAAGACCAGGTCCAACACTTCAGGGGAGATCTCATAAAAAGGGGAAGACTGCAACTACTACTCAATAAATAAATCACTGACACAGGACCAGAAGAAGCTTGGCGCTATCCCCATCCCGATGAGAGGAACTATTCCTTTCACTCCCATGTACACCGCTCCTGTTCTCGGATATACTATCTATTTTTGTCCCACTCTCTCCTTGGAAGCCTGACTTCCACTCAAATCTCTGACATTTCCATTTCAGGCCACGCTCATGTGGAACTTACCTGGTCTAATTACTGTTTCGTTTTTTCTGTGCACTCCAAATTACACTATTTATCCAAAATTCACTTGTGTTGTGTGCTACTTCATCCGTTACACTGTGCCTAACAGTGCCAATGAATCATACAAAACTACATGGGTCGGGCAAAGCCAGTCCTGTGGATGTGTGCAACTTTACTTGAAACTAGACGTTTCTTATCTCAATTCCAGTGTTTCCAAAACAAAACTCTAAATCTTGTTTGTAGAATTGTTATTCCATGAATTTATTCATTCATTTGTTTAATTATTATTTAATTTGTTCATGTTTCCATCTTATTTTGATCAGAACATAGTGCTTTTTACAAAACCCAATGCATTTCGGGTCGCCTATCGTCCCTTCCTCAGGGGTCTAAAGGATAAATACAAGGAAAACCAGATCAGAACCATATTCCATTGTCAACAATGTCATTTCATGATTCAAGAGATTCATTGGTAGCGTGAAGGCGTGCTAACGTAAGGAGTGTACGCTCTTAAACTGCTTAAACTGCTTAGTGAACGGTACTCCATGGAATCCCACTCTAAGAACCCACCCATAGGTCTTGCATATCTTTCATCTAATCACATTACATTGAAAGCGCCTTAACTGTGCCGTAGCATACCTTTCTAATTTTTGATTGATATCATCCAGTGTCTCTTGCAAATCTTCATGTTTATCTGATTCTTTCTTTATTATATCTATCAAAAATTAGAAAGGTATGCTAAATTCTCTGAAAGCAAACATTTCTGGGTTGGTGGTTTCACCTGTGCGCATATGGATGAAATGAAGATGTGGTTTTGGACCTGAGTGCTATGGTCATATTAAATTATGTGTACCACTAAACTGCTCTTCATGTTAATTATACTGTTAACTGGTCACTTTGTTACACTAGAGGTAACATTTTGAATAGGTCGTTTTAGGGGGCAATTTGTTTTCATGATTTGGTTGAGAAGGAAGGAATTAGAACTAACCCGGGTGGAGCGGGCGTAGTACCACTGCGCGAAGTTCCACAGAGTTTGGAAAGAAACTCCGCTCCCCTCCACCCTCCCTAAGAAAAAAGGCACTTATCTGCTGTGGCTGCCTCCTACTTGCCATGGTCTCTCTCTCCTTCATCATCCTCACAGTCCTCGTCCATGGAACGTCCCACATTGTGTGTCATGCATGTGCCCATGAGCATAACGTAGGAGTTTCCATGGACGAGGATGGCAAGGACAAGGAAAGAGAGAGAGACAATGGCGAGGAAGAGGTAGCCACAGCAGGTAAGTGGCTTTTTAAAATTATAATTACATTAGGGAGGTTGGAGGGGCCGGCTACCTCCGCTCCACCACCGAGTCGGAGTTTTGCCTGATCTACGAGTTCTCAACGGAGCGTAGAGTAGGCAAAACTCCATAAACTCCGCTGGCGGAGCGGAGTTACCGGCCCGGGCTTAGTTAGAACTAGACTGGGCACCTACCTGGACTCTGCTCTTGAAAACATAAGGCTAATCACATTCCCAGATTCCCTCACTTAGTGCATATTCAATCAAACAGTTTGGTGTATACTCAGGTATCTATTTTAGTGTTCAAAATGTAATTGGAAAGTGTTCTGCATTCCACACGGCTTCACCTCTAATAACACCTATTTTCTCATCACTATCCTAAATTTCGAAAGGTGACAAAAACCTTCACAAATCATGATTCTGTGAATCAGGATCTGACAATTAGGATTCCAGATGGATTCTAATGTGGAGGCAAAATAGTGGGTCATGCAAATCTGCCATTCGAAGATGGAGTGCAAAAACTCTGACCTGCTTTTGGGCCTGCAGAATAAATTAATGGAAAATGTTAAGAGGTCACAGACTGTTGTAATCTCAAACACACAAAAGTTGCAAAGTTGATTAAAAATGATATGTAGATTAGGATATTACTTTAAACAATGTATTCTTTAAAAAAGAGCATGTATGTACCTCCCTGAGGGTTACAATCTAAATCCTATTCCGCTTATATCCCTTATAGGAGACAAATGTTAAAACAAGCATTTACAATGCAATGGTTTTGCCTTTGTTAAGGTTCCACCAGGTCCACCATGGTGCGGCTCTGAGCCCCAAGCAGAGCAGCAGCAGGGCCCAGCAGAGCAGGGCGGGGGGCAGCAGGGGCTCGCAGAGGTGTTTCCTGGGGCAGCCGCCCAGGTCCACCATGGTGTGGCTCCGAGCCCCAAGCCTCTGGTGGTGGTGCTGCTGCGCTCGGTAGCCCATGTAACTTACCGGGCACTCTGGCGGGGGCTCCTTGCGACGGCGGCAATCTCCTGGGTACTTCTCCGGTCTCCCTCTTCGGCATGGGAGACCGGCAACGTCCTCCGCTTCTCCCGGGGCTCCCTCCAGGCCACTGGAGCCCCGCGTGGACCGCCATACTTCTTCTCCTGGGCCGCCGTCCTGGCGGGGGCTCCTTGCGACAGCGGCAATCTCCTGGGCACTTCTCCGGTCTCCCTCTTCAGCATGGGAGACCGGCAACGTCCTCCGCTTCTCCCGGGGCTCCCTCCAGGCCACGGGAGCCCCGCGTGGGCCGCCATACTTCTTCTCCTGGGCTGCCGTCTTCCTTCTTCCCCCGGGCGGGGGCGGGCACTTCCGGCCGGCCGCGCTAGGATTGGCCGGCCGGCTAGTCACTTCCGGGTCGCCGCGGGCAGCGCGGCGGCCCGTCTCTAGCTCAGGCAGGCGGGCGGCGAAGTTTCCCGATGGATGCACCGCTCTCAGGGCGAGCCTCCGATGGTGGCGAAGCTGCGGCCAATCGCAGCACGGCTCCAGCGATGACGCGGCGGCTCGAGAACCACTCCTAGCGCGGCGGCACTGAGGGGGCTCGACCGCCTCAGCCAATGGGAGGGCAGCTCCTTCGTTCTTGCTCTCCGCGGCCCCGGCGAGGTCCTCATGTTATTCTCGGCCCCAGGCAGCGGCGGCAATCAGGGAGGCAGCGTTTGAACCGTAGTAGGAGGCGGCAGAGCGCTCGGGGTGCCACTAGTGCCTTACCAGATTCGGGGGCGTTCCCGGCTTTCGGCTGACGTCGCGTGACGTCGGCAAAAGCCAAAGAAACGCGGGAACGCCCCCGAATCTGGTCCGGCATTGACGGACAGGCCCCTCGTCCAATGGCTAGGCTCCATTTATGGAGCCAGCCAATCAATGACGAGGGCCGACCCAAAGCCACACTACAGATCTCATCAGGATTTCGCCTGCGCGAAAAAGATGCGCAGAGCGCATCTTTTCGCCAGGCAAAACCTAAACAGTCATTAAGAAACCATTAAAAAACATTCAAGAAACAAAATTAAACAACAGTCGACGCAGCGTTTTGCAACTTTTGTGTGTTTGAGATTGCAACAGTGTGTGTCCCCCCCTTAATTTGAGACCTATTACAATTAGTGTCTTTGCTTGGAACCGTTCAGTAACAGTAAATCTTGATGGGTTTGTCTTTATCAAATGAAGACAATCGAACAGGGTTAGGCTCTTTCCTTGCCTATTGACCCCCCTCCCTGCACAATAAATAGGGGCACCTTCCTAAACTTTTTTCTGTTTATGAGTACAGATCGGGAGTGCCAGGGGGGGAAGGCAGGGGTGAGGAGGGGGAAGGGGTAAAGTAAAGAAAAAATATAAAACTTACCTTACCACCTAGCCGCTCCATGTCCTCGTCTCTCCCCTCTGCAGGAACCAGGAAGCACACCCAGGCACCCTTGACCAATCACAACTCTGAAATGCAGCATTGTGATAGGTCTGAGCACTGTGGTTTGGCGCTCAGCCAGGGAATGGGGGCCTGAGCATGTTCTCCACACAGGCTGTAATGCAACCTCCCCTGCTCCGAGAGCAGATCAGACCCACCCATTCGGGTACCCCTCTTGAACGGCACTGCTTCAGTACCTTCCGCCTGCCTGATGGTAGGCGTGAGGTTGACGCAGTGCCACAAGGATAGGCTGGCCCCAGGCATTGCTGGAGTTGTCTCTTGGTTGTGACACAACCGCAGCAATGCATGACTTTAGCGCAGACAGATACGTCAGGATTCCAGATGTAACTCTCATTACTTGCATCATGGAGTGCTGTCCAGTGAATACAGCGCATCTGTGGTGTTGCAAGAAGGGGGTAGTGAAAAGTGTTGCAACGCTGTCTTGTTGCAGCGCTGCAGCACTTGTCATGCGTGAGGCCCAGGAATGCGCACTATCTTATTGATGGTGCCCAGTCCTGCCCTGTAATTTTGTAGTAGGCAGCGCAGCAACATTGCTTGCAGCGAGGTCCAGTAATAAAACATACGGAAATAAGGCCCCAATGATTATCTCCATTTTAAGACCAGATATTTTCTGGTCTTAAAAAACTGCCTCTAGTTGCAGTTAGAGACACTCTTTTTGGTCCTCTGGACTTAGGAAATCCACTTGTGAATATGGAGATGTTGGGTTAATGGCAAAATTTCCACAGGAACGCCTCCCTTGCATGTAATTAGCATAATTATTACAAACCGAAATCACAATCTTTAAAATGGTCATTTTTGCCTAAAAGCTGTTGCTAACGGCTGTTAGCGACAGCTTAAGAATAGTGTGATAAAATTATCGCTGCATTACCAGTAGAAAAGTGCAGCTGACGTGGCGATAACTGCTTGATAATATGTCCCTTCGTTTTTTATGTTATGACTGTTCTTAGTATTTTACTCTAATGTTATAATATATTACATAGGTAACGATCATGTCTCTGTGATTAAGGCTGACACAGCATACTAATCTGCTGCTCCCATGGTTAAGGAAGGCCTACTAAAAGCTGTTTGAATAAAAAATAACTTTGCCTCTCACTTGCCAGTCTACACATAACATGAAAAAATACTTTAAGTGAACTTTTTGATGACTCCAATATTGGTGCTTTGTGATTATGAGGCGGTACAAAAGGGGGTGGTGATTGACGGAGCATCTGAACCAATCAAACACTCACACCCAGTCAACAGATATGGGTTTAATCCATCACCGTTCTTTAGCCCACTCTGCCACCCCAGTTCAGACATGGCCATATGCAAATCAGTCTGACCCTGTGCCTCATGGGAACAGTCCAGCCCGAACTGCCAAGCCATGCCTTCCCTGGACCGGAAACAAGCTTCCTAGGACCGGTTTCTGGCATTTCAGCCGTCTTCAGCCAGGCTTGCTTGACTCCAGTGGCAAAGTGAGCAAGGGACTCACGTCTGAGCATACCCTGCCAACTTATGGCGAGCAAAGTGGTACAAAAGGGGGTGGTGATGGACGGAGCATCTGAACCAATCAAACACTCACACCCAGTCAACAGATCTGGTTTTAATCCATCACCGTTCTTTAGCCCACTCTGCCACCCCAGTTCAGACATGGCCATATGCAAATCAGTCTGACCCTGTGCCTCATGGGAACAGCCCAGCCCGAACTGCCAAGCCATGCCTTCCCTGGACCGGAAACAAGCTTCCTAGGACCAGTTTCTGGCATTGCAGCCGTCTTCAGCCAGTCTTGCTTGAATCTAGTGGCAAAGTGAGCAAGGGACTCACGCCTGAGCATTCCCTGCCAACTTATAGCGAACAAAGCGGTACAAAAGGGGGTGGTGATGGATGGATCAACAGAACCAATCAAACACTCACACCCAGTCAACAGATCTGGGTTTAATCCATCACCATTCTTTAGCCCAATCTGCCACCCCAGTTCAGACATGGCCATATGCAAATCAGTCTGACTGATTTGCAAAAGGCCATGTCTGAACTGGGGTGGCAGAGTGGGCCAAAGAACGGTGATGGATTTAACCCAGATCTGTTGACTGGGTGTGAGTGTTTGATTGGTTCAGATGCTCCGTCCAACACCACCCTCTTTTGTACAGCTTTGTGATTATGAGGGGCTAAGTTATATCGAGGACCAAAGATAGTGGCCTGATTTGGGTAAATAGGAATTCTCATAGTGAATTTCACCTCTAAAATCTCCAAAAGACTGATTAAAAATTCACTATATTTGGAAGGTATGCTGGGATTAGCATCTTATCTTTTGCATGTTTGGTGAATTTTTAACTACCAGTTTTGTACCCCTTGATATTATGATAACATCATCATAATATCAGAAACTTTAAAAAGACAGAAAGAAACCCCTCGGATGGGCTGAAGTTTCCTGATAGAGAAAAGAAAATGATTGACTTGAGGTCTCCGGAAACATTTTTGTAAGACAGCCATCTTGTTTTCTTCACATTTGATCATGAACATCAAGCCATTCAGAGACAAAAGCAGGAAATATAAAAGGGGTTGTTTATCTCTCTAAAAGCATCTACACCGGTAAGAAATTGAATTGTCAAGATGACGTACCATTGTTATTTTGAGGTTACAGTAAGTCTCTGTTTGTTAAGGACTATCCCCATTCTCATTACCTCTCTACATTGCTCCACTCTGTAGCTGATTTTTCCGTCATGCATTCAGGTTCTCGGAATTGGCTTGCTTGTACGGTGGACTCTATTATCTTCCTTTTCCCTTTTTTTCAGCACCGCTTCCTGCCCCTTCTGCCAGTTCCCGCCGCTGCTGCCCCTGAGGCCACTTCTGCATCTCTACTGCTCCCACCTCCCAGCTTTCCTGCCCTCCCCTGACCTCTACTTAATTGAGGCCGATTCGCAGCCGCACACAGCAGGCCAAAGGCACACCAAAGACAAACCTGTCTACGCCTGCCTGTGCCCGTCTGCGACCCGACCCTGACCAGCGCCAGGACCCTTGGTCCCCTGACTCACCAATGTTTCAGTCCAACAAGTCTTCATTTTCCCAACGGCGGCAAGAATAACAACTGCAAGCTTTCCTCCCCTCTGGACATCCACAGTCCTTTCACCTGCCGAAACTGCCGCCACTCCTTCAACATTGCCAACACCCAGGGCCCACCTCCGCCAACCAGCAACATCCCCACCAAAGCCCAAACCCTGCACTGCATCCTCCTCAACGTCCGCTCACTCCGCAGACACGCCACGGAAATATGGGACCTCCCCGACAGCAGCTCCCCCGACATCGCTTTTCTCACCGAAACATGGACAAGCTCCACATTGGGCCCTGACATCGCTATCGCCATCCCTGAAGGATACAAAATCACCCGGAAGGACCACCCAAATTGCCCTGGAGGCGGCATCACTATCGCCCACAAGGCCAAGCTCCACCTGCGAACCTACTCCGATGGGCCCAACGACCTTATGGAACACCTCTACTTCAAGTTACAGGTCAACCCAACCACCACCCATTGTGGCTCCCTCCTCCACCGATCTCCCAGTCCCCATGCACCCTTCTCCGACTCCATCACCGACATAATAACCGGGCAAACCATATTCTCCACTGACTACATTTTGCTGGGAGACCTCAACTTTCACCTCGACAACCACCAAGACTCCAACTCCATCTCCCTCCTGGAAAACCTCCACTTCATCTGACTCAATCAGATCATACCTGGACCAACGCACTCATCAGGACACACCCTCGACCCTTTCTTCACAGCAGAAAACTCCTTCTCCTTCAGCCATACCTCCAAACTCCCATGGACGGGTCACCGCTGCGTCCACTTCACCTACAAAGCAAACATGCTTGTAGAAGCGCACCCCAGCTCCAACGCAGGAACTGGAACAAGATCTCTGACGAGCAGCTCACCACCACCCTCAGCGGCTCCACACCCACCGACTCAGACAATGACCCCACCACCGCCTCCCGCACTCTATACAAATGGATCATAGACTGCGCCAACACCGTCACCCCTTCAAATAATTTTCCAATCCTCATGCCAAGAAGGCCAGCTGGTTCTCCATCGAACTCCAGGAATCCAGATGAACCTGCAGAAATCTCGAAAAACTATGGAGTAACTCCAAAACTCCAGCGAACATCGACAACTACAAAACAGCCACCACTGCCCACCACAAACTCATCAGACACTCAAGGAAGAAAGCACTCCAGGACATAATCTCCACCCAATCACACAACAGCAAAGAACTCTTCTGCATCATCAAAGAGTTCACCTAACCCAACAGTGAATCCACCAACCTCCCACCCTCCAATGACCTCTGAGACAAACTCAGCACCTTTTTTCATGATAAAAGCAAGACCATCTATGACAACTTCAACAACAACAACCTCCATGAGGGACCCACTCCCACTACTCCCGGCACCACACAGCTGATGCTGGACCGCCATCACCATGGAAGACACCCTAAAGATTATGAGGACCACCCACTCCCAGGCCCCCATGGACCCTTGCCCTCACTTCATCTACCACAGAGCCACAGACATCTTCGCCCGAGCTACAAAGAATAATCAACCAAATCTTTGAGACCGCCTCCTTCCCCTATGATTGAAAACATGCCAATATCAACCCTCTCCTAAAGAAGCCATTAGCAGAACCCACCGACCTCAAGAGCTACAGACTGATCTCCCTACTTCCCAAAATGGGGGAAAGTCATTGAAAAAGCTGTCAACAGCCAACTCGCTGCCTTCATCGACGAGAACAACATCCTTGACTCCTCCCAATCAGGCTTCAGGAAGAACCACTGCACAGAAACCACCCTCATCGCCGCGACAGTTGACATCCGCTCCCTCCTCGACAGAGGAGAGACTGTGGCCCTCATCCTCCTGGACCTCTCCACGACCTTCGACAAAGTCTTAGACCCCACCCTAGCCCAAAGGCTCCACAATGCAGGAATCCGGAATAAAACCCTCGACTGGATCCGCTCATTCCTCTCCGGCAGAATGCAGCGGGTCAGAGTGCCTCCCTTCATCTCGGTACCCACACCAAGCATCCTCCATTAGCCCTTCCCTGTTTAACATCGACATGGCCCCTCTCACCTCCATTGTCAGATCACACAAACTCAACATTGTATCATATGCAGACGACACACATCTCATCCTCTCACTATCCAACGAACCCACTATCGCAAAACACAACTTTCAAGAAGGAATGGAAGCAGTTGCCGGGTGGACGAAGAACAGCTGCCTACATCTGAACACAGACAAAAACGAAGTGCTCATCATAGGCCCATATCTGATGCCTGGAATGACACGGTGGCCCCCAGCCCTATGGAACCCACCCCAACTTGCTGACCATGCACGTAACCTCAGAATCATTCTGGACTCCGAACTCAAAATGGACCGCCAGATCAACACAGTCACCTCTTCCTGTTTTCAAACCGTCCATCTCCTATGAAAAACTTTCAAATGAATCCCCCCTCGAACACAGAAAACCCATCACCCACGCCCTCATCAGCAGCAGACTGGACTACGATAACACACTCTACCCAGGGATCGACAAGAACCTCACCCACAAACTCCAGAACATCCAGAACGCTGCAGCTAGACTAGTCCTCAACCTACTGCGCCATTGTCACATCACCCAACATCTGCGGACTCTACATTGACTCCCTGTCGAGAAGAGAATCACCTTCACACTTCTCGCCCATGCCCATGCCCACAAAGCTCTCCTCAACACCGGCCCTGCCTATATGAACCACTGTCTCTCTTTCCACGCACCCAGAGAATCCTTTGCTCAGCCCAGCTCTCCCTCTCCATGGTACCACACATCAAGAAGACCAGAGCATGAGGTCGCTCCTTCTCCTTCCTCGCCGCAAAGGCATGGAACACCCTCCTTCTCCACATCCGCCAGACACCTACTCTCGCCAAGTTCCTGAAGGACATCAAGACTGGCTCTTCAAAGAATCAATGTGAGCGACCGGCACCGCAAGTATCCCTGGAAGCCAGCAAAGACCTTTGACCCACTTGGCCTCTGCCGGCACTCTGGGAGTACCCAGGAGCTGCACCAACCCCCCCCCCCAGTGCCTTGAGACCCTTCCGGGTGAATAGCTGTGCTTAACATTCTGTGTTTGATTGACATCATAGAAGAGTGGTGGGTTGTTGCTCTTTCTCATCCCTGCTTTGTGCTCCATGACTCAATGACAGATACAGTTTAGATTTACCTAGTTAGCATAACTTTCACCATCCCGCTTTGAGCAGGATGATTTTCCTATTGACGTATACAGTCCTGTTGCAGTAGCTCAACATCAGCAAGGACAGGAAAGAAGGAATGGCGTCTTCCAATACATTGCACCCTCAAATTGAATGAGAAGGTTATGCAACCAATGAATTATGGCAATCTGCAACTAAACAAGATAGAGGCTAACTCAATGCAATATTTTGAAGGCAAAATGTGAGTAAGCAAGGGAAGAGTTGACATGAATTTCCTATTTAAAGACAAGTGGAATTCGGTGCATCTCAACGCCTCAAGAATATTCATCTCTAAAGCATTCCTGGCCTCTTTCCATTATATTTCCTTCTTTCTATTAATTTTTGTTCTCCTTTGTAATTGCTGTTTTCTTGCTTTTGAATCCTTGTTACTTCTTTTTTATGTTGTATTTTTTGTTGAAAATGTTTTTTTAAGTTGCCTTTTTTCCTCTCCCTAGAGCTTTTTAGGGATTGTCTTCACTTCTTATATCTCATGTGGTAAAATGTGTCAACCTTGTTTTTTGGCACCTGAACTGAGGTGGCAAAGTGAGCTAAAGAATGATGATGGATTCAACCCAGATCTGTGACTGGGGGTGAGCGTCTGAAAAGTTTCAGTGCTCCGTCCATCATCTCCTTGTGTTTGCTTTGTTCGCCATAAGTTGGCAGGGTATGCCCAGACGTGGAGCCCTTCCTCACTTTGCCACTGGATTCAAGGTAGCCTGGCTGATGAATAATGTTACCAAGAAACCGGTCCCAGAATGCTTGATTCTGTTTCAGGGAAGACCTGGCTTGGCAGTTCAGGCTGGACTGTTCCCATGTGGCACAGGGTCAAGACTGATTTGCATATAGCTGGGTCTGAACTGAGGTGGCAAAGTGAGCTAAAGAATTATGATGGATTCAACCAAGATCTGTGACTGGGGATGAGTGTCTGAAAAGTTTCATCTTTCCGTCCATCATCTCCTTGTGTTTGCATTGCTCGGACTAAGTTGGCAGGGTACGCCCAGACATGGGTCTCTTGCTCACTTTGCCACTGGATTCAAGCTAGCCTGGCCAATGAAGGGTGTTACCCAGAAACCGGTCCCAGGATGCTTGTTTCTGGTTCAGGGAAGACCTGGCTTGACAGTTCGGGCTGGACTGTTCCCATGAGGCACAGGGTGAAGACTGATTTGCATATAGTTGGGTCTGAACTGAGATGGCAAAGTGAGCTAAAAAGTGATGAAGAATTCAACCAAGATCTGTGTCGGGGGCGAGTGTCTGAAAAATGTCAGCGCTCCGTCCATCATCTCCTTGTGTTTGCTTTGTTCGCCCTAAGTTGGTTGGGTATGCCCAGACGTGGGTCACTTGCTCACTTTGCCACTGTATTCAGGTTAGCCTGGCTGATGAAGGGTGTTACCCAGAAACTGGTCCAAGAATGCTTGTTTCCGGCTCAGGGAAGACCTGGCTTGGCAGTCCGGGGCATGAGGCACAGGTCAAGACTGATTTGCATATAGCTCAGTCTGAACTGAGGTGGCAAAGTGAGCTAAAGAATTATGATGGATTCAACCCAGATATGTGACTGGGGGTGAGTGCCTGAAAAGTTTAGCTCTCCGTCCATCAACTCCTTGTGTTTACCATTTTCAGCCTCACTTTTCCAACTCCCTTTTTAGGAGTTTGGCAGAGTGCTCTCCACAGAACTTCACCTTTATCATTCTTCCAGCATTGCCCAAAATGAGGTAAGGACAGAGCTGAGGTGACCACTAAACACCGCCCAATGCTAGCAAACAGCGGTAGGAATTAGCAAAAAACGGAGAGTCCATCCCACCAGGAAAATGCCCTGCGGAATCAACGCTCTGTCAAGCCTGTTTAGCGTCCATCTGCTAATGTCCTTCATTGAGTCATTTTCATATAAATGTGACCACAAAACAATATAGCTGTAATCCAGTTTGAAGGCCAGAATGATGCCCATATTTACTCTCTGCAAAAAACGGAACAGAGCATAGGAAGAGGACCAGATAAAATGTTCACCACCTGAAGTTAAAAAAATATAGGATTTTCAAATGAAGTAGTCACATATTCAAGTATTAAATGTACTTCTACAAGATTCGGGAACTCTACATGCAATTGAGAAAGAAATCATTTTTCAAAGGAACATTTCACTTAATAGAGCATGTACACAGCTGGACACTATCAAATGAGGATGTAGCCTTACGGCTAGAGCGGTCAATGTCGAAGCTGGGGAACCGGTTCGCTTCTCGACAACTACCCTCAATATCCTGTGATTCTGGGCAAATCGATTAATCTCCCTGTGCCTAACAAAAATGATTGTGTCCTTGTGTAACGAAACTTGTACTATGTAAAGTGCTCTGATACCCAATATCTTCGGGTCTAGTTCGCGCTATATAAAACTCTTAAAAAATAAAAAATATGTAATCTATGCCAACCTGTGCCTTGATCTGAACTCACGGACCACTATCTAATAATACACACTTCTAAAGACTGAGAAACACACCCAATTTAAATTTAAGCTGATCAGTTTGATTGAGATGAACAATAATTCAGTACCACGAAGCGCACTCAGGTTTCAAGAGCGCTAAAGGAACACACAAATGAGAATAAGCGCTATGCAAATGCAGACCTGCCAGCTTTAATATCAGTTTTACAGTGTGTGGAAAGGGGGCCCTTGAAGGGTGATATCTGGTGTGAAAATAGGGGCTTTGAACACATTACCACTTTCCAACCATGGAGAGGGCTGCAGGGGTCCCCAAGCAGGGGTGGAGCCTAGAGTTCAGCAGTGTACAAGCACAACACTCTTTCACATAAAAACAAATGGTAGAGTTTGCTGAGACTGCCACAGATGTCCAGCAATGTTTTAAATCCCCTGGTGCCTCTCAGCTGTACAGAGATGCCATGCAATGAGTTGGACAGCTGCCCCCTGCTGGGATTTCCAGTTCACTGTGTCCACACACTGCGATTTCTGCTCTTCACCTGGAGACTGTGTAAAGGCAGACAACATTGTGTGACACACACAGTGGCGTCGTGTAAATTGACAGATTGCGTAGGTGCCAACCGGACTCGGGCACGCCACAGGGAATGGTGTTGGTAGGGGCATGGCCGGGCATCACACAAGTGTGCCCCGCCTCGCCTCTGCGTCTGATTGGGCACGGGCTTAGGTGACCCGGAAGCAGTTAAATGCTTCCGGGTCACACGTAATAACAACGGCAGGTGGGAAGCTGGATATAGCCGGCTTCCCGTTTTACAGAATAAAAGGAGGCTGTGGAGCAGCGACCAGTCT
Source organism: Lissotriton helveticus (assembly GCF_964261635.1). Lineage (NCBI taxonomy): Eukaryota > Metazoa > Chordata > Amphibia > Caudata > Salamandridae > Lissotriton > Lissotriton helveticus. The sequence goes on from NC_136065.1 coordinate 569,688,932, forward strand.
TTCCCATCGCCGCTCCACAGCTGCTGATGAGGGAAGACGATCTGCAGGCCAAAGACCACATTTTTTCGGTGGAGGATATGGTGCAATCTTTGGCAGAATTAAGGAGCCGGGTTGAAGGTCAGGAGAGACAGGAGGCTGAGGACAGGCTCAGGAGGTTGGATGTGGCCCCTAGGGCGGCATTCCCTCCAGTACCAAAGAAGCCTAGAATTAATCAGGCCTAGCAGGAGGCAGTGGGGAGTGTGAATGATGTGGCAGCACTGGTGGAGCCACCAGTAGTGATAGTGCATGCGGTGGTGGATGCCGGGACGGTACTACCAGCCTCCCTACCAGGGACTGGTGGGCAGTCATCCAAATACCTCAGGAACAGCCCCGGTGGTGTCAGGGTCTTCCGGGAGTGGGCTAGGGCAGGCAGATTTGGTGGCCAATTTGGTGGAAGTGTTGCCTTGGTTAGCTAAGGCAGGAACCCGGAGCCCGGCAGCGGGCTCTCTGGTGTTGTTAGATGAGAGTACCGCATTGGAGAAGCCCAGGAAGTTGGTAGCACACTTTGAAGGGTCTAAGCCTAAGGGTGATCAGGACCTGTCTGTTGGGGCTGCTGCAGCTAGCGGGGCATCAGTTAACGGGGCTGGACAGGAGCCCGTCAGAGCAAGCCCATCTATGGAGGAGAATAGGACCAAGAAGCAGGAGGAGGCACAGCAGGTATGGCACAAGCTTTACCAAGCTTAGGTTTAGGTAAATTGCGCTCCTTATGAGATAAACTGGGTAGGCATGTCTCACAGGAGGTAAAAGAAAATTTGGAAGGGTGAATCTGTAAGTTTGACTTTCTTGTTGACAATGCTGATAAATAAGAGGCAAAGAGGGACAAAGAATGGGTGCACCCAAGGGAATTGGCTAATTGGACCCAAAAGAAAAAGGTTGACGAAACTCTGGTGAATTGGTTCAACGGTTTCTCCAATTATACTGCAGAAGTTCACAGGGCTGGGAGCACAGATGGCATGTTACCAGAACAGAATAGCATGTGCCCATGATGAATACAGTGGTTTGGGTTGGAAATTAGTATTGTAAGGAGTTCAGGAGAGCAAAGCCAACAGATCCAAGCCTCAACTGGGATCAAATTGATGTCATCATGTGGCTTCGCCATATGAAGTCCATGCCCCAGGATAACACTCGGGGACAGTCCTTTCGGTCAGGCCCCCCAGTTGGTGCAGGAGGGCAGGGCAAGAAGGGGGCATGTTGGGATTTTAACAGGCAGACATGCTCCAGGCAGCTGGCGCCTGTAAATTTAAGCATGCATGTTCATTCTGTGGTCCCGCCTCGCACCCAGAGTCAAAATGTTTCAAGAAAGCTAAGGATAGAGGTTCCAAGAAGCAAGAATAAAGGGATACCCCTTTCCAAGGCCCACTCTCCCGTTATGACATGTGCATTGGTCCCATGGTTAAACAGGTATATTTTCCCTCAGACAGCGCATGTTCTACTGGAAGGTTTCAGGGATGTTTTAGAATTCTGGCACCCGGTTTCTTGGGGGTTCCTCACTGCCGCAATCAACTATCTGTGAGAGCCAGCATTGGGATCACTGCAAAGAAAAGAGCATAAGAGTTGAGTTTGAGGAGAGTGGCTGGTCCATTTGATGAGATACTGGTTGAGGGATTTGCTTGCTCTCTGCTGGGGGTGGTGCCAAAGAAAGAACTGGGTGAGTTCCACTTAATTCATAATCTGTCGGCCACCAGGGGTCATTGAATGATGCAATCAGTGGGGAACTATGCACAGCCCGTTATGCATTTTTTGATCTGGCAGTGGCAATGCTGAGGGAACTGGGGCAGGGTGCATTACTTGATAAATCTGACATTGAATCTGCTTTTCACTTTTTACCAATACACCCCCCAGGATTTTCACTTGCTGAGTTTTCAGCTGTAGGGAAAGTATTACATGGACAAATGCATGTCCATGGGGTGCTTGGCTTCCTGCTCATATTTCGAGAAATTCAGCTATTTCCTGGAGTGAGTTTTCAGGCAGGTGACAGGACAGCAATCGGTGTTGCATTACTTGGATGATCTCCTTTTCTTAGGGGCACCGGGCTCACCGGAATGTGAAAGGGTTTTGCAGGGGTTTTGTTCTCTCATGCAGGAGTTCGGTGTCCCTTTAGCGAGAAACAAGACAGTGGGGCCATCTACAGAGATTGAATTTCTGGGGACTGGGGATTGAACTGAATTCTGTGAATGGGGTGGGGCAAATATACTTCACACTAAGAATCATTCCTATGGCACACCCTTTTTTCCCGCTCCATTGCCAAAGCCATGTCAGGTGTCAAAGCCCAGCTCACCTGAGTTTCTGATCAGTTTTAATGGAGGTTGAAGACAGTCCGACCTCACGCTGAAACTGCTTGTTCCAGCACACTAGTTTTAAACAGTGCACTAAGAACCAGGAGCTCAAGGGAAGGGAAAATAAAAAAAAAGTGAGACAACACCGTTCTTGCGTTTCCACTGTTGAAGTGCTGCTAAAATCTGCGGCCCTCTCTGACTTCTGTAGAAACTGGTGCCTAATGAAACATAAACAAAGAACAGATAAGTGCAACCTATCCCTAAATGTGTTCCTGACTAACCCATACAGGTAGATTCATCAAGCATTTTTGCGAGCGCAAACGGTGCGAATCGCAAAATTCGGCCGTTTGCGCCCGCAAAAATGGCATTTGGAATTCATCAATGGTTCATGAACTTGCAATTTGAAAAATCTCAAATAATTGCGATTTCTCAAATTGCGATCGCATTTAAGGAATCTCAATTAGAGATTCCTTAAATGCTATTCATGAACCTTGTACAAATTGCGAATTCGCATTTCTGGGCCGCTATTTACCGCGAAGTCAAACCTCGTGGTAAATAGCGGAAACTTAGAAAAATACACTTAAGTGCATTTTTCTAAGTTGTATGTTACACACACACATGTCCTTGGGACATGTGTGTGCGTAACACCAGCGTCCAATATCATTTCAGGGGTGCAACAGGGTGTCCTTTGGACACCCCTGCACCCTTGAAATCGCAAACTCAATATGCGAATCGCTAATAGCGATTCGCACATTGAAATGTCTTCCCATTCATTCCTATGGGCATTTAGGCCCATAGGAATGAATGGGGAGTTATTCCTTATTTGCGATTAGCAATTAGCTAATCGCAAATAAGGAAGCTGTAGGAATCGCAATAAATATTGCGATTTGTACATGAATCCCGTTTTGCGAGTCTGTAATAGCGATTCCTTAATAATCGCTATTACAGACTCGCAAAACATGCCGATGATGAATCTACCTGTTAATCTATTAGAAATTCTCTTCTAAAAGTACCTCTTGGATCCTGGTCTCTAGCTTCCAGGTTTGGAATGTGTTACTGTTCTGGGATGTGCTTTCTATTACTGTAAATCTTCTGTAAAATAAAACCAATATCATTATCAGAATTACCAACATCTAACATTCACCTTAATATAACTAAAGCCTAAATTCTTAATAGCAAACTCACTTTTCACACAATTCCAGACTTTTTATAAAACAAATACTGTACTTTTACATCAAAATACAGCAGGTAATTTGTGCAAGCCCTTGATTTACTATTTGCCTTGCTGTCAATGGTTTCCTCCGTTCGATTCTTAAAATTTCCATGTAAAACAATGTTTATTTCACAAAGTTCCACAAAGTATTCTTGTAACAAAGGGTTTGAACCACAAAGTTCGTAGGAGATATCTTGTTCCAAATTGTCTTTGCATGAATCCAGAAATTGCCGTCAAAGTTCTTTCAGGTAATAAAAAGTTTTGCACTTACTTGTTGCTGAAAAGGGATACTGATCAGTCTAACCTTGTCCTCTTTCTCTTTTGCAGGTCGATTGCAGTGGACAGAAGAGGGGCGAAGGCAAGAAGGAGCCGGAAACCGGAAGAAGGAAGAGCCAGCAGCCACACCCGTTGAAGCCAATGAAGGTCTGGAGAGAGCAGGAGTGCCAGCGCCGAAGGATCTGTTCTCAGGTAAGTGGGAGGTAGACGAGCACAAGCACTGGGTGAGGCTCAGGGGCAGCCTTTTATAGACAGGGCTGGGTGTGGTTCGAAGGGCTGGGTGTGGTTGGAAGAACTGGGTGTGGTTCTCACAAGCAGGTGTGCAGAGCTTCAGTTATTATGCTAATGAGTTGAAGTAACACATGGCCTAGGGAGGAGTGCTCTAAATAAGCCTTGGTAAAAGCAAGGTCCAATGTGTAAACAAGACAGCAATGTCCAAACTTGTGAATACATTGAACAACATACACAGAAGTCTTAGGAAGGGGCTGAGATAACAAGAAAGGCTTTCAATAGTATGTTTAAAGAGAGCTTTTACAGAGACCACTAGTGCAATGAGAGGGGACATGCTCTTTGCTGTGCACAAACCCTAATAGCTGGTCTCAAGGAGAAGCATCACCACACCAGGTCTTCCGGAGAGGTCCAGGAGGACATGCAAATTTGGATGGCATTCCTGCGGGATTTCAATGGCAACGTGGTGTGGCCCAGTCCTGAGTGCTCCAGCCGCAAGATAGGTCTAATGACTGATGCTGCAGGTTACGAGGGTTTTGGGGCCATCCTTGGCTCTGCGTGGGCAGCATAGCGCTTGCCCACATGTTGGGTGGAGTCTGGCCCACAAGTAAAATTGGTTTCCTGGAATTGTTTCCCATTCTGTTGGCATTATCCATTTGGCCAGAACAGCTGAGGAATCAATCAGTGTTTTTTTGGTCTGTGGTGGAGTGCATTAACCAACAGTCAGCCAAGTGTAAAATGATGCTGCGACTATTGAAGGAGCTAGTACTCCTTTGCATGAGGTTGAATATACTGTTTAAAGCAAAGCATGTCCAGGTGTTTTGAATCATACTGCTGATGTACTCTCAATTTAAGATGCAGGTTTTCAGGTTCCACCACCCCAGAGCAGCAGAGAACCCAACGCCTCTCCCAGACCAGCTGTAGCAGCTTGGTGCCCCCAGCTATCAGACCTCGTGGCAGCTAGCCAAGCCCCGGGGACCAGGCTGACTTATGAGGGGGCCTTTGGGGATGGCAGCACTTGCAAGGACCCCAGCCAGATGTTAGGTGCCCTGTAAGTATTGGTACCCTAGCAGCAATGTTGAAGGCCTTAAGCAAGATTTGTAGATCACAGGGGAAGGTGCTTCTTTGTAAAGCAGCCTTTTCATTAGCCCTTTATGGTGCCTTCAGAGTGGGGGAACTGGTAGCAAGGAACAAACATGACTGGCATAGGGGGATGCAATGCGGCTATGTTAAGATACATGAGGGATAGTTGCTGGTAACAATCCCTAGGTCAAACACCGATCAGGGCGGGAGAGGGGACAAGATTATAATTCCATAAGGCGCAGGGTGGTGTTTGCTGCCCCATCACCATTAGAATTCATTGAGCAGCGGCCGCAAGGTTTCAAGGGTGTGCTATTAATACACAGTGACGGAACCGCACTCACTAAATTCCAACTCAGTGGAGTAATGACACTGGCCCTCACGGGCCAGTTTGGGCCCAGCCAAGTTTGGGACACACTCTTTTAGGATAGGGGCTACGACGGAAGCCATGGCCAGGGGATTACCGGGGAGCGCGGTACAGAGGATTGGTAGGTGGTCCCCTGATTACTACCAGCGCTATATGCAGTTACATATGCGGTGAGGAGGCTGTGTATGCTATGTGCTTTTGACGGTATCATTGGATTTATTGGTTTAGTTAGCGGTTTTCTATGTCTTGAACCTGGTGGCATGTTCTATGTACGTTTTTCTCACAGGTGGTGAAAGCTTTTAGCTACGTGTTACTGATGGTGTTTTCATCTTTGGCTTGGTTTGCAGTTTCCATAACCTGTGCCACAGGGGGGAAGCTTGCAGAAGTTCATTCGTCATTGGATCCCATCACAGTCCAGGTACCCACCTGGGGGTGTAAGGAGGTGGAAGTGTGGATAGTTGGCCATTCATGTAAGCAGGTTAAAAAAAATGATTTGCGGGCAACTATGCACACCAGGCACAGCAGGCAAGTCTCAATGTTTCTTTCTATGGCCATGGGGGTTTGCACCTTGACCAGCTAAGGGACATGTTAGGGAGCACACTTGACAGAGCACACATGCCTCCCACAGCAGTAATTCTGCATCTAGGGGGCAAGGATTTGGTTCACCTAAGCAGGAAAGGGGTGGTGGAAAGACTGATCACCGAGGTAGGTTGGCTACGAGAAGGTGCCCACCGGCAGTGATAGTATGGTCACACATTGTTCCTAGATTTCAGTGGCATGGGGGTGAGACTGTTTGGGTCCTGAACCAATCTGTCAATAGGATCAATAAGTGTATTGATAGGTTGTTTCCCACCCCACAACTGCAGACGATCGCACACAGGTGCATCAATTGTAAAAGGTTCTTTCTGCAGGATGGCGTACACCTCTCCAGACTTGGAAATGAAATGCATCTAGAAAATCTATTAGCTTGGCTGGAGGGAACATGGTCCAGGGCATGACCTTCTAGAGGCGGGGGGGGGGCAGATAGTCGGTCAACTATGCTGGCCTGTGTCGCTAAGGTCATGATTGGTGGGCATCATTTTCGGTCCCTATTAGGCATCACCATTGGTAAATGAGGACGCCTGGGGGAAGGGACATTTGGTCTCTCTTGGAACTCCAGGGGTCAGTTACAGCCAGTAGGTTGGAAGGGTGTGCGGGAATGGAAGTTCCGCTTCCGGTAGGTATTTTGGGCCAACCGCTGCACAAGAGTAGTGGCGCTGGAAACTTGGCAATGATAGCGCAGCCCCTCTTAGATAATATTTAGGGGCGTAGGGGGTACTTGGGAAGGTAACCTCTGGCAAACAGGGCCCCTGCACAAGACAATCCGGTAGGAGGGTGGGCCCTAGCACAATCTTGGACCAGTCATTCACCTTGCCTTAGGCTCAAACAGAGATAGGCAGAAAAGGATTTGATTGTTGAAAATTTAGCTAAAATAGGAATGGCTAGTATTAGAAGCATGTTAAGGATTTCCAACCAAAATACTGTGCACTTTCAATACTGAACATTTCAATGTAATGGACTGGACTTTTTTGCGTATTGTAAATATTGTAAATATTAAATTTCTTTTTAATGTTTTGGTAAGTTTATAATAAAATACGTCCCGGGTTTTACAACCCCTAATCCAAGCCACTGTGTGTTGACTTTCCATTGCTGATGCCTTTGGGAAGGGGGGTTAGTGGTCCCTTAATGTCAACAAGAGAGCAGGTAAAAGGTATGGGTGGGGACTTGGCATAATACCTGGCCATATGCGTAGGCGCCAACCGGACTCAGCCATGCCACAGGGTAGGGGGCGGGGCCGGGCGTAGCACTCGTGTGACATGGTCGGCGCCTGGCCTCACCACCGCACCTGATTGGGCGTGGGCTTAGGTGACCTGAAAGCAGTTAAATGCTTCCGGCTCACACGTAGTAACAACAGCAGATGGGAAGCCGGATTTAGCCAGCTTCCTGTTCTACAGAATAAAAGGAGGCTGTGGAGCGGCAATCAGTCTTTCGCATCGCCACTCCACAGCTGCTGACGAGGGAAGATGGTCTGCAGGCCAAAGACCATGTCGTTTTTTCTTTCCCCACCCACCATCCCCTGAGGCAGAAGTTCTTGTGTTTTGTTAAATTTATGGTTTGCTTAGTTGTGTCTAGAGTGCAAAAAATTGTGAATTGTAATAAATATGTTGCGGTTCTTTTGGTAAGCATAGTTTAAGTCATTAACCTGGTTTCTTTATAGGGCAATGTTTTTTAGTCGTATTTTATGGAGTATCCTTGGTCAGGCAGTAAGATCATGATTGGTGGGCATAATTTTTTGGCCCTTATTAAGCATCACCATTGGTAAATGAAGACGCCTGGGGGAAGGGACAGTTGGTCTCTCTTGGAACTCCAGGGGGCAGTTACAGTAGGTATTTTGAGCCAACCCCGGCACAAGCGCAGTGGCACAGGAAACTTGGCAATGATAGCGCAGCCCCTGGGAGATAATATTTAAGGGCGTAGGGGGTGCCTGGGGAGGTAACCTCTGGTAAACTGGGCCCCCTTCACAAGACACTCTGGTAGGAGGGTGGGCCCTAGCACAATCTTAGTCATTGACTTTGCCGTAGGCTCAAACAGGGAGATGCAGTAAAGGAATTGATTGTTGAACATTTAGCTAAGATAGGATGGCTTTGTATTAGAAGCATGTTAAGTATAGCCAACCGAAATACTGTACCCCTTCAATACTGTACATATCAATGTAATGGACTGGACTTTTCTACATATTGTAAATATTGTAAATATTAGTTTTTTTTTAAATGTTTTGTTATGTTTATAATAAAATACGGCTGGGGTGATACGACCCCTAATCCAAGCAATTGTGTGCTGACTTTCCATTGCTGATGTCTTTAGGCCTTTAGGGGGGTATGTGGTTCCATAATGTCAACCAGTGAGCAGGTAAAAGATATGGGTGAGGTCTCTGCAAAATACCTGGCCATACTGCAAATGCGCATAGCACGAGCAGTTTCACCGGGTGAGCTCAGAAAATACACCTTTATGATTATTTGTAATTTGCGCACCCTCCAAGCCACGGTGGACCTTTAGCACAGATGATTGAAGGTCTCAGATTTCCATGCCAATCTTCCAAAGGCAAAATGGATTTACTGTTGTTGTGGAATCTTTCGCCGGTGTTTCGTAATGACATACTTCCCAAACTTTTTAAGGCCATCCTCATATGTCCTGTGATGAATGATGTGTGCAACCTCAGTAATAGACTACATCAGCCTTCATAGTGACCCGCAGATACATGGCGAGGCTCATATCAATTACAGCAGGCGTGCATATCCTAAAAAAACACCTTTCGGTATCACACTGATTAGTTTATAGTCTGAATTTATTTCAGTGCATTTGTTGCCAGTTGTGTGGCGACATATTTGGTGAGAGCCTCTGTTGTACATTGTCTGAAAATAAATCCAGAAATCAATATAGAATACAATTTCAGAGCTATATGGTGTCAAGTGAATCAAAAAATAATTAAAAAATCGTAATGTTTGGTATTAAGTGTTTACAAAGATTGTTTTCTCATGTGGGTTGTTGGTAAGCTGGTGCTCATAGCTGAGCTACTGTCTGTGCTGACTGGTGAAATGTTCGACTCAGTTGTGTTGTTGAACCCGGGGAAGAGTGTGTTATGATGAGTTCTACTGTGTGATGTGGACAATACGCGCTTTTCTTTGGCGTGTATCTCTCCAACACTCCTCGGGGTAGTAACCCGTGCCCGTGCCTACCAAAAAATGAATGTGTCCTTGTGTAACGTAACAGGTGCTCGTGTAAAGCGCTCCGATACCTTCCGGTCGACTTCACGCTTTATAAATCTGGAACAAAAAAAGCGCCATATAAATGCAATTCAAACAACACACTCACGGTAAAAGCTTTTGGCATGTGCGCGTCTGCCCGCTGGGCCAGACTTCACACACTCTCCCGTGTTATTCTCTTTTCCACAAGGTGTGAATATAAACGAAACCCCACATGAGAAAATAAATGAGCCTGTTGAGGCGTTAGGGTTTACACTACTTTGTGGATTCTTTAGAGCGTGCCTGAGTGCCTTGATAGCTTGATGGCCTTTAGCATTGGCCTCCAAAAGATTTGTGTTTACTTTGTTACTGTGATTTTCTGCTTGTTACCCAGACACCATTAGCTGCTCAGTGGGAAGGTCTGCCCTTTAAACGTTGGGTAGCAAAATGTAAAAGCATGTCTGGGCAAGTTTTGACACAGAAACAAGTCGAATTCATGTGTGACCCGATGACCGGAAGGAGAGATGCTACTGTAGCTCTTTACAGCGAGTCTTGCTTGCTAAGTACGCAAAACGTTTCTATGAAAGGTTGGTACATGGTGCATGAGACGGGGTTCGATACTGATAGCAGAGTGGACAAGAACTTTGAAATAAGTGTCAGAGTTTGGCTAAAAAGAGTGAGCCTGAATAATAATTCAGATACTGACATTTCTTAGAAAGCAGAACAAAAGAACAAGCAATAAGATAAACCCTTCAAAACAAAGATACAATTAAAACGCTAGACACAAATTCAGATAGAAGGATTGTAATGAATACTTTCAAGAGGTGATAATTTGAGCAGTTCCATAAAGAGGTGTTTTTATAGCAAGTGATAGCCAAAGACCGGGGTGTACGCTTTCTACATTAGGAAATCCCACATTATTGACATGTCATGAGACATCCAGGAGCAAGGAGGCTATCCACATTACAGACCTTTAAATGATGTTTTGTTCTTAAGTGATGGCCTGTTTTACTGGTTGTTTTAAAAGCCAATTAACCAAGGTTTACTATATACAGAAGGAAATTATAAGTCCTGCTGCACAAAATCTATGGGTGCTAAATAGTGCTGAGCTTACCTTAGGCACAGTGACAAACATAGAGACACAGATATGTGCATACAAAGATACAAAAATACATAGACACACATAAAAACGCATACGGACATAGCTATACATACACACACCAGTCAGTATTCTTCCATAGTATGACATTTTAGCCAGCATTGTATGTCAGGACCACATTAGTCCCTAGTAGTAGGAATACACCCCACTTCAGCCTACATGGAACAGATCTTTTAAGTGCAGAGACTATGTTACTATGTAGTTCCTCCACAAGGCAGTATTGAATATACATGAGTGTTACACCTGGCACCTTTAGATGTGGTTTTCCCTGACTTTTTGCTTTCTGACCTCCTGTTTTGACTGTGTACTGAACTTAGTTTTTGCTGGCATTAGGACTCAATGCACTTTTTCACTGCTGACCTGTGCTAAAGTGCATGTGTCCTGTGTCTAAAATGTAATGGCATTTGGTTTCTTCATGATTGGTATATTTCTTTCACTGGTAAGTCAGTAGTACAGTGCACTACATGTACCCAGGACCTGGAAATCAAAGAGATGTATGCCATCCTGCCAGAAAAAAACTCTCCCTGGTTGCACCCATGTGAATTGTTTGTATTTTTTGGGCACCTGAAATAACTTGTTGATCTCTTAGCTCATTGTTTTCCCCCGAGTGATTTAGGGCCCCAGACCGACTCCCCCCGCCTTTGGAACTTAGGGATAATGTGGGCCAGGCTAAGAGTGACTGTGGGCACGTCTTTGTGAACTAACCGATCTCTGTGACAAGTGCCTCAACAATGCCCCTCCTGCCCAAATGCATATGGTTGTTGCCACCCAGATGTAAGATTACTGCTGCAGAAGGCATGTGTGCCCTAACCAGCAGAACCTCCAATAAGCTACGCAGCTGCCCGAGGAGCAAACCTCCTTGCCCATTCAAGGACACATTGAAAACTTCCTGACGAGCCCGCCTATGTGTTTCCATCTGTTCACGTACAAGTGAACAACCACCCATACTCCAACTTTGCCTGCTCCCCAGGCGGGACCTGGGCCGGATGAAGGCTCCAACAACCTGCAGGCCACAGCAAGCCTCCTTCCCGCGTCACATGACATGAAAACTATGGAAAATCAAAGAAAACACAGTAGTTGGACACTTCATAACTCAAAGTATGTGTACCTGCACATATCATTTTTAATAATCGTAGGACCATTGACAAATCTTTTGTACCGCTTGCCCCAAGAGGCCTCCAGCTGCAGCTTACATGCCACCAAGATGTGATACCACCACCCCTTGAGTAGCCGTTATTCAAGCGTCATCCTCAATTGTGATGAGCGTTGCCCTCATTGTCAATGGCCGACACATGGTAGGCCACCTGGTGGCCCGAAGCATAACCCTCCATGGTGATGAACGTAGCCCTCCTTGTCAATGGCTCACACATGGCAGCCCAGCTAGTGGGTCTGAACCTCAAAGCCACCTGTGAAAAAGACAATGCTGAAACCTGAATTATGTAAGGCTGGCCTATTACCCACTCTTCTGTCAGCTCTTCCTACCTCGGCATGCACCGAAGTTACACAAAAATCTGTCACAAGACTTGGCTTGCCGTCCACAGCTGACGTCCAGTCAGCTATTAGCTATGTAATGTAAACAGAAGCAGACTAAGAAACCAGTGCACCCAAACAAGCAGTCCAAATCAACACCACTGTAACACCTTTTGACCTGTGTTGGCAGCAAGCAATGGTATTCCCAGCCTCCGCACCCCCATATCCCTTCTACCACCTGCATTGACCTGAAATATTGCAAAGATAAAATTCATGGCAGGGACGGAAGGCAGCTGCATAGTTGATTCTCTTCTGTATAAGGGCATTGGCATAACATCAGATACCAGCACCATATTGTCGTGTTTTGGCAGCTCCTGAGTTAGCGTTTAGCGCAGCTACACGGACTTTTCTGTTAACTTGACCAAAACGAACGGGGGCCATTTTGAATCCCTCTGGCTTCCGTTTTCTATGAAACACGCTGCCTCGTGGTCAGTGTGCCCTTTCGTCCTTCCTTGATACCCATGGTCCCTTATTCTGCTCGGCAACAGGCTATTTTTAGTACTGGTCAAGCGCACATGCGCATCATGCATTTACTGGTCACTCTTTAGGAATGTTGGTACTAACTGACCAGTGCTATTTAACTCCTCCCACATGCTGGCTGTGTTCCAAAAATGACCTTATATGTACCTAAAATGTGTAACTTGTGACCGCCTATCTTTTTATTGCTATTAAACTGTATAAAAGAGGTCGCGCACCAATGTTCGGTGTGCTACTTCTTACATTGCCGAAGGGTGCTGTAGGAATGTATCACCACCCCATGGGGTCTTAATAAACTTGTCTTTTACCTTTTCCAGTGTCCGTGCCAACTTCTATACTAAGGTGTTCGAGAGTTTAGCAGAGTATGTAGGCCTGATTTGAACCCAACACCACAATTGGCGACCACGAAGGGACTCATCGGCGACTCGGATGCCCGAAGGAGAGGTCGTGACGAAGGTCAGGAAACTCGCCATGGACGCGTACGCTGCCGCTGAGTGACCCGAGTCTTGGCACCCACGGTGTGTTTTTCCTTCCTTCCGATCTGACCTTCCAGGTGGCGCCGGTCTCCGACTGAGATTCTGATCTTGGATTGTCGTGATGTGCCGTTTTGGCTGATTTGACTACAGAACTTGGCAGTTGGACTTTGGACGTTTGAAAATATTCAGTAAGCTTTTGATTGGTGAGGTAATCTACTGACACTTACCGTGGCTTTTTGAATTTTGAATTTGAATTTGAATTTGTTAGCTAACGTTTGAATCTTTGACTTTGAATTTGAATATGTGAAGTGCACCTCACATAGGCGGGCATGTAGGGATATTTCTCTGATTTATTTGATTTGAACGGTACACCGCGTTAGGTGTCATTTTTGTAGTATCGCGTTCTCGTGGTACTTTTTGAAACATGCCTGTTTTTAGCACACTCCGCAGGATGTGCTGTCCTGAAAATGGTACCAATTATCGATTAAGTAAAAAACAGCCGGCTCCCCCAGAGGGGACTCCAAATCGTGAAATGTATGTCAAATTCGGTATTCCACCAATAATGTATAGTACATTATGGCATAAGTATACTAAGACTGATCGTGAATTACAGTGGCCACTATATGGGTCGTTTGACCTTCGAAAGGTTCAATATGTAGAGCAGTGTTTGTTTCAGCGAAGGTCTAGACAAGATATGTTTGATTGTGTGCGTATGTGGGAGAAAGAGGTGCGTGAACGAGCGAAGCGTGAGGAAGCCTTGGCGGAGAAAGTGCAGCGGAAGGCTGCACATGACAAAGCTTTACAGCTACAGGAGAAGGAATTACAGGAAAAGAAAGAGAGGGAGAGACGAGAACGCAATTTACAGGTTAATGGTCAATTCCCTATCAGGCGTCCTCTTTATCCAGTCCTTACTAATGAAACAGATGATTTTTCATTACTAGATCGTTGTCCACCTCCGTATGTTGCACCTACGGCTCCGAACGAGGAATCAGACGAGGATAGTGATCGAACACAGCGTACCAGGTTACATGCGGAACGATCTGCGGAATTACGTTCGTTTGCACGAAAGCTAAATATTAATACTGTTACTGTTTCTGACATTACTGCGAAAATGGAACAGTGGTCTGATCAGGAGCGACTGTATTTTTTAGATCATTTTGGAGATGAAGTTGTTGAGCGGTACAGAAAATATTCTCTCGAGTTAGAACCAAAGGAGATATCCGAGGGTCGTGAGAATTTTCGTAAAGGTCTTTTTGTTCTTTCAGATGCGGACGACTTCTTCAAGCGTTTGATTCAACTGCGAAATGAGGCGACACGACTACGGGAGTTGGCAAAGTCGAAGAATTCGTCTGCGTCCGGAGCGACGGGGATATCCAAAGAATGCCCTATCTTTGAAACAGATAAGATCGCTGCGATTAATGTTAGACCTATGCGAGAAGCTGCACCTTTATATGTCCCTCATAAAGGGGATGGCACAGATGATGATAAAAGATCCAAAGATGCGAAAGGGTATTTTGTATATAACTGGGTTTATACGCCTTGGAATAGAGCAGATGTTATGGCGCTTAAGAATGCTTTACCTGATCCCCGTAAAAATCCTGCGGCTTTTTATGAAAATGTTGAAAGCGCGATTTCTTCGTGTATTATGACGTTAGTTGATATTGACCTGTTTTTCGGGTTGATATTGCCTCCTGATATGTGGAGAGCGATTCGTAAGTTTGATGACCTCACGACTCTCGGGGCCACTTGGAAAGATCTTGTTCAGGCTGATTTAGATAGAGAACCAGCATGTAAGCCGTGTCAATTAATATTAGACCTTCCACAGGCCATACTAACAAAATTAAAGACTCTTGCTCCCGCAAAAAAGATTGATTGGACTATGTTAGCTTCTTGTACACAAAAAATGGATGAATCGGTTTCTGATTTTTTTCTCTCGCTTCGAGGAAGCGTTCCATGATTACAGTGGTCAATCATTGACAGAAGATACAGGCAGGCACTTATTCGTTGATAAGTATGTGGCTAATCTCCTACCGGAGATTGCGAAACGATTAAAAGCGAGTGAAAGTTCATGGACCACAGCAACCCCTGCTTCTTTATTGACTATGGCTCAATATTATGAACAACAGGAATTGGAGGCAAAAGAAAGTAGTGAAAAGAAGGCGAAGGATTTGAAGACGAAGGTAATGTTAGCTCAGGTTCAGGCTACGAGAGGAAACAATAGAGGAGGGCGAGGATCATACAGTAATGCTCCTCCCCCTCGTTCTGACATTTCTGTGAATCAATGTGCATACTGCAAACAGTTTGGGCATTGGATTGCAGACTGTCCGGTGTTTCGAGAGCAGCGTAATTTGAGGGGACGAGGAAGTGGGAGGTCTAGAAATAATTATGGGGGGTCAAGAGGAGGTTATGGCACGAATGATCGCGGAGGATATGGAGCAAGGGGTCGTGGTCAGGCAGATTATAATACGTTTGATAATCGTAATCAATATCAGATAAATGAGGGTGGTTCTGCTGAACCACGGGATGAGCATTATGCATAGGACTGCGTAGGATGGGGTGTGGAATCGGTTGAGGTACCAGTTGATCAAAGGGGTCCATATATAGAAGCACATGTTCTGGGTTCTACTGATCAATTTCTGGTCGATACAGGAGCTACTCGTAGCGCCTTGTACAAATACTTGGTTCCAAGGGCTCCCCTGTCTGGCGAGGTAATTACAGCTATAGGGTTCGATGGAACACCTACTTCTAGCCCACTGTCTCAACCAGTTGCATTTCATGTTGATAAATTTGCTGCCCCTTGTCCCTTTTTGTTGTCTCCAAATACACCAGATAATATTATGGGACTCGATATGTTAAAACACTTTCGAGCCACTATTCGCTGTGACCCAGAAGGAGTGCGAGTTGTGTTGAATGAGAATTACCCAGAATTAGAGCGAGTGTGTTTTCTCCATGAATCTGAAGTACTGGTTTCCTTACCAAAAACGTTGTGGGCCACTTCCGATACGGATGTGGGGCAGATGATAATTCCTCCAGTACGTATTACTGTAAAGGAGGGAGTATCTCTACCACGTGTCCCACAATATAAGATTTCCCGAGAGGGTGAACTTGCTTTGATACACATCGTAAATGATTTGATTTCGGCAGGAGTAGTTGAGGAAGTTCCCTACAATGTTTGCAATAGCCCCATTTTACCGATCCTTAAAAGAGATACAGATGCTAAGGTTTACCGTTTCATTATTGATTTGAGGGAAATAAACAAGATAGTAGTGCCTCAATACCCGGTGGTATCCGACATCACCACGTTGCTTACGTTGGTTCCATCGACGGCAACTACTTTTACGGTCATCGATTTGAAGAATGCTTTCTTTTCGATCCCTGTACATCCTGACAGTCGATATCTATTCGGCTTTACCTTAAATAATAAATCGTACAGATTTTGTCGAGTTCCTCAAGGCTATACTGAAAGTCCTAGCATTTATAGTCAGGCATTAAAAAGACAGCTTGATTCCTTTGAATTACAAGATGGAGTGGCTCTTATTCAATATGTAGATGATATCTTACTTGCTGCAGACACACCAGAACAATGTGAGAAGAGTACCTTTTCCTTGCTTTCCTTCCTGGCCAAACATAATCATAAAGTTTCGAAGAAAAAGCTGCAATATTGTAGACCAAAGGTGACCTACCTCGGTCATCTTTTGTCTAAGGAGGGCCGTGCATTGACACCAGATCGAATTCAAGCAATCCTAGACACTCCAGTTCCTCGCACCCAGAAGGATGTTCGTGCCTTTATAGGGTTGACGTCTTTTTGTAGGCAATGGATATTGGGTTTTTCACACATTGTTAAACCATTGTTGGCATTGTTGTCTAAAGATACACCGATCCCCATTGAATGGACGGATGAATGTCAAAATGCTTTTGAACAATTGAGACAAGCTCTTTGTTCTGCACCAGTGTTAGGTACACCTGATTACACGAAGATTTTCACATTGTATGTACACGAGAAGGATGGGTGCGCATTGTCAGTGTTAGTGCAGACACACGGAGACAAACAGAGACCTTGTGCGTACTTCTCAGCAGTACTCGACCCTGTGGCTCGAGGATTGCCTGGATGTTTTCGATCAGTCGCAGCAACAGCAGTAGCCATACGACAGACTGAGGGAATAGTTTTGTCACACAAATTGTTGGTGTTAGTTCCCCATGCGGTAGATGCGTTACTGAATCAAACGAAAACACAGCATCTAACCAGCGCCCGTTTGACAGGATATGAGCTAACATTGTTGGCGCCGCACATCACACTAAAACGATGTACGCCACTGAATCCTGCTACTTTACTGCCGGATCCTGTTGCTGAGACTCAGAAGGAAGAACAACATGATTGTGTTTTTCTGACTGAGGAACAGACAAAGGGTCGTATCGATTTACAGGATACACCGTTTCCAGATGTAGATGGGGAACTGTGGGTTGATGGATCGTGCGTGAGGTTACCAGATGGTACGACTTCTGCAGCCTACGCGATCACGACACTTAAGACAGTTGTAGAAACAGCACGAATACCCCAGAAATCGGCTCAAGCAGCTGAACTGATAGCCTTAACGAAAGCATGTGAGTTAAGTGCTGGACTATGTGTGAACATTTATACGGATAGTCGTTACGCTTTTGGAGTAGTGCATGATTTTGGCCTACTCTGGAAGGAACGAGGATTTTTGACTTCACACGGAGTACACATCATGCATGGAGAATTGGTACGCGATCTCCTGAATGCACTGTTATGCCCAAAGAAAGTTGCAATAGTCAAGTGCAGTGCACACAAAAAGGTGACAGACAAAATAGGACAAGGCAATGCTTTCGCAGATCGCATTGTGAGAGAGACCGCTATGCTGCAAAATAATTTCCCCATGTATGTGGTGAAGTCACAAGCTGAGCGGTGGCATGATGCTAGAGAAGAAATATTAGATATACAGAAGTCTGCATCTGAGGCAGAACTTATGAAATGGGCCACTGAAGGAGTATTGGATGATGAGGGTTGCTGGCGTAGTAAAGATATGGAGAGATGGAAACTACCCATGGCCTATTTACAAACAATGGTGCAAATGACACACGGGCTGGCACACATTGGAGCTCTCGCAATTACTAAATTGCTTACACGAGTTTGGGAAAATGCTGATATTGCAAGCACGGCTAAGAGAGTAGTACAGACTTGTCTGATATGTTTACAGCACAATCCTGGACAAGGGACTCATACTCCCAAAGGAGGGTTTGTTCCACCTACTGCACCATTCGAAGTACTGCAAATGGATTACATCCAGCTGGAGCGCTGTAATAATCTCAGGTATGTCCTAGTAGTGGTGTGTGCCTTCAGCAAATGGATTGAGGCTTACCCTACGAAAGACAATACAGCATTGACAACAGCTAAGGTGTTACTGAAAGAGTACTTCCCGCGCTATGGTGTTTGTAAACTTATGTGGAGTGATAATGGTCCTCATTTCATTGGGAAAGTAGTGGAGTACGTCCTGAAAGGATTGGGAACTAAGCAACGATTCCACGCTGTCTTTCATCCACAATCAGCAGGTTTGGTCGAGAGATACAATGCAACTCTGAAACTGAAGCTAGCAAAGATAGTGGCATCCACATCTCTGAAATGGCCGGATGCTTTGCCTTTGGCATTGCTGTCCATTCGATCAGTCCCACATTCTCGATCTGGCCTCACACCCTATGAAGTGGTGTTTGGAAGGCCGATGAATATTTGGGGAGTTCCAAAACCTCGTTTAATACATGATGTGCCTTGTATAATGATGAACGATTATTTGGCCCGATTAACAAATGATTTGCTTTCTATTCATCAACAGGTTCGAGAGGCGCTCCCTGATAACTCCACTGGTGAGGCTCACGATCTCCGCCCTGGGGACCACGTGATGGTCAAAGTATTTGAGCGATCCAGCAGTTTGGAACCGAGATGGCATGGCCCTGAACAAGTGCTGCTGGCTACGCGAACTGCTGTGAGAGTTACCAATAAGAAGCGGTGGATACATTCAACGCACTGCCGACGTGTCTCTCTGGATCTGGTGAGCCCTGTGGTGCTATCCGACTACAGAAAGATTTTGGATGCAGAAAAGAGCCCAGCTGTCACGCCTGATGAATTGGAGGGAGCCTTCCCGGACCACGTTGTTTCTGATAAAGTGAAGTACAATCTACGTCCCAGGAAATAAGATTCCCTTTTGTGTTTTTGAAACTGGTTGGTAACCGCTCTGAGGTTTGTGAAACGGAAGCCGGGAATATCAAGGGGGGGGGATCAGTTCTACCCAGTGTAGCGACACCCGTCTTGAATCCCGGAGAACAAATCAACGGCAGCCTCGGTCCAGAACCATCGTTTTCTTTTTTTTTCGCTTAGTGTTGCTTTTGAAGAGTATTGTTTTGTGAACTATGGCATCTCCTTCGACACGAAAAGGGAGAATTCTTGGTGCTGTTTTGTTTGTCTTGACCGTAGTGGTGATTGCAGTATTAGCTTGGACTATAGAACTATTGTTTCCTGTACGAGAACATTTGCTGCCCACCACTCTGAGTCCATCTGAACATTTTCATTTTACTTTGCCTTTTCACGAAGAAAGACATAGGCAGACTTACTTGAATAACAGTTTTATTCAGATTTTGCATCATACTCATAACATGACCAACATGTCCAATTGTTGGGTATGTGGAATGTTGCCCGGACATCAGAAGAAGGGAGGAACACCACTCATTCCTCTCCCGTTTTCTCATAATGGTTCTTGTCATGCTTGGTACACTCTTCTCTTCACCTTGAGATGGCCAACGAAGGGTGGACTACTTTTTCGGCTGAATAAAATATGCTATAACGATAAAGATGGCTATCCACGCGCTGAAGGAACTAAATTTGAATGGGAAGAGTATCGTCCGGACAATGTCTCTACACCTCGTGTATATACGAATCAAAGACTTATAAATGTGACGAGCTTGCATGTGATAACAGTCATTGATACAAAAGCAGATTTGTGTGTTAGAAATAAAGGTACAATCCCTGTAGGTCGCAGCGAATGTAATATTACACTTACCTTTGATACACCGATTGGAATTGCATTCATAGCTTCACGTAACACATATTTCATTTGTGAAAATAAGGGATACCATCGTCTACCATTGGGATGGTTAGGAACATGTTACATAGCTTTTGTATTACCACCTGTATTTATTGCTCCTCCCATGTATCACAATGATTACGTTCTGTACCATGATTTCGTACTGAACAGAGTTAAACGAACATTAGATCTTGATGAAATCGACCAGACTGATACCACTTTACAACAATATGTAGATTTCAACTTGGGGTTATTTTCATTCGTAGGAGCTGCACTGAATAGCAGAAAGATAAGGCGGCTTACACGTGTGGTGGAAGCTGTCACTAATGAAACGGCCTTTGCTTTAGGGAATATTACTGAGGAATTGCAAATTACCAGAATTGTAGCGCTCCAGAATCGAATGGTTTTAGATGTGATACTAGCTGATAGGGGTGGAGCATGCCGCGTCATCGGAAGTAGTTGTTGCGTGTACGTACCAGATAACTCACCTTCCGTGTATGATTCGATTACAAAATTACATAAGATAGCTGCTGAGATCCACCCAGAAAATGGAACATGGACCTTTTCTGGTTGGTTCTGGACCCTGCTTAGTACTTGGGGTTGGAAATTATTAACGATTCTCTGTGTTTTTATTGGAGTACTATTTACCCTTTGTCTATGTATTCAATGCGGCCCTACATTATATTCTGTATGTATCACAGCCTGTATTCCGTCCAAACGAACTATTGTTAAGCAAGAGAAACTGATCAACGACGAAGTATTGAAACTAATGGCTATTAACATTGATGATGAACATTCTGATTATGTTCAGTATGAGGTAGCTTTTGCTAAATGCTAAAAGGGCCGTCTGTCGTGTTTTGGCAGCTCCTGAGTTAGCGTTTAGCACAGCTACACGGACTTTTCTGTTAACTTGACCAAAACGAACGGGGGCCATTTTGAATCCCTCTGACTTCCGTTTTCTATGAAACACGCTGCCTCGTGGTCAGTGTGCCCTTTCGTCCTTCCTTGATACCCATGGTCCCTTATTCTGCTCGGCAACAGGCTATTTTTAGTACTGGTCAAGCGCACATGCGCATCATGCATTTACTGGTCACTCTTTAGGAATGTTGGTACTAACTGACCAGTGCTATTTAACTCCTCCCACATGCTGGCTGTGTTCCAAAAATGACCTTATATGTACCTAAAATGTGTAACTTGTGACCGCCTATCTTTTTATTGCTATTAAACTGTATAAAAGAGGTCGCGCACCAATGTTCGGTGTGCTACTTCTTACTTTGCCGAAGGGTGCTGTAGGAATGTATCACCACCCCATGGGGTCTTAATAAACTTGTCTTTTACCTTTTCCAGTGTCCGTGCCAACTTCTATACTAAGGTGTTCGAGAGTTTAGCAGAGTATGTAGGCCTGATTTGAACCCAACACCACAATATGATGCCCCCTGGTATTGCACTCCCAAGTTTCACACACACGAAAAGATGATGATTTTGTTTCTGAATTCCAAGATTAAAATTGAGAAAGAATAATTATTTCAGTATCTTGAAGATGCAAGGCTTAAGTGCCCAGTATTGGTCTGAGGTCAGAGAAGTTCTCCTTCAAATATTTATGTATATTATTCTCTTGAAGACACCTGAAGATTAGCAGGAACATTCAATACACACTAAACATATGATCTCAACAGAAACTAACACTGTGGAACCATCTGGACATAATTAAAATGATGGCTCTAAATTTTAGGGGTTGGTAATATTGCATTAGAGATAGGACCCTGTAAACAAAGACCTTTACAGCATTCTTTTCAGCACTTCTAAGTCACGAGCATGCTAGTAAGAGGCAAGAAGAGAGCTGCGGCTCTTTGCTCCACCACCACACACTGTGGCCAAGGAAATCTTGAACTAGGGTCCGTTGGATGGTGATGGCCCACACTGGCTGAAGGAGCAGAGATGCCTAAACACATGCCTACTTGTACGGTGGAGCTTAAATGTAGGTTCATATTAGAATATAAATGTAAAAACATCAAATAAAAACAAATAAAAGAAATCATATATTTCAGTAACCCCTGCTACCAGGTGTCACACCACTACATCTTACAAATTGCAAGAATGTGAGTCTCAAATCCCACAGCTAACAGCTAAATTTATTAACATTCATTCAGGACTCTACCATGTAAAAATAACTTCTCATGACCCATGACAACCTATTTAAATTGAAAATGATTGCACAAGTAAAAGACAGCTTTGTTTAGTGAGAATACCAATTATATGTTGACAGCAGACAAGGTTGTTTGATCTTTAGATGCTGCAGTAAAGAAATTATTCAATCAGATTCCCAAATAGTATCATAGTTTCGAATAAGGCTCTCATTTTTTAGGTACTGCATTATTTAGACTCTGCATTGAGGGATGAATCAATTTATGGGTTATTTAAGAATTGTTTGTAAATAGACATCTAATGGGTCTTTTAGGGCTAGGTGGATGTGGACAAACTTCCAGGGAATTGCAGAGGGTTCTGCCTGCCATGTTTAGACTGAATACTTAGGTATACACTGGTAATAGGGCATGTAGCGCACCGACCATGTTTCTGCAGGTTTGTCCTCATCCACCAAATTCTAAATGTTTTCACTTGTTTTTATGTAAAATGTCCTTTATGTGATTGCAATTATTTTACGATAAATATTGTGACCTAAATGATCACACTGTTACTAAAAACAATGATCCAGCGTTTAACAGGCCCAAAATGTTTCTTTGAGTTAAGCTATATTTTATCTACAATCTGCAATCATAAACTTCTAACTTCATTTTTCCTATGGGGGCCTATGATGGATCTTGTTCATCGCATTGATGAAACTAGGGTGCCAACTGTTGGCCACCCCCCTCGACCAGGAATTGAAAACCAGCTGACAGATTTGTAAGTAAGTTCAAATACCCCACCCTCAGGACCATACTATGAAGATATAGGATGGCAACAGGAAATCCGAATCTCCTGAAAAAGTTTGTTGGGCCAAAAACACACAGTAATAATTCTGCTTCCATGATACAAGACAACAGCAGCAGGACCTGATGTTCTGAGAAAAATCAGCGGCCGGTCCGACTCAACTGCCAGGGCTGGTTTGCATTCCCAGTCCGGCCCTGCTTGGCTATACATTGGAATTACAGGTATCTCATACACAATTCCTGTGGGGAAGACATTTAGCTGTCTCAAATAACTCAGACATTAAAAGGTTTCAATAAAAGTTTATAATGAGTAATAAAAGGCAAATAAAGCATTAATCCGCATTTGGGGCCCGATTATGATGGCGGTTTTCCCGCATCCTCCGGGCCGGCGGAAGTCACCGCCGGCCCGGAGGAGGCGGGAAAACCGCTGCGGACTGAAAAAGACCCCCCGCCAGATTAGGATGGCTGGGGGATCGTTTTTCAGTCCGCAGCTTTTCCGTCGCGGTCGCCTTCCGACCGCGGCGGAAAAGCTACACCATGGCTGGCGGTGTCTATCAGACACCGCCAGCCATATTATGATGGAGTAGAAAAGCCGCCGTGGAAAAGCATACGGACCTTCACTTCGGGGGCCCGTTGCGGGCCCCCTGGGCGAAGAGCGGGTGGGGGGTGCACATGGGGGGTACCTATGGTACCCCCCTGCATTTGTATACAGAAATCGGCAGGCACCGCACGGTGCCTGCCGCTTTCTGCATACAAATGCAATCTATGCATTTTTACCATTGCGGCAGATGCAGCTTGAAGCCACACCCGCCGCAATGGTAAAAATAGAGGATGTGACCGCCAGGGTGGCGGTCACATCCTAATTGCACAGGAGGGAACTCCGCAGGCCATGCAGAGGTTCCCTCCTACTCTATGGTGGGGCCATCATAATCGGCCCCTTAGTCAGCTCGGTCAAAAGTTCAGTATACAGTTACAGATGAAATATAAAACTACCCATTTAAACACTCTAACAGAAATTATTCTCAAAGTCCATAGACAAAAAATCTAGAACATGAGGCTGAAGGGGAAATCTCAACAGTGTATTTCAAAGTTATGATTCAGCCAGAGAGTCAAAGAATAGTCAGCTAGGCATGGGAATCCTACCACCAACAAGGGCAGAGGAAAGTTTGCAAAGTTCTCCCAGTGGGCATGGAGTCTGGTCAATGGCTAGGATTGGAGAGAACCGTAGAGCTAGCAAACTCGGGAACCAGCAAGTCTACCAGCATGACCTCAAAGGCCAGCTAAGGCTAAAAGGGACAGCCGCTCCCCTCCAAGCAAGCATTTGATAATATAGTTAAACAAGTCTGGAGATGACATCAACTGTCACACCATCAACGTTCAGCATCAATGAAGTAATCATCTGCTCACAAGATGCCAGAGTGGCAACACCTATCCCACACCAATAATGGGAATCGATCATCCGTCATGGGCACACAGCTTAGTCCACAATAAGCTATTCATTGTTTTCCATGTGCTACTAGCAAAAGTTCATGTCACACAGTAGTATCAATATACAATATTGCAAAATGTATTCACTTCTTCTAAAATGTCATGGGAAAGCACAAGAAAGTCCCATGAGTGAGAGCGCTGCCGTAAGACTCTTTCTCACAGACATCATGAGAAAGTGCAGGCCTAAAGAATAAAGTGAAGTTAAGGCATTAAGGAACAGCACATCATAATTAATATATATAGGTGCATGTTTAGATATAAGCAGGTGTGATTTAATTAATACATTTGTCAAGGTACTCAAGTGTCAAAAATTGTATCATGAAATGATTCAGTGGAAATTACAGCCTACTGCCCGATTTGCAAGGTGTATGCATATAACTTATACACATATATGCATATAACTTATGCACATACATTTATGTAAACTTTTCGTTTTAGAAAATCTAAAACTCTAATAAAAATGAATGTTATTTATGGAAAGTTTCAGCTTTCCAACTTGCTGCACGTATGGTCTTCACCAACTTTGCAAAGTCAATTATGCATTAAATTGAGAGTAAAAGAGGATAGTTTTCTTAGGCCATTTTACATTCGTTTTCAGCATGAAACTCCACAAAATTGTAAATGAAGCTCAATATTGCATCATTGTTCAGGTGCCATATATTAATGTATTAATTGCGTAATTGTAGAACATACATTTGTATGACTTTCTTTAATATGATTTTACATCTTATACGAAATGCAACTGTTAGGCAGGTTAAACACTCACTAAATGATATTCTTCTATTTCTACAATCAAAGCACTCTTTTATGGTGCTTTTACTATACTTTTTCTCATAAACAATGTAATCTTCTAAAACGTGTGCAAGGTGCACATACATTTTATATGGATTTTTTTGTTCCAATGTTCAGTGCAAACAATAATCGGCTTCTAATCTGGATCAACAACAAAACTCACATCACTACAGTAACTTATCACTGAACAGGTATTTTACAACACTTTTATAGTGCATTTTCAAGTCTATTTAAAAAGAGAACAAAATCCCAATTTCAAGTTAGGGGCAGATTGCACTCAATTTAGTAGGTTATCCGGTTCAAGTTGGAAGGTGAAACTATGTTGCAAAAAGACAGCAACCCTATACTGGAAATGAAGCATAACTACTGCTTCCCGCATATGAGACATACATTGGTGTGTTCATTCATTGTGGTACCTTCTACAAACTGCCCCAAAGAGTGGATTAGTGTTATTTACCTGCATGATGCTTTTTTCATTGGCATCCCTTTGTTAATGTCTCAAAATTCAATTCAATTCAACAATCTTTATTTCGATCTTTGCGATCATAAAAGATATGCAGGCAAACAACATTACACCATTACAAACTGTATATAAAATAGATTCATCAGTTTAAAGTCCATAAAATCAATTTCTAAGTTTTTAAAAAGCGCATCTTTAAGATAAAATCATTACCTAGGTTTTACAGTTACATTTTTAGAGTATGTTAGGGACAAATTAGTCGTGGGACAGTGGAATCACTTATAATTCTAGCGCGAGCTCTCCACATTGCTGTCAGGAACTTTGCCATTATAAAGACTGTAGGAGAAGCAAGGTCAGTTTTGAGGACTCTATAGGCTGGGGCATAAGTTCGGAAGCCCAAGTTCCTTAGGTACGGCATGAGCCAGTAGCTCCTGATTTTGCGGTAGGCTTTACAGAATAAAACCACGTGTACATCATTTTCTAGTTTATAGTTACACGTGGGACAGTTTGGTGAGGTCTGGTTTCCATCCCAGTTTTTAGTGAGCGACCTCAAAGGAAGAGAACCATATCTCCATTGTAGGAAAATTTTCCTTGCATGTACAGGGGACATTGCGTCGAGGACATATTCGAAGCTATAAATGTCTTTTGTTTTGATGAATATGTCAGTTAGGGAGCCCTCCCGGATTGAGGTGATGGAACTCTGCAGCATGAAACCATAAAAAAGTTTAGAAAGTGCTTTCCTGGAAAGTCTTAGAGATGTTATTTCTGGATTATTCCATAGCTCTGGGACTCCAAGGGTCATACACATGTCTCTTATATACTTGAGCCATTGAATTTTAGATACTGGTATCATTCTGAGAAGCTCCTGCAGTTCGCTTCTATAGTGGCTCAAATCTTGACTACTCCAAAGGCGCCTCCAATAAGTCAACGGTTTGAGGCTCACTTCTTCACTAATTGGGCACAATGCCAAGTCCATTCTCAACGGGAGTAGTGGAGTGCTTGGAGGAAGAGCCGTCAAGTGTCTAATGAAGTTATTCTCGGCCACTTGTATGGAGTGAAGCGGTGTGTGTCCCCATAATTCAGCCCCATGGATGATGCCGCCTCGTGCTTGGGCCTTGTAAATTTGTATTGCTGGTGCCAGTGGGCGATAGGGGGATTTTTTCGCGATTCTTGTGATTGCACCCGCCCTCTGGATTAATTTAGTGGTCGCTTTTGTTTTGTGTGGCAGCCAGGTTAAATTGTGGTTGAGTGTTATGCCCAAATACTCAATCACATTAACTCTCTCCAGAGGTGTTGGCCCCAGACGTGGATTTGGGCAATTTTTATGCTTACGGCTCAGAATCATGAATTTGGTCTTCGTTGGGTTTATTTCTAATCCCCTTTTGTTACAGAAGTCCAAAAATCCATCCAGGATTCTTTGCAGCCCCATTGCAGCAGGGTGTCGTCCGCGAACATAATCGCCGGCACCCTACTGCTGTTCAATTGTGGCGCATCAATGTTGGCGATTCTACACAAGTGCTCTATCACCCCGTTTGTAAATAGGCAAAACAGGGTCGGTGCCAACACGCATCCCTGCCTTACCCCCCGTTGGACAGGGAACCTATCTGTAAGCCTGCCTCCCTTTCCATATCTTATCCGGGTGTAATTATCTGTGTGGAGCCTAATGAGAATCTGGAGAATGTCTCCTGGGACACCCATGTCCTCCAATACCGCCCACAGCCTGGCCCGAGGGACCAGGTCGAAGGCGGCACGGAGGTCCACAAAAACTGCATAAAGTGACCCCCCTTCTACATGGGCAGTTTTCCAGAATAGAATATTTAGCCTCAGTATTTGGTCCACTGTTGAGACACCCTTCCTAAAGCCAGCTTGAAGGGGACTCAAGATCTCTGTCTCTTCCATCCAACACTGGAGTCTATCCAGGATCAGCCTTCCAAACAGCTTTTGACTGACATCAATGAGGCTGATCGGGCGATAGTTGGCGGGGAGCAGAGGCGAGCCCTTTTTGTATATCGGTACCACCTCTGCTCCCAGCCAAGTATCTGGTAGCCTCATTCCCCCCAGGACTGCATTAAATAAAACCATCAGATATGGAGCCCAGATCACAGGTTCCTGCCTAAAAAGATCGCCTGGGATCCCATCTAATCCCGGGGCTTTTCCAGATGGCAGGCCCGATATGGCCACCTCAACATCTTTCAGTGTGAAGGGGGCTGATTTGTGTATGGTGGTAGTACTAAGTGCAGATGGCACTAGGGCCTCTGCCTCGGGGGCATACAGCCTCTGGAAGTGATCTTGCCAAACAATGGTCTCAATGTTTGGTTCAAATGCAGATGGAAGATCTGCGCAGCCATGATTGATGATTCTCCAGAATCCGGCAGAGTCCCTATCAGCTAGGGACTCTGCCAGATTCTCCCAGTGTTGTATGTCCCACTCCAATCTTGCGTTATTTAGGAGTGTCTTATAGGCACGCCTTTTGGATCGGATCTCCTCCATACTACCTCCCTCTTTTATGGTCATAATAAGATCTTGTTTTGCCAGACGGCATGAACGATTATACCAGGAGTTGGCGAATTGCCTTTGTGCTTTCGGGCGGTCCTTAACAAAAAAGTCTAGTTCGAGCTTCTGGGTTAGATGAGTATGAATTTGAGCTAAGTCCTCATTTCTGTATGTAGTAGACAGTGGATCCCATAGGTCAAAAGCCTCCTCAAGAATGGGAATAATCCCAGCATAGAGGGAGGTAACCCTTTCTTCGCTGGAGGCGAGGCTATCCCATTTTATCCGCCTCCTGTTATTCTCTAGAAGGATTCCTCCTGTCTGTTTCTCCTCGCCAGTCGCTTTCTCCCAAGGAATCATGTATTCTAACTCCAGGGTATTATGGTCACTGTCATGTCTAGCTGGTTTTTTAAAATCGACCACCCTTTTCCATGCCTTTAACTGTACAAGGATGTAGTCAGTACTAGATTCCCTCCCTTGTTTATTAAAAGTGCATTGGGAAGGAATGTCGGACCGAGTGCGGCCGTTGCAAGCTCTCAACCCATGTGTGAGATTAAAGGTGTTGATCTGCACAGCCAGAGCTGTCCATGCTTTGGGAGGAGGTGCTTCCGTCCGAGGAACCTGCCAGCTCGAATCCTCCTCTAGGGAGGGTCCATCGAGTAGACCAGGTAAAGGCTCAAAATGTGAGTTGAAGTCACCTCCTATTAGATAAGATAAGTTCTCGGGGATAGTTTCCAGTAGAGAAGAGAGGGACTCTATAGTTTTGGAAGTGGACCCATTTTTAACTGGCCTTGAGTAGATATTAATAACCAACAGCTTCAAATGGCCTGGCCATTCAAGCACAACTGCCAGTATGTCTACAGAGTCTACTGGATATCTTGAGGCTTGGCATCCTATGTCCGAGGCCACCCAAATCGCTAAGCCTCCAGATGGTCTGCCTTTCCCACCCCAAACTGCAGGGATTGAGAATATATGGAAGCCCCGATAGTGGGTCTCGTCCCTTGACCAAGTCTCTTGAAAGAGACAGACACTATTTGATTGTATTAATTCCGCCCATGGATCTGTGTCTATTTTGTTTGATAGGCCAGCGACATTCCACGAGAGAATATTTAAGGTTTGTGGGGCTTTTTGAATGCCCGGTTGCCTAGGCATAGGGATTGTATTTTCTGGGAAATGAGAAGTTACTATTTCACCCTCGACTACCAGCGGGACATCTCTAATGATATCCGAGTTATATAAAACGTCAGGTGGTTCAGTAATCCCGGAAGTATCCATCTCCTGGATACAGATTGGGGGGGGACAGTTCAGACATTTGTTTCCTGGCGTTTGCGCATAGAGTCGAGGTGTGGAAGCCAGCTGTCAATCAACCATTTCAAGGCAATCATAGTGGTTGTACAAAGGTAGGGGTGGTGGCTGATAAACTCTCTGAGGCCACGGGTCATCTCTTGCAAATCCACCCCCTCCCGTCCTTCTCGGGACAGTTTCCCATCCATGAGAATCACTATATATATTTGGGCGGAATGGGGGTATTTGTGGTTGAATGAAGGGTATCCTCCTCCTTCCTTGATTGCCCTGCCAGTTTCCCTTAAAGTTCTGGTAGTGTCCTCTACTCTGAGGCTTAGCCGTATATTCATTAGGTGGATAAAAAAACGAGAGTGGGACTGGCTGGATGTTACTACCTTCGTCTTCTAATGATGGATTACAGACAAAAGTAGCTGTTCTTGGGTCTCTAAAGCTCACCAATAGGCAATCACCGCTGATTGTTTTTGGACTCTTACCTACCCAGGAGACCCTTCTGACCATGCGAACATCGCTGGTCAGAATACCGCCTGAAAGGGTCTGCCTCCGTGGATACTGTTCAGTCAGGAATCCCACCAGAAAGAGGTGCTGGGCGCCTTAACAGCCCTCAGGTGGACGGGGGGCGGGCCGGCAGGGAGAGCGGACCGGATCCTGGTCTCCGTGGTCTCGCAGGGGCTCCTGGTAGTCGGAGTCCCCTGCACACTCGCAGCCCCGCCGAGCCTCACGCCCAGCCGCCTTGCTACCTGTAAATCCGAGCCCCGCGCACTCCTGTGCGATGCGGCACCCGCGGAGCGGGTGCGGCGAGGTATAGGTCAGAAACCGGGACAGAATACCGCCTGAAAGGGTCTGCCTCCGTGGATACTGTTCAGTCAGGAATCCCACCGGAAAGAGGTGCTGGGCGCCTTAACAGCCCTCAGGTGGACGGGGGGCGGGCCGGCAGGGAGAGCGGACCGGATGCTGGTCTCCGTGGTCTCGCAGGGGCTCCTGGTAGTCGGAGTCCCCTGCACACTCGCAGCCCCGCCGAGCCTCACGCCCAGCCGCCTTGCTACCTGTAAATCCGAGCCCCGCGCACTCCTGTGCGATGCGGCACCCGCGGAGCGGGTGCGGCGAGGTATAGGTCAGAAACCGGGACAGAATACCGCCTGAAAGGGTCTGCCTCCGTGGATACTGTTCAGTCAGGAATCCCAAAATAAAATTAAAATGCTATGCTTCCCAACTTAATTATACATGAAGTGGATACAAATCATCAAATAGTGCATCCTGCACGGGAACTAGAAATAAAATATATGTATAGCGAGACACCAAATTGGTCTTTGTGTGTCTGTTTTTTAGTACTTTAATTTAATGCTGTGTATGACTGTAGGCACGAATTTGTTGTCCATGCCTACAGAATGCTGTTTTTATTTTAATCACTGTGTAAATGAAGTCAGAGGTTTAGGTCAGAAACCGGGACAGAATACCGCCTGAAAGGGTCTGCCTCCGTGGATACTGTTCAGTCAGGAATCCCACCAGAAAGAGGTGCTGGGCGCCTTAACAGCCCTCAGGTGGACGGGGGGCGGGCCGGCAGGGAGAGCGGACCGGATGCTGGTCTCCGTGGTCTCGCAGGGGCTCCTGGTAGTCGGAGTCCCCTGCACACTCGCAGCCCCGCCGAGCCTCACGCCCAGCCGCCTTGCTACCTGTAAATCCGAGCCCCGCGCACTCCTGTGCGATGCGGCACCCGCGGAGCGGGTGCGGCGAGGTATAGGTCAGAAACCGGGACAGAATACCGCCTGAAAGGGTCTGCCTCCGTGGATACTGTTCAGTCAGGAATCCCACCAGAAAGAGGTGCTGGGCGCCTTAACAGCCCTCAGGTGGACGGGGGGCGGGCCGGCAGGGAGAGCGGACCGGATGCTGGTCTCCGTGGTCTCGCAGGGGCTCCTGGTAGTCGGAGTCCCCTGCACACTCGCAGCCCCGCCGAGCCTCACGCCCAGCCGCCTTGCTACCTGTAAATCCGAGCCCCGCGCACTCCTGTGCGATGCGGCACCCGCGGAGCGGGTGCGGCGAGGTATAGGTCAGAAACCGGGACAGAATACCGCCTGAAAGGGTCTGCCTCCGTGGATACTGTTCAGTCAGGAATCCCAAAATAAAATTAAAATGTTATGCTTCCCAACTTAATTATACATGAAGTGGATACAAATCATCAAATAGTGCATCCTGACGACATATTAAGTAGAGAAACTTCATATTTAAAATTTGGCTGATCTGTTTTTTTCTACATCAACTCAGGCTTTTTCAATGGCTGCACGGGAACTAGAAATAAAATATATATATAGCGAGACACCAAATTGGTCTTTGTGTGTCTGTTTTTTAGTACTTTATTGTAATGCTGTGTATGACTGTAGGCACGAATTTGTTGTCCATGCCTACAGAATGCTGTTTTTATTTTAATCACTGTGTAAATGAAGTCAGAGGTTTTTTTAACGATAACAACTGAGTTCACGGGGCAAATATTCACGTTATGCTTGCTATGTAGAACTACGAAATGGTCTGATAAGCTGGCAAAGTCAGGATCAAACAGAAAGGGCCGGGTTACATGTTTTTTTTATAACATTGTGTAAACGTTTCCATGAAGTGTATTGTGCATGTGCAATGTAAACAGAACACAGCAGACTGACTAATCCATTGAATAAGAGTCTTCACGGAAAAGCAGCTGTGGGTGCACACCCGCTTTCACATTACCACATACATAGTAAGTAGGCTTAAGACAAAATATTCCACTCTCACATGAATGACTGTTCTAAGCTTCTGATGTTGTTTTTAGTCTTCACTTTGAGAGTATGCATTAATAGTTGAATAAGATTATATTGTCTACACTCATTGTTTCTGCATTTCTCAGTCAGACAGTGACTCCTACCTTTCCACTCCCCGAGAGTATCATTTCCGTGCCACGTTTTGAGATCATGAATTGGCCACACATGAATTTGCAGTTTTTTCCCCATGCTATATTTATTTATTTAAAGTATAGAAGCAAACACTTTGCTGTCATTTTATACATCTGTAGCCCTGCCACTGACCACGCCTATCGGTAACTAAAACAATCATATGAAGAAGAAAGGTCAAAATTAAAAGTGAGAAGATTTTAGTTTTATTAAAAGGGTTAAATTAAGATATTTAAGGAACCAGTTGATTCGATCCGACACTGTTAAACAAACGCAGACGAACGTGAGAAGTTATTTTATCACGAGCCCCAGGTGAAACTATGTCAATTTCACTTTAAAAACCTGAAATTTTTCATTGGTTTTCACCAAAAGAAAATCTGAAAATCGTTACATGTGAAAGTGTATTGCTGGAAAAAAAACATGGAATTGCATAGGATCTATTGAAGTAACAGTTTCTAAGAAGTAACAAACACTGACAAGGCCAATAGGCCTCGCCTATGCAAGAGATTTTGGCTTTGTCAATGTCATTTAGCCATGATGCACAGCAGCACAGATGAAATTTAGGAAAAAAGTGCTATTTTGACCCATTGTTAGCTTCATCATTGTGCTTTTTGTCTGCTATAGGGGTGAGAGGGATGGGGTTAGCAACACAACATGGGAAGGACTTGGTCAGACAGGGCAGGTAACAAGGCATGGGAGGGTGTGGGAAGGATGGAGCATGCAACCCAACTCCATATGGGGTGGGAGGCATGGAAGAAGCAACACAATGCGTGAGGTATCTGAGGGACATGACAAGCAACACAAGTTACACAGCGCGAGAGGAGGTGGGAGAGATGGGAGCAGCATCTCAACATGGGAGAGGGATGAGAGAGACAGGAGAAACACCACAACATGAGAGAGTGTGGGATGGATAGGAGAAGCAACACAATGTGGGAGGTAGTAGAGGAGGGGTAGAAGCAACACAACACGGGAGGGGGTGGGACACATGAGGAATGGCATATTTAAGCTGTCTGCTCTGGATATGGTGCACTATGTATAATGTTGTTTCTTGCTACTGCTTACATCCTCCGATTGTTTGCTATCTCAGAAAGCTCTGTCCCAAAATACTTCTAAAATCATGCATGAAAAATTGACCTTGACTGACTTCCACTTGATTCCTCTCCTATCTTTTTTTCAGAGAGACCCTCTTCTTACCTTCCATTCTCTGCATGGCTTTTATTTCTGAGTGTTGTCTCCTCTTTCTAATGACTGTCTACAATAATCTCTTATTGTTATTCTGGAAGTGGATGATACCTCCCTCGTATCTTTAAATCCCTAGTCCTGTAATCTACCATAACCTAATTTTCAACCAGCCCATCTATCTCAAAAACCATTCAACTGAAATGGTACGCAGACAGAATATCAAGTAACAAATATTGAATTGCCCAAATATCGAGTCATTAATATCATGGGTCAGAAATGTTGACAGCAAGAATATTGTGGTCAAGAATATCAACTTAGGGTAAGTAATATCGATTTTAAAAATATTGAAGTGTTTAGTATTCTTTACAAAAATATAGTTCTTAAAAATATCGGTTTTTAGGTCTCGGTGAAGCGAGCGAAGCTCGCTCTCGCCAAAGACCTATAGTTAGCGTGTCAGCTTTCGAGGAGGACAGCACTGGCCGCGCGCGGCGATTTGTTAAGGTCACGCGCACAAGAACGCGCTCGCGGCCAGGTGCTGTCCTCCTCGAAAGCTGCCTCCCTTCCCCGTGCAGGGCGGGCCGCCGCGCTGCCTGCGGCGACCCGGAAGCATTGCCGGCCAAACCGGAAGTAGGTGCTCCTCCCGGGCTGCTGCAGCCGGATGGCCATTTTCTCGATCCGCTACTTTTCTTCCCTTTCAGTTCTTTTCTGCCGGGACGTGTCTTTGCCCCCAGTTCCTGCGGGTCTTTCCTGTCCCGTGCGGGCTGGGTGGACTCTGCCTGTTTGTAGTGTCAGCGGTCTTGTGACCTTCGCTTGTGGACGGGGGTGAGTTCACCAGGCTGGCAGCGGGCAGAAGAGACTTCACGCTGAGCCGTGCCCGCGGGGGCTTTGAAACTTGGGAGCGTTCACCGGAGGATGCCTGCGGACAGACGGACCACCTCAGCGCCTCACACGTGTCCTCTGATCACTGACCGAGGGGCGCTGCGTGCACCGTTTAATGAGGGCAGACAACAGGAATCGCCCGTGTTGTGTGGCGATCTTGCGGCCCCTGTGAGAAGCGTGGCCTTGGAAACTGGGCTTCACATGCGTGTGGGCACTATTTTCGCTGAAACTTGTTTGTAATTCTCTCCGAGGTGTGGCTATGGCCCAGAATTAGTACCAGCGGCAGGAATAGCGGAGCAGAGCGGGAACTGCCAGGTATGTCATTGCACAGACTAAGTGGTGGGGGCATCGGCATGAGAGGGGAGTACGGGCGCAAGAGTGCATGTTGAGCTGCCTGATTGTTTTCTGAATGCAGCTTTCAGTGTTATAAGCAGTATCACACAATTCTGTTAGATGGTCTCCGAGCACCAACGCACCTTCAACATACAGAGAAGTCACAGCCACAGCCTTCTTCAGTGGGGTACAGTGGGACTCGTGCAGGGACATATGAAGCTTAATGACCTCATGTCAGATGCTTACCAAATGTAATCAGCACGTTTTAGACATCTGTAAAAATAGTTTACGAGCACATTTATTGCTACTGAAATAGGTAAACAGGTGATGGGGTGCTTGAAAACATTCTCAACAGCTCGAGCGCGCGCCTCTGCCCGACGTGCAAATGCTACAATCATGTCATTGCTCCCGCTCCACAACACTTCATTCCACACCTCTCAAAGAAAACCCACAAAAGATCTCAACTTGTAGCCATCAAAAGAACCAAACCCCTCTTAACCTCTACTGCTGGCAATTTTTGTAATGTACTGCAGTTTTTAACAGTGCAGTGTTCTTCAATCCTGCCTCCTGACACTTTTTTTCCAGACTTTTATATAACGCGGACTCGACCCGAAGGTATCAGATCGGTTTAGGTAGGCACCAGTTGCATCACAAACAGACACATTCATTACATTAGGAACAGGAAGAGTAAGTGATGTGCACAGAATGTTGAGCCCCCCCCCTGCCGAGACTTAACCCCAGTTCCCCAGCTTCGAGTTCGACCGTTCCAGCCGGTAGGCCATATCCTCCGATGAACAGACGGATAGACGAGGTAGGGGTTACAGGACATTAATCTTTTCCCTGGCATCAGTAACCATGAGTGGTGGGCTTTGTTTGGTGAGGGTTGGTCCTACAGTGGTGTATTTCGTAGGAGAGGGATGGATGTTATGATCCCTTCAACTGCAGCAGTGTGACCGGTATGTCATGGGTTACCCCCTGCGGTTGGTCTGCAGGGGAGGCGAGTGGTTTGTTTTACAGCTTGACACGATGTTGTGCTCCTTCAAAAGTGTTTGCATGTCAGAGCCTTCGGGTGCATTATTTTCTATTTTTTTGGGCCTTGGGTTGTTTCTTTCGTGACTTCTAACAGGCCTAATGTTGCCCTGTCCGATACCCAGCACCCCTTTAGCAGGGGCACTTCGGACCTCATCTTGCTCCTTTTCGGTTGCTGCTTTTCACTGCCCCACGTTCTCGTGTATGGCATTTCACAGCATGACTTGACTGTGTCAGAGTCCCCCTGTCATTTGTATCCATGCTCCCAAAGGGAGAACCACTGGAACAACCAACTAACCGGGACTAAATCCTCGCCTACTCTGATCCGCTTAAAAGAGACAGTAAAAACTGCCTATTGATTCGGGCCCCTTGTAGGTCCCCTCCTCACGCATGCTTACATTTAGGATTTCGGTGAGTGATTGCCTAACATGACACCATTGTGCTGCTGTTAATTTTTCATGGGGTCTTTGTGAGTGCAGCTTGGAAGAGGGTGAGAGGATGTGGTGTCATGGCCATAGCTGCTGACTGTAGCAACTCTGTGTCGGCTCATCATTGATGTTAACAAGCTGGTCTCCATGGTAATGTTGTGTAGTGAAGTGTCATATCAGCGACTGCTCAATGATCTGTGCTGATCTCTAAGCTACTTGTAAATTTAAAAACGTATTACGACTGCATTGTCGCAATCAACAGTTAAATATGAGCCCTAAATCAATAAAGCTCCGAAACATAACGTACTACAACACAAATAAATTACTACTCAATCTGCATAATGCTTCAGTAATCGGTTCTCGCAGCTTCCACACACCTGTAATAAATCACATTTCCCCTGCTTCTACAATGGAAAAGGAAATGCACATTATTAATGTACACGCACAGCTCAGGTTACAGCACAAACAGTCACACACGAGCTCAGTAATACAGAGGTACAAATTGACAAGAGTCCGTGTAGGCACACACATGCTGACATAATGTCCCAACAGATGTATAAAGAATCAGAGGCTGACGAGAACCAACATAACACAGAGATAAGAAAATAGACCCCCGCACACACCTTTTTTTGATCCTATTCACACTCCAAATAACAAACATTTGCAATGCAATAGGTCTCGCATTTACGCGAGTTTCAGCTATTGGCATTCTAAATGACTATGCCTTTTATTTATGTTTTAAAAACGAAAACAAAACTAAAAGGCATTGCCATTTATAATGTCAATAGCCCAAACTCGCGTAAATGCGAGACCTATTGCATTGCAAATGCTTGTTTCATTATTGTTATGTATTTTAGCACATATTTTATATGTAGGTGATGTATGTTTTTTGTATAAGAATTGTTTATATTTTTAAT
Organism: Lissotriton helveticus; assembly: GCF_964261635.1. Classification (NCBI taxonomy): domain Eukaryota; kingdom Metazoa; phylum Chordata; class Amphibia; order Caudata; family Salamandridae; genus Lissotriton; species Lissotriton helveticus. The sequence continues at coordinate 569,726,068 of NC_136065.1, forward strand.
ATATGTGTTTCATTTTTGGTAGTTATTAATTTTTGTTATTTAATTTTGCTTTTTAGTTATGTAGCAGGTTGTGGGTTGATAAGGGAATAAGGTGGGAAGTAAATTAATTATATTACATTTATGTATAATTGTTTTATTTATTATTTGTTTAATTGAGAAGTTGAAGTGTTAAATGTGTAAAGTAATTTATTATTATATATTTAATAACTGGTTGTTATTTAATTGTAATTAATTGATTGGTAATTAATTATGGTAATTGTGTATATAATTTTAGGTGTGTGTTGTGGTGTTTCTAGGTGTAAAGGGTGTAAAGTAATTTAGTTTTAATTTATGAATTAATAATTGGTTGTTAATACATTTTAACTAATTCATTGGTAATTAATTATGGTAGTTATGTAATTAATTGTAGGTGTGTAATGTGGTGTTTATAGGTATAAAGGGTGGGCATTCATTTATTTTTAATTTATGAATTATTAGTTGGTTGTTAATTAATTTTAATTAATTAATCAGTAATTAATTATGGTAATTGTGTAATTAATTTTAGCTGTGTGTTGTGGTGTTTATAAGAGTAAAGGGTATGAAGGAATTTGTGTTTAATTAATTAATATACATTTGTTAATTATTGTTAATTATTTGATATTCATTTTGGGTAATTGTTTATTTTTTGTGTGTTGTTTTTTACTTTAAAGGGGTAAAGGGTGAGCATTAAATACATTTGATTTATTTCATCCTTAGTTGTTAATAACAATAGTTTTTAATTTGAAAATAAGTATTATTGTGTTTTAGTTTTCAACAGTTTAATTTAGGTGTATGTTGAAGATAGTACAGTGTTAAAATGTGTGTAGTCAATTAATGTTTATTAGTTGTTTTTTATTAATAATATTTTTGTAATGGATTATTAATTATGTTAATTATGGAAATACATGTAATTAAAATGTGGACATGTTTTGTTATTGGTGTGGTGTTATAGGGTAGGAAATAAAATAAATACATTTATGGTTTAATTATTTTCTATTCTAGTTCGGCTTGTGGTATTTGACTAGGTTCTGGCGCCACAAGGGAATGTTCACCTTTCTAGAATTTAGGTAAGTCTTTTACGATAAGTAACGGTGCTACAAGGAGAAGAGAACCACTTCCCTCTTCTAGTTCGGCAAAAGCCACAGGATTGCTAAATGCTCCTTATCACATGTTTTCGGTTAAAGTCTATACAGTATACAAGTGTTTCCACCATACATCATTCATACATTCACAAGAAATTTCAATTCCTCTTAATCAGGGTTGTTGTTGGTGTTGTTTATTTCTGGAGACGTCACAGCCGACACGTGTTTCGTCGTTAAGGGAATGTAACCCACAACTTTCTCTAGGCTGTTAGATAAAGAAATTTTATATTGTGACATACTGTTTCTAGACATTGCATTTTGTACATTACTTTTTGTCGTTCATGTTATTGTGAACAGGTGGTGATTAAGGTTATACATCTTATACTTGATTACATTTTACAATCGCCAGTTAAATGTGAATAGTTAGTTAGCGTTTTGCCATTTGGCGTACATGAAATGATTTTACACCTTGAGAGGTATATGGACCCATTAAGAAATAATGGAGAAACCGTGATTTCTTTTGTCTCAGTGCATCAGGTTATGGCCGTGCGAGGTGATTTTTTTGTTTGTTCCGAAGTGTGACATTATCGTTTATTATAATCAGTGATAGCATGCATAGCTGTGAGTCATGCATTGAATACCTATTCTCTGAAATGTTGTTCTTTCTGAGGGAGAGATACAAAGGGAGACTTTAATTCAAGTCACTTGTATTTCTAAGTTGCATTTATTTTTACATTATAATTTTGTTGTCAAAGATTGCAATCGGTTTACTCACGTTATCTGAGGTGATATTTCCAACCCTCAAAGGGGTTCAGTTCGGGGACTTAATTCGTGGATTGCACGTTCATTAGTCTTGTAACCGGAGTATCGGTTATTGGCTCAAACAGCTGTGAATTAATTAGTATCGTCGTTACTTTACCATCATTTTTATGTATATTTTTTTATTTATCTAAACATAGTTTACGAATTTCACATCATGGGTTGTGAGTTTCTTATATATATATATATAAATGCTTTCTCCAGTTAAGCAGACTATTATTGTCTGCTTGGTACCCCCTTGCCTTTCTCAATGTATAGCATTTATTGGTTGAAACATTTTATCTTTGGTTGGAGTGTTGGCACTTCTAAGCGATCTTTTAATTTTCGCTTCTGACCCCCTTGCAGTTGCAGCCGAACTATTAATGTCTGCTCGTTACCCCCTTTGCCTATCTCCATGTATAACATCGATTGCCTTATCTTTGGTTAGCCTGTGGACACTTCGAAGCGATCTTTTAATTTTCGCTTCTACCCCCCTTGCGATTTCAGCATCTGACTTGTTTTAATTAAATGAAAAAGATTTTTTCATTAGTCTGCTGGCATTATAAGTCACAGGGCCGCTTAGGCTGTCTTGTGTTTAGACAGGACTTTGGAATTCCGTACGCGAGTCATGCCGACATTGCCCCTCGTTTGTGGTAATGCTTAAGACTACGAGTCATTTACATTAACTGTTTCCCCGGCACTGGATATTCGTTCTTACCTTCGCGCTGGATACTTCGAGTTAGAAGTTCCGTCCCCACTGCCATTTCAATGTTGCAGTGTTGTCTCCCCCGACTAGTGCCCACCCGGAACACCAAAAAAGAGCAATCCCTTATGGAGAACTAGTCAGAACACGCCGCAATTGCAGCGACGACAAAGAATTTGAAGCCCAAAAGAAAGGGGTGGTCAAGAGATTTGCAAATAGAGGGTACAAGAAAGAACAATTACAAAAAGCAGAAATGAGAATAGATGGAGTTACAAGAGCTGATACCTTAAAAGAAAAATCAAAACATAATAATAAGGAAGACAAGATCAGAATAGTAACAGGCTATAACAACAGGGCCACTATTTTACGGAAAAGTCTAAACAAACACTGGCACTTACTTAGGACAGACACGACACTAAACAAGTACATAACTGAGAGACCAACATTGACATTTAGGAAGGGAACAACACTAAGAAGTATACTGAGCCCGAGCTACCCTTGAACTGTAACCAAGACCACGTGGCTAAAGGAACCAGGATTTTATAGTTGTGGGATGTGTGTTGCCTGTAAATGGGCATACAAAAAGAAGAAAGAATTTGAGGGACCAAACAACAAGAAATACCCTATATACACTACTATAAATTGTCTCAGCAAATTTGTAGTCTATGCTCTAGACTGCAAATGTGGGAAAAGATACATAGAAAGCACAAAAAGACCACTAAGGGACAGAATTAATGAGCACATTAGGGCTGTCAAACAAGGTGACATGCGTTACCCAGTGGCAGCACACATGTCGATATGTCCAGCACAGACATCGAATCACTCTTTTAAATTCTTTGGATTTGAACATATATCGACTAACCCAAGAGGGGGTAACAGAGAACTTGCACTACGAAGAAGGGAGGCAACTTGGATAATGACACTTAGAAGTGTAGAGTTAGGCCTAAACATTGACCACGAGTTACACTACTTTCTTGGAACATGAACTGACTAGAAGTAGATAACAGAATGACACGTAACTGTAGAGACCCAGGTGGGTCAATCATAAGGACAAAAATGCATTAAGATATAACATAACGCGAATATAAAATGACAAAATGTTGAAATGTTTAAATGCCTGTACTATCATTCTATTAATTTGTCTGGCCACATAATGGCACTCCTATATGTTCTGAACCCATTTTGAAAGGAGAAATCATATAATCACTGTACTATTGGCCTACTTCGAACTATATCACAAAGAGTAATAAGTAATTTAATGAATTTCAATTGACTATGACACAGCATCACACACACCAAAATCACCTATTGATCTTTCACACAGACCATAGAGATTTGCTTATGTTAAAGGTTAAAGTCACGAACACGGACGCACCCCAATCCCACAAAATATTTTCAGACACGAAAGCACTAGTAAATTTAGGAAGTCATAAAATAAATCAGCCCTTGACACAAACGGTTGCAAAATATGATAGGACCTAATATGAAACTAGTTAAAATCATTAAACTGAAGGACAACTATAAAGATGTACTCTCACAGAATTTGAGAAGTAAATAAGAATAAACAAACAGGTACTTGAATAAACTCTAAATATCGTGATATGGATCAAATAATGAAGCATTTGCCGAGGAATAACGTATTGGGCCATTACAATACCAAACCATAATAGGAAGATCAAAATGGCCGCCGTTATAGCAGAAGGTATCCGATAGAAATAGTGTTCAGGTAAACGCCGGCGAAACCGGAAGTGGAAAGGGTCACGTGGTGTCGAACTTTTCCTTTAGAAATATATTGCACTAAAACGGGGGAGACAACACTGCAACATTGAAACGGCAGTGGGGACGGAGCTTCTAACTCGAAGTATCCAGTGCGAAGGTAAGAACGAATATCCAATGCCGGGGAAACAGTTAATGTAAATGACTCGTAGTCTTAAGCATTACCACAAACGAGGGGCAATGTCGGCATGACTCGCGTACGGAATTCCAAAGTCCTGTCTAAACACAAGACAGCCTAAGCGGCCCTGTGACTTATAATGCCAGCAGACTAATGAAAAAATCTTTTTCATTTAATTAAAACAAGTCAGATGCTGAAATCGCAAGGGGGGTAGAAGTGAAAATTAAAAGATCGCTTCGAAGTGTCCACAGGCTAACCAAAGATAAGGGAATGTAATCAATCGATGTTATACATTGAGATAGGCAAAGGGGGTAACGAGCAGACATTAATAGTTCGGCTGCAACTGCAAGGGGGGCAGAAGCGAAAATTAAAAGATCGCTTAGAAGTGCCAACACGCCAACCAAAGATAAAATGTTTCAACCAATAAATGCTATACATTGAGAAAGGCAAGGGGGTACCAAGCAGACAATAATAGTATGCTTAACTGGAGAAAGCCTTTATATATATATATATATATATAAGAAACTCACAACCCGTGATGTGAAATTCTTAAACTATGTTTAGATAAATAAAAAAATATACATAAAAATGATGGTAAAGTAACGACAATACTAATTAATTCACAGCTGTTTGAGCCAATAACCGATACTCCGGTTACAAGACTAATGAACGCGCAATCCACGAATTAAGTCCCCGAACGGAACCCCTTTGAGGGTTGGAAATATCACCTCAGATAACGTGAGTAAACCGATTGCATTCTTTGACAACAAAATTATAATGTAAAAATAAATGCAACTTAGAAATACAAGTGACTTGAATTAAAGTCTCCCTTCGTATCTCTCCCTCAGAAAGAACAACATTTCGGAGAATAGGTATGCAATGCATGACTCACAGCTATGCATGCTATCACTGATTATAATAAACGATAATGTCACACTTCGGAACAAACAAAAAAATCACCTTGCACGGCTATAACCTGATGCACTGAGACAAATGAAATCACGGTTTCTCCATTATTTCTTAATGAGTCCATAGACCTCTCAAGGTGTAAAATCATTTCATGTACGCCAAATGGCAAAACGCTAACTAACTATTCACATTTAACTGGCGATTGTAAAATGTAATCAAGTATAAGATGTATAACCTTAATCACCACCTGTTCACACTAACATGAACGACAAAAAGTAATGTACAAAATGCAATGTCTAGAAACAGTATGTCACAATATAAAATTTCTCTATCTAACAGCCTAGAGAAAGTCGTGGGTTACATTCCCTTAACGACGAAACACGTGTCGGCTGTGACGTCTCCTGAAATAAACAACACCAACAACAACCCTGATTAAGAGGAATTGAAATTTCTTGTGAATGTATTAATTCATTTTCTACTTTAGAAGAATTAGTTTTTATAAATGTATTTAATATTTTATTTTATATAATATTTGTAGGCTTTTGTTACATGTAATTAATGTTATAATATGTGTTCTTTTTATATATTTAATATTAGATTTTTTAGATTTTTTAATATTGTTTATTTATTTGTATGATTTAAAAACATTTTTTTAACTGTTTGTGTGTGAATAGTAATTTTTGTTCCTCCGCTATCTAACACTTTCCCTAATGTTGCGCTCATTGGAGTGGGAATAGTAACTTTTACCTCTCTGCTATTCAGCACTTTCCCTACTGTTGCATTCACTGGATTGGGAATAGTAATTTTTACCCCTCCGCTATCCAGCACTTTCCCTACTGTTTCACTCACAGGAGTGGGAATAGTAACTTTTACTCCTCTGCTGTCCTGCACTTTCCCTACTGTTGCCCTCACTGAAGTTGGAATAGTAATGTTTACCTCTCCGCTATCTAACACTTTCTCTACTGTTGTACTCACTGGAGTGGGAATACAATTTTTTATCCCTCCACTATCCAACACCTATCCTACTGTTCTATTCAGTGGCGTGGGAATAGTAATATTTACCCCTCCGCTATCCTACACTTTCCCTACTGTTGCTCTTAACATGAGTGGGAATAGTAATGTTTAGCCCTCCGCTATCCAACACTTTCCGAACTGTTGCACTCAATGGAGTTGGGGTAGTAAATGTAATTGCTCTGCTATCCAACACTTATCCTACTTTTGCACTCACTGGAGTGGGAATAGTTATTTTGACCCCTTTGCTATCCAACACTTTCCCTACTGTTGCACTGATTGTATTGTGAAATTTAAGTTTAAATATTCTTGTAATAGTTTGATGTTTTAATTTATTATGGACTTTAGCTTTTTAGATTTTAAATCATTCATATATATTTTAATTTTTTATATTATTTTAAACTTTTAAAATAAATTAAAATATTAGTTTATTAATTGTTATAAAGTAAAAATATATGTATAAATTATTATGTTTTTGTGTTTGTTTTTTAAGTTATGTTTATGTGTAATATTTTATTAAAATGTATATTACATGTTTTTTTAGAATTATATTTAATATTTAATGTATTTAATGTGTATTATTTTATTTTATATTTATATAAAAGTCGATATTTTATACATCTACATTTTTTTACATCAATATTTTTTAGTCAATATTTTTGTACTTTCCTGTTTAAGTATAGGAGTTGATATTTTTGTTGTCTATATTTTTTATTCGATATTTTTGACATTGATATTTTTTAATTTGATGTTGTGTCAGTGGACAAACTGAAACTACATAGCCCCCACTAAAGATCATAACTAACTGGGATAAATATAATATATCACAAAGCAACTAGAGTAAATACATGTATTTTTTACTTGCCCTAAAGTGCTGTAGTGACTCATCAGTTGTAGTATGTGGTATATAAATACAATTACAATATCCCAATAACTCACAAAGCACACAACATCAATCTAAAAGTTGCCAGCGCTATACAAAGAAATTCCCTCTGCTTAATCCTATCATTGCCCTTGCCACCTCTGTCAAACCTTTCTTCACCCCACTATCATACAAATTCACCATACACCTTCCTCTTCTTCTCAAACAAGACTAATGACAACCCTCTTTCAACACTCTCCTCTAGCAATAAGGGAAAATATTCCCTCTATTGAGCCTACAGCCATTGCTCCAAACCTCTGTTTACCCACTCTCACGCTACATAGAGACTTTCCTCTCATACCCAATACCTCCCTGCTTCTCCTTCATCATACACAACTTGACACTACTTCACATTTATATCCTACACTTCAAGTCCATTCCAAAATACCACATAATACTACCCCACCAAACAATACAACCACACATAAAAATGTATCTGGAAAGACCTCACACATTAAAAAACATCAACCATACCAAAATACCCACGTGCATCCACTCTGCTCCATTACAAAATAAATAACACAGAGTTAAACCCATCTCTACCTCACACTTTCCAAGCAACAAATATACCAATCACTCAATCCACAAACATACAACATTCACTCACACATCTATCATCCAGTGCTGAATTCAGAGCCATAAAACCTGACCCTCACGTTCCACCAAATACCCTCTTCCATATAAATTCCATATTCAAAATATGCAAAAAAAAGAAAAAGCCACGCCCCATTCCCTCAATTTAAACTAGTCTAATCACCACCCAACCACCAGACCCAAATCAGTTCTTCTATGTCCTTTGAAGTAAGAAAACAATAAACAAAAGTAACACTTTCCACTCTGCAATAGTTAACACAACACCAATAGCACACCACCTACAACTTTAAAGGACAGCACTGCCTACTCATGAATGCTCATACGACTAGTGCAAGATATTCTATCTAATAACAGACACAGAACCTGACTTATTGTTCATAACTGAATCCTGGGGGGGGGGGGAAGAATGGGGGGTAGGGAAAGAGATGGCACCAGTATTGCATGAAGCATTTCCACCAGGCCGTGACACAAAATCACATAGGCAAAAGTTGAGGTTTAGCCATTATGTTTAAGGAAGCACCAAATTTCACAATGTTGTGAGGCCCTCGATTTCAGATGCAACCCTAACCCAATCTTATCATGTATCTTTATCTTTCTTTACAGGCCACTACCTCGTAAAAAACGGCGTCCGAATCGAAAGTCCATACGAATTGCAGTCGGCTGACGTGCTACGCTACGTCCGAACGTAAAAAACCGCGTCTCCCGAACCAGGAAGTACAATTCGTGTAGAACACACTCCGTACGGCTCTTTTTCTATGAGAGCTCAAAATTACTGTAAAACCACACTCCGGCACGACCCGCACCCCGGTACGCGACAAGCAGGACATGAACGCCATTGTCCGTCTCATCCCTATCCTGTGCGGCCACCACCTCGTACTTAGAAACCGACGACGGCGCAGAAGGTGACTACAACGAACTCCAACATACCTGTACCTGTTGCCACACGCGCACATCTCCATTGCATGACTGTCATGTCTGGGTACGTTGTACCACACACTCCTGCACTTCACCAGTGTAATACGGAGACGTACCGCACCTATGTCATAGACCTCGGGGTACGGTACTTCACCGCACAACACCAGTGTAATACGGAGACGTACCGCACCTTCGCCATCGACCTCGGGGTACGCTACGTCACCGCACAACACCAGTTCAATACGGAGACGTACCGCACCGACGTAATCGACCTCGGGGTACGGTACCTCAATGCACAATACCACTGTAATACGGAGAAGTACCGCACCTACGTCATCGACCTCGGGGTACGGTACGTCACCGCACAACACCAGTGTGATACGTGCCGCATGTACGTCATCCAGCTCGGGGTACGGTACGTCACCGCACAACACCAGTGTAATTCGGAGACGTACCGCACCTACGTCATCGACCTCGGGGTACGGTACGTCACCGCACAACACCAGTTCAATACGGAGACGTACCGCACCTACGTCATCGACCTCGGGGTACGGTACGTCACCGCACAACACCAGTGTATTACGGAGACGTACCGCACCTACGTCATCGACCTCGGGGTACGGTACATCACCACACAACACCAGTTCAATATGGAGACGTACCGCACCTACGTCATCAACCTCGGGGTACGGTACGTCACTGCACAACACCAGTGTAATACGTGCCGCATGTACATCATCCAGCTCGGGGTACGGTACGTCACTGCACAACACCAGTGTAATACGTGCTGCATGTGCGTCATCGAAGTACGCCACCGCACTTCACCAGTGTAATAGACGTGTGGGACATACGTCTGCTAAGTAATTGTAAGTGTAAGTATCAGAGTGTGTGTGTGTACAACACCCCCCCCCCCCCACTGCCCACCAGTGCCCAGCATCAGAGTGTGTGTATGGCTAACCCCCCCCCCCCACTGCCCACCAGTGCCCAGCATCAGAGTGTGTGTGTGTATAACACCCCCCACTGCCCACCAGTGCCCAGCATCAGAGTGTGTGTATGGCGAACCCCCCCCCCACTGCCCACCAGTGCCCAGCATCAGAGTGTGTGTGTGGCTGAGACCCCCACCACTGCCCACCAGTGCCCAGCATCAGAGTGTGTGTGTATAACACCCCCCCCCCACTGCCCACCAGTGCTCAGCATCAGAGTGTGTGTGTGTGTAACACCCCCCCACTGCCCACCAGTGCCCAGCATCAGAGTGTGTGTGTGGCTGAGACCCCACCACTGCCCACCAGTGCCCAGCATCAGAGTGTGTGTATGGCTAACACCCCCCCACTGCCCACCAGTGCCCAGCATCAGAGTGTGTGTGTGGCTGAGACCCCCACCACTGCCCACCAGTGCCCAGCATCAGAGTGTGTGTATGGCTGAGACCCCCACCACTGCCCACCAGTGCCCAGCATCAGATTGTGTGTATGGCTAACATTCCCCCCACTGCCCACCAGTGCCCAGCATCAGAGTGTGTGTTTGTATAACACCCCCCCCACTGCCCACCAGTGCCCAGCATCAGAGTGTGTGTGTGGCTGAGACCCCCACCACTGCCCACCAGTGCCCAGCATCAGAGTGTGTGTGTGTATAACCCCCCCACCACTGCCCACCAGTGCCCAGCATCAGAGTGTGTGTATGGCTAACACCCCCCCACTGCCCAACAGTGGCCAGCCTCTACATCAAAAACCTACCATTGTTAACCACATTACCATCAGGACATTGACACATGTCAACATACCTATATTTTAACATCACACCAGCTCCCAGGCACACAGCAGTCACAGACATTTTCACACAAACTAAAGTTTAAAAAAGGAAAATAATAGCTTTATTCAGCTGGTTCAAAATAGAAAAGCAAATAAGAGTCCTCGCTCATTAAAGGCCAATGGCCAGTCCAAACATGTCTCTGCAACAGTCTGTGCCTCCATGGGTGTGCTCACACCCAAACTTGCCTGCACATGGCGTTTAATCCGCTGTGGAAACTACGGGGGCACCATCTGTGAAATCCTCCGGCACCGCATGGACAGGAGAGGGAAGGACAGATGGAGTGGGTGCAGGTGTAGTGGATTCATCCACACTGGCTGGGGCATCGCCGAAAGTAGCTTCAAAAACCTGGCTGCACACCTCAGCCAGTGCGGAAAAACTACCACCTGGACCCGGGGACACATTGGGGGTGGAGGTACAGGGCTGTGAGTCAGTTCTACTGGGTGTGTGGATGCGTGTGTGAGGTGTCTCCCCTCTCCCTGTGGGTGTGCCTACTTCCCCTTGAGATTGGGTGTGTGGAGCTTTGAGCTTCTTATGCTGTGTGTGTGCGCTGGGTGTGTCTGACCTGTGGCGTGTGCGTGTATGCTGTGTAGGTATGTGAGAGGCAGAGGTGGATGGGTCTGAAGGATGGGGGGGACAGATGCTGCTGGATGTACAGAGCTGCCGTCAGTGTTGACTCTATGGAAGCCACACTCCGACGTAGATCAGACATGGCCGATGACATGCCCTCCATGAACGACACAACCTGTGTAAGCAGTTGTGTATGTACACGGAGGACAGTCAGCATGGATGTCTGACCTACTGCAATCTGCCGGAGTAGGTCCACAGTCTCAGCACTGAGGGCAGCAGGGGACACAGGGGCAGGGGCTGCGGTGCCGGGAACAAAGGAGGCACGGGGTCTAGCACGGACCCTAGGGACACTAACGACTGGGAGGGTGGAGATGGTACTGGAGGAGGGGAGGGCAGCCAAAGAAGAAGATGTGACCATTGCTGCATATTCCCCCTCCTCCTGAAAGTCTGACTCGGAGTTGTCGGCATGGTAAGATGTGTCAGTCACATGTCGTCCGGCCTGCAGACTCTCCTCACCCTCCGTGCCACTGCCTCCCTCTGACTCCTCATAGCAGGTGGCACTGTCGCTGGGTCCCTCTGCCTGGTCCGCGCCTGTGTCTCCTCCAGATTCAGATGATGATGCTGTGGGCAAGGAGAACAACAAAAACATACCAGTCACCTGTACACATCAGACATATCAGCTACAATACATTTTGCCTCTTTTCTAAACATGTGCAAAAACAACAATTGATGGACAGAATGCAGAACAATGTCATACATTCACCCCAGTACAGAGATCTGGGCCTAAATCCATCGTTTTTGTGCACTCCACACCACCCCAGGTCAGACATGGCCATATGCAAATCAGCCTTGACCCTGTGCCTCATGGGAACAGTCCAGCCCGAACTGCCAAGCCATGTCTTTCCTGGACCGGAATCAAGCATCCAAGGACCGGTTTCTGGCTATCAGCCTTCATCAGCCTGGATAGCTTGACTCCAGTGGTGTGGAGAGCATGGGACTCACGTCTGAGCATACCCATCCCACTCGGGGTGACAAATGCAAAAACAACAATTGATGGACAGAATGCAGAACAATGTCATACATTCACCCCAGTACAGAGATCTGGGCCTAAATCCATAGTTTTTTTGCACTCCACACCACCCCAGGTCAGACATGGCCATATGCAAATCAGCCTTGACCCTGTGCCTCATGGGAACAGTACAGCCCGAACTGCCAAGCCATGTCTTTCCTGGACCGGAATCAAGCATCCAAGGACCGGTTTCTGGCTATCAGCTGCTTGACTCCAGTGGTGTGGAGAGCATGGGACTCACGTCTGAGCATACCCATCCCAATCGGGGTGACAAATGCAAAAACAACAATTGATGGACAGAATGCAGAACAATGTCATACATTCACCCCAGTACAGAGATCTGGGCCTAAATCCATCGTTTTTTTGCACTCCACACCATCCCAGGTCAGACATGGCCATATGCAAATCAGCCTTGACCCTGTGCCTCATGGGAACAGTCCAGCCCGAACTGCCAAGCCATGTCTTTCCTGGACCGGAATCAAGCATCCAAGGACCAGCTTCTGGCTATCAGCCTTCATCAGCCTGGATAGCTTGACTCCAGTGGTGTGGAGAGCATGGGACTCACGTCTGAGCATCCCCATCCCACTCGGGGTGACAAATGCAAAAACAACAATTGATGGACAGAATGCAGAACAATGTCATACATTCACCCCAGTACAGAGATCTGGGCCTAAATCCATCGTTTTTTTGCACTCCACACCACCCCAGGTCAGACATGGCCATATGCAAATCAGCCTTGACCCTGTGCCTCATGGGAACAGTACAGCCCGAACTGCCAAGCCATGTCTTTCCTGGACCGGAATCAAGCATCCAAGGACCGGTTTCTGGCTATCAGCCTTCATCAGCCTGGATAGCTTGACTCCAGTGGTGTGGAGAGCATGGGACTCACGTCTGAGTATACCCATCCCACTCAGGGTGACAAATGCAAAAACAACAATTGATGGACAGAATGCAGAACAATGTCATACATTCACCCCAGTACAGAGATCTGGGCCTAAATCCATCGTTTTTTTGCACTCCACACCACCCCAGGTCAGACATGGCTTTATGCGAATCAGCCTTGACCCTGTGCCTCATGGGAACAGTCCAGCCCGAACTGCCAAGCCATGTCTTTCCTGGACCGGAATCAAGCATCCAAGGACCGGTTTATGGCTATCAGCCTTCATCAGCCAGGATAGCTTGACTCCAGTGGTGTGGAGAGCATGGGACTCACGTCTGAGCATACCCATCCCACTCGGGGTGACAAATGCAAAAACAACAATTGAAGGACATAATGCAGAACAATGTCATACATTCACCCCAGTACAGAGATCTGGGCCTAAATCCATAGTTTTTTTGCACTCCACACCACCCCAGGTCAGACATGGCCATATGCAAATCAGCCTTGACCCTGTGCCTCATGGGAACAGTCCAGCCTGAACTGCCAAGCCATGTCTTTCCTGGACCGGAATCAAGCATCCAAGGACCGGTTTCTGGCTATCAGCCTTCATCAGCCTGGATAGCTTGACTCCAGTGGAGTGGAGAGCATGGGACTCACGTCTGAGCATACCCATCCCACACAGGGTGACAAATGCAAAAACAACAATTGATGGACAGAATGCAGAACAATGTTATACATTCACCTCAGTACAGAGATCTGGGCCTAAATCCATCGTTTTTTTCACTCCACACCACCCCAGGTCAGACATGGCCATATGCAAATCAGCCTTGACCCTGTGCCTCATGGGAACAGTCCAGCCCGAACTGCCAAGCCATGTCTTTCCTGGACCGGAATCAAGCATCTAAGGACCGGTTTCTGGCTATCAGCCTTCATCAGCCTGGATAGCTTGACTCCAGTGGTGTGGAGAGCATGGGACTCACGTCTGAGCATACCCATCCCACTCGGGGTGACAAATGCAAAAACAACAATTGATGGACAGAATGCAGAACAATGTCATACATTCACCCCAGTACAGAGATCTGTGCCTAAATCCATCGTTTTTTTGCACTCCACACCACCCCAGGTCAGACATGGCCATATGCAAATCAGCCTTGACCCTGTGCCTCATGGGAACAGTCCAGCCCGAACTGCCAAGCCATGTCTTTCCTGGACCGGAATCAAGCATCCAAGGACAGGTTTCTGGCTATCAGCCTTCATCAGCCTGGATAGCTTGACTCCAGTGGTGTGGAGAGCATGGGACTCACGTCTGAGCATACCCATCCCATCACGGGGTGACAAATGCAAAAACAACAATTGATGGACAGAATGCAGAACAATGTCATACATTCACCCCAGTACAGAGATCTGGGCCTAAATCCATCGTCTTTTTGCACTCCACACCACCCCAGGTCAGACATGGCCATATGCAAATCAGCCGTGACCCTGTGCCTCATGGGAACAGTCCAGCCCGAACTGCCAAGCCATGTCTTTCCTGGACCGGAATCAAGCATCCAAGGACCGGTTTCTGGCTCTCAGCCTTCATCAGCCTGGATAGCTTGACTCCAGTGGTGTGGAGAGCATGGGACTCACGTCTGAGCATACCCATCCCACTCGGGGTGACAAATGCAAAAACAACAATTGATGGACAGAATGCAGAACAATGTCATTCATTCAGGTCTGGATTGTTCCCATGAGGCACAGGGTCAAGGCTGATTTGCATAAAGCCATGTCTGACCTGGGGTGGTGTGAAGTGCAAAAAAACGATGGATTTAGGCCCAGACCTCTGTACTGGGGTGAAAATATGACATTGTTCTGCATTCTGTCCCTCAATTGTTGTTTTTGCATTTGTCACCCCGACTGGGATGGGTATGCTCAGACGTGAGTCCCATGCTCTCCACACCACTGGAGTCAAGCTATCCAGGCTGATGAAGGCTGATAGCCAGAAACCGGTCCTTGGATGCTTGATTCCGGTCCAGGAAAGACATGGATTGGCAGTTTGGGCTGGACTGTTCCCATGAGGCACAGGGTCAAGGCTGATTTGCATAAAGCCATGTCTGACCTGGGGTGGTGTGGAGTGCAAAAAAACGATGGATTTAGGCCCAGATCTCTGTACTGGGGTGAATGTATGACATTGTTCTGCTTTCTGTCCATCAATTGTTGTTTTTGCATTTGTCACCCCGAGTGGGATGGGTATGCTCAGACGTGAGTCCCATGCTCTCCACACCACTGGAGTCAAGCTATCCAGGCTGATGAAGGCTGATAGCCAGAAACCGGTCCTTGGATGCTTGATTCCGGTCCAGGAAAGACATGGCTTGGCAGTTCGGGCTGGACTGTTCCCATGAGGCACAGGGTCAAGGCTGATTTGCATAAAGCGATGTCTGACCTGGGGTGGTGTGGAGTGCAAAAAAACGATGGATTTAGGACCACATCTCTGTACTGGGGTGAATGTATGACATTGTTCTGCATTTTGTCCATCAATTGTTGTTTTTGCATCGCTCTTTTCTAAACATGGCATGCATCATGAGTCACATGACACAGAACACTGCACAATGAAAAGTCTAGTTGTGGCCAATTGCGAGAGACACAACGCTCAATGTATAGTAGGACACAAGAAACAGGCAAGGAAAAAACTAGTATGAGAGACACAATGATGATCCACTGCCTGACAACAGGATAGCTGATTATGCATCCCAGCTCATTTTCCCACCCTGCCACTCAAACCCAGACCTGGACATGTTTGAATTGCTTAGACCTTGTGCCACATGGGAAAAGTCCTGCCTGAACTGATATGTGATGCCATCCTGGGACATGAACCAAGTGTAACATCACCTCACACTGGCATCACATCTGTTGACACCCAAAGCCTCATTGTCCGGCTGACCATCATTATTAGTTAGAAACGACATTCTACTTATTTGGCGAATATGCACACACGCACTGCCCAGTGCGAGTATGAATTAGCCCAAAATATTGCACATGTACATTGTGTACCTGTATCCAACACATGACAAATTCGAAAGAGTACCATGGACCAAGGCCACTGAGGCAGACTCGTGCAGAAAACACATGTTGAGACTCAAGATCAGTGCCAAAATATGAAGAATGGCAGACACAGTGAACATGTGGTGCTACATGTAATGTACCAACAGGTGTCACAGACCCACCTCCAACATGATGATGTGCAAAGGAAGATGCATACTGAGACATTGCACCATAGGAGTACATGTGAAAAACAAACATCAGCCAAAGCGCAGGGCAAATGTGGAGTACGGCAAGGCATGTCAAGAAGCAGCTGCAGAAACTGGGACCTTCTAATGCCAATGCATGGAGTGCCTGTCTGACCACACCACTCAAACTATGGGAGTGTTACCATGCCTTGGAGCACTGCAGGGAGCATGTGACACACATGACAACAAACAGACATGTACCTACCCCCTACTTGCTGCTGTCCCTCCTGCAACTGCCTATGGAGGTCTGGGAACACCACTTCCAGGACCTGGAGCATGTGGGGGGTGAGGTGGCGGGTGCCGCCACGCCGGCGTGGAGCTTCCAGATGCAGCTGGACTCTGGCGATGCGGCGGGTCCAGCACCGGATGTCCTGCCACCTCTTCTTGATGTTTCTGAGCCTCCTGTGAGGCCCCCCCTCACTCCTGACAGCCCTGGCGATGTCCAGCCAGATTTCACCCTTCTCATAGGCAGATACCTGTCACAAAAGTAAAGTAAAAGAGCATCAGTACACCTGGTCCATGTTCAAAAGATAGACATATGTGCACAAAATACTTGATGGCAACAGGGCATCGTAGGCTCCACACATTTGCATCATTGTCCAGGAGTATGTGGCCTGTGAGCAAACACTTCTGCATTACATGCCATTGAAAGGCTACAGATGACATGACGTGCGCTAAACACTCTTAGAGCATGGCACTCACAGAGCAATGTATGCTACATCTGGGTGCACTGCAGCCCGTGACACACTGTCACACACCCCACTACAAGAAAGAACCCTCTTTAAACAACACTGTACACCCTGGCATTCACTCCCAACAACATTGCATCTATACACCATACATACACAGTGGCCATTATGTCACACACACAACAGGTGCATACTCCAAGGTATTGCACACATCACTCACCTGATCCTCTGGTCTCCCATACAGCTTGCTGTAGTTGGGCAGGAGGGCATCCAGCAGGGCCTTGTTCTCACCATCAGTGAATGCAGGTGCCCTCTCCATGCTCAGCTAATCAGGGTCCAGAGGATTCAGAGACAGCAGCTGTGGTTACCACACCAATGTTGTGCAGGCAAGTGCCCTCCCACAGCCACATGCTGCCTTATATCTGTGCTGCAGAGGGTCTGTGAGTCCAAGGAGTAGTGTGTGATAGGCCACCATAGTTAGCATCCTATGTTCCATCCAATCACATCACACATAAGCCCATTACACACATATGCATGGTTTGAAAATTGAGCCTGAGCTGAACAACAACTTTTGCAACATTGTATACTTTTGCCAAACTGAATTTTCTAGAACACCTGTAGGAGGCTCAAAAATAATCTGTATCCATGACAACCTGGTTGCATTTTGATCAGTACACTGTTCCCCTAGTTGTTCACTATGTATTTTTTAAAATGCCCACACAAGTACGGTGACATTGCGTTGCTAATGCAACCCAGTCAATGGTGTAACGAGGCGTACACACGCACGTACCATTGGGGTACGCTTTGCTCGCGCATGGCTGAAATGCAATAGGGAAACAAGGCGTACACACGCACGTACCATTGGGGTACGCTTTGCTCGCGCATGGCCAAAATGCAATAGGGAAACGAGGCGTACACACGCACGTACCATTGGGGTATGCTTTGATCGCGCATGGCTGAAATGCAATAGGGAAACGAGGCGTACACACGCACTTACCATTGGGGTACACTTTGCTCGCGCATGGCTGAAATGCAATAGGGAAACGAGGCGTACACACGCACGTACCATAGGGGTACGCTTTGCTCGCGCAAGGCCAAAATGCAATAGGGAAACGAGGCGTACACACGCACGTACCATTGGGGTACGCTTTGCTCGCGCATGGCCGAAATGCAATAGGGAAACGAGGCGTACACACGCACGTACCATTGTGGTACGCTTTGCTCGCGCATGGCTGAAATGCAATAGGGAAACGAGGCGTACACACGCACGTACCATTGGGGTACGCTTTGCTCGCGCATGGCTGAAATGCAATGGGGAAACGAGGCGTACACACGCATGTACCATTGGGGTACGCATTGCCCGTGCATGGCCGAAATGCAATAGGGAAACGAGGCGTACACACGCACGTACCATTGGGGTACGCTTTGCTCGCGTATGGCTGAAATGCAATAGGGAAACGAGGCGTACACACGCACGTACCATTGGGGTACGCTTTGCTCGCGTATGGCTGAAATGCAATAGGGAAACAAGGCGTACACACACACCTACCATTGGGGTACAGTGCGTCAGACATGGTCAAGTGAACGATTGTGTAGGCTGCGTCCCTGTCCACCTTCATGTTACCATTGGTAGAGTCACACCAGGAAATCACATAGCTGGGATGTAGTCTACACTCATGTCGACGATGTGGTGCATACATCAGCATGGCATACATACATCAGGATGCCCCTGGTGTGGCAGACATTGAAGAAGCACAGGGATTGTGACCTTGTGCCTCAGTTGATGTGTGAAGAGCTTGCGAGACATGTCATCAATCATATTGCACATGTGCATCACATGCATTCAACACTTTGCACCGGAGTAACGTCAGCAACAAGTTGCGAGGAACATCAACACTGGACTGGCTCACCATTCAGTACAGGGAACTGGCACATGAAGACAGCAACATGCCCACTGTCACAGAGGTGTAATAGCCGCACAGCATCACCCTGTGTGACCACGTCATGTGTGTGCCATGTGCGACATTGTGCATGCTGTTTGCATATGAAATGAACAGGTCAGTATCGTATTACTCACCTTAGAATATCCCCACATGTCATCCTGGATATGGCAATTTCTGTTCTGCAGTACACTTGTGTGTCAGTAGGCATGTCCTGCGGCTCTGCATGTGTTGTTGGCGTCGTGTGGGCCGTGATGATGTTGTCTGAGTACTCATACGTCACCTCTGCGTGCACACGTCAGGTCCTCTTTTTTCACAACACCAGCGCTGGTCCCGTATAAGTGTAACCTTACTCACTTTTGTTGCCACATTCATAGTACAATCACTTCAGACCATTTTGCTTGGATTCTCTGACTCAGGACGGTGCCAATAGGGATGTCAGTTTCAAAGTGTGTGAGGAATGCAAACGAGTCATGTTGGTGACTGACCCTCACCGTCTGTGTCTCCACTCTTACCACGTCAAGCACAACAACAAGAGCTGCTCCCACTGCCGGGACCAGACATATGAATCCTGGTGTGATTGGTCCCACAAGCCACTCAGACTCCAGCAGTTGGCACTGCACCACAATAGCTCATGGGCTGGACGTAGGACGAGTGCATGGGTGTGGGTGTTGAGACATCAGAGCCCCTTAATTTGACATCAGTCCTCCAGGGCAAAGTCGTCAGGTAACCCAAATAAGTCAGATATATCTAATTGCAAATCCAAATCACCACAATGCACGTGCAATGCTGCATGGGATTCGGGTGACACCGACCACGCGGCTCTGTCAGAATTGCAGCCGTCGTAGCCAGCACCACGACCTCCGGTCCCTGCCCTGCATGTGACGCAGGAGGAGTAAGTGCACTTCCTCATGTCCATGATGTCCCTCACCCCACCAACGGCCTACGCGTCGGCTTCTGGCACAGCGGACCCATCTGGGGGCACTAGCGCGTCTGTTGAATAGCCCCTGACGCCATCACTCGCTTACTCCCGGACGCAGGCGGCACATACCTCCCAGAACCGCTGGGACAGACAGGATCTGAATGTTCATCCTGGTCCCCGCTGGTTCAACTCCCAACCTCACTGGCAACTATCCCCCAGGTGTCAGCCGTGGCACCGTTCTCGGGTGGTGCTGTCCCCGATACCACACACTGTACGGCAGAACACCGCTATTAATGCTGCATGTGGAGTTTAACTTCAATGAGCCGGGCACTGCTCATTACAATGGTTGTCAATGAGTATTGGGAGGGTCATGAAGACCCACTGGCACGTGAGTGTCAGTCCCAAGACAACAGGACAGGTGGACTGGGGGATGCGAGTGGTCTGGACACCTAGCCAGACACTGGTGATGTCTCTACTAACGTGTCTTAGGATGAGCGGGCAACGTACAGTGTTGTGTTTACGTGGGTGGCCAGAGCCTTGGCCCTTCATCTCCCCGTTGCTGCCATGAGGACCAACTCCTCACTGAGGTCCTTAAACTCCACTCAGGCTCCGCTGAGCCTCTGCAGGCCTATCTTGAGGAATGTACTGTATCTATATTGGCCAGCATGTACAGCCACGCATCATGTTTGGCTGTAGATCGGCACGTTGTCAGACCCCACACCCCTCCCTGGACTGACCATGTTCCCTGTCCTCCCACCCCACCCCAGAGAGCATGGGCATCCAGGCCTCCAAATCACAGACCACATTCCCGTTATCTCCGCTGTAGAGGGTATCCAAGAGGTATGAGCACTACGGAAAGATGTCAGCATCCTCCCTGAGTCTGGGACTGAGGTCTTCCAACATTACATGCATCTTTGTCCGCTACCCACACTCTCTGTGGGACATGGATGTGTAACTGCTGGCAGAGTGTGCGTTGTAGGTATGGGCAATACTTGGCCACGCCCTTGTAGGATGCCAATCAGCGACACAGTTTTTTTTCCGGTGTGGCCTGGATAGCCCCGACTCACTGGGCAGAGCGATGGCATCCAGGGAGGCAAATAGGTCAAAAGCTTGGTATGTATTGAAAGTCGGGAATATGCTACTAACTACTGTTGCTTACTGATATTTTGTTACAAAAGGTAAGTAACTAGTCCATACTGTTCAGTACATCTGCTGTAGGAGCATCTATGTTGTGTCCTTGCGGTGATGACAGGGTTACTAATGTACGCACACCATGCCACGTGTGTTAATGACCTGTTCATATGTGTGATGGCATCACAGACCATTTGTGAGAATAAAACATTTATGCTGTATGATGATGGATATGTAATAGTTAGGGAAGGTACACACCGCAACATGACTAAGGCAGAACTGTGCAAATGATGGCACATGTGGTGTGTGTGTGTGTATTGCTGTCAGATGTCTGGTTGTGCAGACAACCTGCTACTGACATTCACATGACGTGTGTCACTGACATGATACATTGTCATGCTCACTAAGACCTTTCCATCAGATCATTTGTATGCATGTCATATCCATTCCACACACCACAGGTCTTTAATTTTTCACGGAGGAGTGCCTGGGAGCTGGCACACGTTACTTCAGTGTGTATCCCACGCCACACTCCAAATTGTCTAGATTATTTGAAGCAGTGTTGCTTGTGCCATGTACATTGTTATAGTCTTATTCAGACAGTTGAAGACATTTCCGATAAATTGTGTATTGCAGGGCACCCCCTCTGGAAAGGCCGTTGCCTAACTTGGAAGCCATGAGGGAGCGCAATTGCATCCGTCGATATCCCTTTAACAGACAGTTGATCAAGGACCTGACGGACAGGCTTGAGGCTCACCTACAACCACGCCACAGGTATCCAACTGCACTCACACCCAAGGTAAAGGTGATGGCAGCCCTCCATTTCTTTGCCACAGGTACGTTCCAATTTACCATAGCTGATGTGGGAGGGATGTCTCAGACTATGTTTAGCCGGGTATTGAGCGATGTTTTGGCAGCTATGTTGCTCCACCTAGATGAATTCATTACATTCCCTACTCCAGAACAGTTGACAGATGTAAAGGGGGAATTCTATGCCCTGGGCCGCATGCCACATGTAATTGGTGCAATTGATGGTACACATGTTACTCTGGTGCCACCACAGGCTCAGGAGCAAGCGTATCGCAACAGGAAACACTACCACTCGATAAATGACCTGGTGGTGTGTCTTGCCAACATGATTATCTCACATATTTGTGCACGTTTTCCAGGATCGTGCCACGATGCTTTCATCATGAGGCGTAGCAGGGTACCACAGATGATGCTGCAGCTGCACAACCACCGGGCATGTCTAGTTGGTGAGTATACACTGTCAGCTCCGTATGTCAGTATGTCACAACTTCATGATCTGCATCATATTAATGACTCTTGTACATGATGTCAATTTGCAGGAGACGCTGGATATCCTAACATGCCGTGGTTAATGACTCCACTACGCAACCCCAGGACAGCTGCAGACCAGCGGTACAACAATGCCCATGGGAAGACCAGGCGGGTGATCGAGCGAATATTTGGACTCCTGAAGAGCCAGTTCAGGTGCCTGGACAAGACAGGTGGAGCCCTTCAATACAGCCCACGCAAGGTGTGTGACATCTTCACCGTGTGCTGCATGCTACACAACATGGCAGTGGAGAAGGCCGTGCCACTCTACCTTGATCCTGATGAGCTGGAACATCCGCCCGTTGAGGATGAAGGCTGTGGCCAGGATGCCAGTGACGAGGAGGATGAAGATGATATCCGGAGTCACCTCATCCGCAACTTCTTTTCATAATGGTGAGTCATAGCAGCTTTTATGTAAAAGATGGACTCTAGAGTTGCATGGGTCGCATGCTGTGTATGCAACAGACTGTATGCAAGGTCACTTGGATGTGTGTTGTGCAGTGTCACACATGTGCAGTTCTAATGCAACACACATACGTGCTATGTGTGCACTTGGAATGTACAGGTGTTCTACAACATCTGGCTATTCAACAGGACATTGTCAAAATGACATTATACAGAACTTGACCCCTTGTGTGCCACTCTCATCCACAGCTCGCCCTGCCTGTTGTCCGTTGGGGTCATCGTGGTCATCCTGCTATTGCTCATTATGATTGCAACGTCAGCCAAAGCAACGGAGCATGCATGGACATGTGGAGAAGTCAATTTTGGTAAGGACTCATATGAGGCTGTTTAGCGTTGGTATGTTTTGAAACGTGTGGTACATGTTCATGTGCATGTAGTGAGACCATGCATACATGCATCTACATTATGTAACTTATTACATGTATGCCCACTCCCATGACAGGATATTCACCCCATCTGACTGTCATCTGTTGTAGTTTGAGACTCTGGTGAATGCATCAATGTGTGTAGACATTGCCACTGCAACATTGCAAATACCATGGCTTGACATTGTGTCAGAGGTCACAACCACGGACTCTGTGGGGGATTGCAGCCTCACTGTGTGCATTAGAATGTGACTGGATCCTCACCTCCAGCTTGTGGGCCAGTCCAGTTTGATTACCATGAAACCATGTGGTGTGGGTGTGGCCCAGTGTATGTTCCACATGTTAAGACAACTGTCCTGTGAATCTGTTTACATGGATGCATTGCCCCTTGTAGCAGTATATCATGTCACTGTCATGTCGTTACCTCAGTGCAGGTTGAGAATACTGCTACGCCAGCCTTCACAGTGAGTAGCAGTGCTGTTTTGATTCACATGATGCCATGTATGTTTAGCATGAAAAATGAAAATGTTGGGATGATGCGTATGTGATTTATTGTGTTGCACCAGTGGAGTGCAGTCATTCACATGAATCTCTGGTCCCGTGCAGCATTCCTGTGTAATGTTAGGGTCTCAATATGTGGCTTGGATCAACATCACTAGCACTTTATATTTCTTCTACCTGCATGTCATGTTTTGCATAGTAATGCAAACTTGACAGATCAAAAGACTGGCTACAGAGTGCCTTCATTGCATGTCGGTCATTAGCTTCCTCATCATATGTGATACTTACAGCTGTTGTGGGTGAAGTCAAGTTTGCCTACATGGCCCTTATGGGTAACCAATATCAGATACAGACATTACAGTTAGCGTAAGTAGCATTTCCATATGTTTCCATTTGTTTGTAAGGTCCACCTCATCTGAGCCAGTGAATGAGTTTTAACATCATAGATCTAATTGCATGGTAGCTCAGTTGTGAGCGTTACACATGACTCTAATGGATGACAGACTGTCCTAGGTTTTATGTGTCCGTGTCGTAGCATCGGATCTCATGTGATGGCATGATTAATCATCTAAACTTGTCTCCAGTTAGTACACTTCACAGGTGTGACTGGTACAGTGTATCAAATGAGGTTTTTGAAATGTCAGTGACATGAGAATGTACTCCTAATGGTAATTTGCCTCTGTTTCAGGTCTCCCTCCCAGCAGTTCCCATCCTCTCCTTCCCTTGCCTGATCACCCTTTTGTGTCTGTCGTTTGTACTCAGACCAAGGGGCTATTTGGAGGTGGAACCCTTTGAGCATCACACCACTCTGAAGAAGAAAGGTACGGCCAGTCCTTGACAGGCTTGTAGCTAATAGTACTGCTGCATTACAGGTGACATCATTACTAGTGTAATTTGGACTTCTTGCCAATGCACATGTATGTTTGATGATGCTCCATGGGCTCACAATATAAATAATCATGTTGTGCATGACGTCTGACTTCTACGGAATATTGTGCCGCCTTGATGTCAACGCACATGTCCTTCTAATGTGCATCTATACTATTTGTCATTAACTTAGCTTATGCTTGTTATGTGTTTACCTGTAAAGTGACCACACGCATGGGGTTGGGGAAGGCTAGTATACTATGTTGTGTGTGAGGTAGATGGCTTTGTAGCTGCTGTTTAGCTTTGAACACACTAGCTGTAGTCTACACCTGCTGACGCTGTGTGTCCGGTGCCCCACTTGTCCGTAAGGGCCCTGATCCAGTGACTGTGATCTTTGGTGATTACTGTGCCATTTAATTGTCAGTGACCCTGAGTGAGGCAGACACTCCTGCCTTCACATACACATGTCACTTTGTGGCTTGCCAATGGCGTTGTGGTATGTGCTTGTTTTGCAAGTTGTCACACCCCTCCTGCCGTCATGTCTTCACTCATTGCTGCTGCTGCATACACAGCCACCATGCAGCGCACACCATCCAGGAACACTGACACCTACAGGATGACCCTCCTTCCATCCATTTATGGAGCATGCTCCTGCCACCCTACACACAGACAACACCAGACAATCACCCTCCTGCTATCACAATGCTTCGGACTCAGCCATTGCTGCTGCTATGCCTGTGTGTGCAACACATACTGGCACGACTATGCAGATTCACATGACATCGGGTCTACGTATCACCAGGTCATGTGCCGTGTCCAGCACACCCCCCCTTCCATCGGCACAATATTGTACAGTGTTACCTTGTCAACACCACAATAGCACAAAACTGCTTGCTTACAGTCATGTGGCTGTGCACAACCTGCTCACACCACTGCAACATAGCTGTCACAGTCAGTCAAGTTGCCACATGGAACACACACCATGACCATGTCTCTTGGGTGTGGTGTGATTTCCCTGTTGTAGTGTAGGTATTTGTCAGATGTGTGTAGTTGTTCTGTATGCCTTGCTCCCATTACAGTAGTATAGTACTTGTAGCTACATAGGGGTAGGTCACCTATTCAGGTGTGCTTGTGTAGAGTGCTACAGCCCATTGCCCACAGTCTGTCCTGCCACCCTTGTCCTGTGCGCCACACATCACATCCACAGTACTGCATCATGCTGATGATAGCTCACATACTTGAGGACACAGTTGTAGGTACTCCCTACGTGGACTACTACTTTTGTGCCACTGATATGTACACCTCAAAGTGACTCTCCTGGGCCTGCCTGTGATAGCATTTTTGGGATCCAAACCCCCCTCCAGCATTTACTGTCCCACGCAGGTGTGTATTTCCATCCATGTATGTAGTTGTTAGGAATTTCTGACCAATGTGTGTACTCACTCAGATTCTGATCGAAGTGTGTGGCTGACTGCAGTTTGTTGTATACCCTTACATTTTATACATTTGCACACACATATCACTTTATGCTGTTTCAAAGATAACTCACCAAATGCGTATGAGGTTTAGAATATTTATTGGATGATCTTGTGCAGGAAACGTGAATAGGTGCTGTACAGGAAGGGGTGGAATCCAAAGTTCACTGCTGGAGATGATATGCCTTACAGTTTCAGTCACCAGAGTCCAGGCCACAGTGCTTGGCATCATTGGGCAGACTGTGACCAGCAAGTCCATGTGGGAGAGTCTCATAGGGGATGCTGTTGTACCCAGGGGCAATATGCCAGGTCCAGTGTCCTGGGAGATGTGCATGGCCCACTGGCCCTCAACGTCTTCGCCGTGGACGACCCACCTTCCTTGGGGGACCCTCATGTGCAGGCATGGGCGGTGCATGGGACGCTACATCAGAGGGTTCCTCCTCCTCCTCCTCCTCCCTCCCTGTGGCTGGTTTTGCACTTTGCCGTGATGTTGCTGGCCTTGTGACACAGGGAGGGGGCTGCATGTTGGCAGCCATCTGACGTAGCATATGGCAAATGTCCCGATGCACCATGAAGAGCTGAGCCTGGTTTGCCTCCACCCGTCCATAATGCAGGTCTTGCCTGGCTATTTGCTCTGCCTGCTGTTGTCTGACCTGGTTGAGGGCCTCCGCAAGCTGGCTTACCTCCCTGGTGTCCTGCCGGTATGCCTCCAGGATGTTAGCGAGTTCAGGCATACTGGGTGCTGCAGCTGACTGTCCAGATTCTCACCTCTGCCTTCCGCCACTCCCACCACCCTGACCCACATGAGCACGGCCTGCGCTTTTGGGCACATCCGATCGACGGGCCCCCCGAGTGCTGGTTGTGTGGAGGTCATCACCAACCTCAGGGGCGCCCGACAAAGGGTGTCCCTCATTTTCAGACTGGCTCTCTTGTGGATCATGGGCAGGGCTCTGACTAAGGGTGGGCGTAGTGGGTGTAGTGGGGCTTCGTGAAGCTACGCAAAGTGGGCAAAACACTACGCCCACCCACACACTTCGCGTAGCCCCACTACGCGCCACCCGCCTCCCTTCCGCCCTCCCTAAATGCTTACAATAATTTATGAAATAACTATAAAACCACTTACCTTGTCCTGCCGCGTCCCCGGGACTCCCGCTCGTCATTGCGCCGCCGGCGCGCGCGTCCTGGATGCATCCAGGATGCATCCAGGACGCGCGCGCCGGCGGCGCAATGACGAGCGGGAGCCCCGGGGACGCGGCAGGACAAGGTAAGTGGTTTTATAGTTATTTCATAAATTATTGTAAGCATTTAGGGAGGGTGGGAGGGAGGCGGGTGGCGGGCAACTTCGCTACGCCCACAAAGTGGGCGTAGTGTTGCCTGCTTCGCCTACTTTGCAAAGGGCGAAGTAGGCAACACTACGCCCACTTCGTGGGCGTAGTAAAGTTGCCCGCCCACCCTTAGCTCAGACCTGTCTGCTGGGATGTGGTGGGAATGGGTCCGGTGGTTGGCTGAGATGTAGCTGGTTCAGTTGCTGCAGGGGTTTGGGATCCAGAGGAGCCAGGTTGGTTGGGGTCATCCACAGTGCGTTGAGGGACGGCGCTGTTGGTGGGGTCTGGGTCCTGCTGAGCCTGGGACTGGGATCCTTCTCCCCCCTGGTTGGGGGGCAGCTCCGCACGTTCCCCTGTGTGTGGGAGAGACAGACACTGTTAAGGCACTATCAAGTGACATCTTGTTTAGTTATCCATTATCAGCATCACAGTTCCACAAGCTTTACATTGTTGACATTGTTGAGTTGTGTATTTAGTGGTAGAAAAATAAAATGTACGATGGGGTATTTACATTCTTCCATTCTCTTGACAATTACTGACACAGCCATTGCTGTGTCTTGTCTTGCCGGCACCACACGTGTAAAGCATTGCTCAGTTTCACGCAACATCCAGGATACGGTGTAAATCCTTATATCTGCGTCATGCATGCACAGAGTTCATATGCAGCATGTTGATGTAAGAGACAGAGCATCATTATTTAGCATGTCATCTACTACTTTGGATGTCTTTTGCTGTTTCGTGATGGCCAAACAATGCCAACACCTCTGGACCTGTACACACACAGTTATAGATCATGGCTTTTGAACTTGGCACTTCTCAAAGACGCATCACCTTGTCGATACCCATGTCCATGTCGGTACTTAAGTGCATCCACAAAGTTCATGAGATGGGGCACGTGCTTTGTTTGAGAGGCATAATGGACTGGAGCATCTGCTGTGTGCATGTATGAGTTGTATGCATATTCATATGAGTGAGTGTTTTGTTGTGGTACATGACAATTGGGACAGTGTTGCACTCCATTGCCTGTCCCCAGGGGATGACTTTCTGTATGGGTGTGTATGACAGGGCATGCTATTACTTTGCTAGTGAATTGCAAGCGTCCATCGTTCATGATTTGGCTGTCCCCTCATGTAGCATGCTGGCATAATCGTGTATTTGTGTTGGTGCACAGGATATGTGACTTTGTCCTGGTGTTTGTGTTTGCAGTGATCACAGGAGGGACTTGTGCTGCCTACACCTGTGCCCATTGTGTACTACAGAGCATTCCGAGATGTGTGTCCTGACACAGTACAGTGTTGACTGCAAATGGTGGGTGTGTTGCAGGCACAAAGCAGATGACTGCTGGTACTTGTGAGACATCCCTTAACATTCTGCTCTATGGTGTTTGTAAGGCCTGTGCAGTGCTTGTGTGCAACTGTGTGTGTGCCCCAGGGAGCTGCGTTGAGGTGACAGAGGGAGGAACACTGAGGGATGGATACAGAGGGAGGCAGGCAGACAGAGGGCGACTGTGGGAGAGGGCGACAGAGCGACTGAGGGAGAGGGAGACAGAGGGAGAGGGCGACAGAGGGAGAGGGCGACTGTGGGAGAGGGCGACTGAGCGACAGAGGGAGAGGGAGACAGAGGGAGAGGGCGACTGTGGGAGAGGGCGACAGAGCGACAGAGGGAGAGGGAGACAGAGGGAGAGGGCGACAGAGGGAGAAGGCGACTGTGGGAGAGGGCGACTGTGGGAGAGGGCGACAGAGGGAGAGGGAGACAGAGGGAGAGGGCGACTGTGGGAGAGAGCGACTGTGGGAGAGGGCGACAGAGGGAGAGGGAGACAGAGGGAGAGGGTGACTGTGGGAGAAGGCGACTGAGCGACAGAGGGAGAGGGAGACAGAGGGAAGGGGCGACAGAGGGAGAGGGAGACAGAGGGAGAGGGCGAATGTGGGAGAGGGCGAATGTGGGAGAGGGCGACTGTGGGAGAGGGCAACAGAGGGAGAGGGCGACTGTGGGAGAGGGCGACTGTGGGAGAGGGCGACTGAGCGACAGAGGGAGAGGGAGACAGAGGGAGAGGGCGACTGTGGGAGAGGGCGACAGAGCGACAGAGGGAGAGGGAGACAGAGGGAGACGGCGACAGAGGGAGAGGGCGACTGTGGGAGAGGGCGACTGTGGGAGAGGGCGACAGAGGGAGAGGGAGACAGAGGGAGAGGGCGACTGTGGGAGAGGGCGACTGAGGGAGAGGGCGAATGTGTGAGAGGGCGAATGTGGGAGAGGGCGACAGTGGGAGAGGGCGACTGTGGGAGAGGGCAATAGAGGGAGAGGGAGACAGAGGGAGAGGGCGACTGTGGGAGAGGGCGACTGAGCGACAGAGGGAGAGGGTGACTGTGGGACAGGGTGACAGAGGGAGAGGGAGACAGGGATGGAGACAGGTTGTTTGTGGTTGCTCACTTGCTACACTGCATTACTGTGTCACAAAATATTGCATCTCTGGAAGGTGTGTCCACAACATGAAATTGTTTTGGAGCTGTGGTCTACTATCTTGTGTGATATTTCCCTATCCCTGTACATTGGGCATGGTACTTGAGTGAGGCCCTGGGACATGTGGAAAGAGAGCAGCCTCCTACCCTCCACCTTCCACCCTTTGTGGCTCCCACTTGCAACAAACCACTTTTAGTTGTGTCCTGCTAGGACTCATGGCCACCCACCCCATGCTGCTGGGCACTGTTGTAATGCCACCCATGTGATATGTCTTTTTTTACACTCACCAGACTCACCGGCTCCTTCTATTCCAATGTACTCCCACCGGTGGCAGCAGGGCCATGACTCTCTCCTCCCAGGGATGGTATACAGGAGGTCTGCGGGGACCACCACCTCCAGTGTGGTGTGCAGAGGCGTAGTCCTGGTCCATTTTCCTCTTGACCATCCTCCGCAACTCATACCACCTGGACTGGCATTCCGCCCTGGTGCACCTGATGGGTGCAACAGCATTGACCCGGTCTATGATCCTCTCCCACAGGCGTGTTTTTTCTGCCAGGCTGGTCTGTCTGACCAATGCGCCAAACAGCTGTGGCTCAACTCTGATGACTTCATCTGTAAGCATCTCATTCTCCGGGTTAGTGAACTTTGGATTCTTGGGTGTGTTCATGGTGTGAGGTGTATGTGATTGAGGGTGTGATGGTGTGTATGGATGAGGGTGTGTGGTTGTGATTGTGAAGGGGTGGTGTGGGTGTAGATGTGATAGGGTGTATGTGTGAAGGTATGTGTCTGCAATTGTTGGTGTGCTCTCAGTTTCCTCGCAAGAATGGGTATGTTGCAAAGGATGATGGGTTGTATGTGTGGACCCTTTTATTGGTCAAATAGTGGGTGTGGCTTAATTTGAATTGGTTGTGTGTGTGTTATACGGGGTGGGTGTTAGTGTTGACCTCTGTTTGGCTGTGACCAGGACATTGATTCTCAATGGTGTGTACACAGGAGACATGTTCAGTGTTGTTGTGCGACTTGTTTGGTAAGTCCTTGTGCTGCTTTGGGTGTTGGCGTTATGTGTGCGTGTCGTACTTGTGCGTGGGATCGACTTGTACGGGCCGTTGGCGGGTGGGGGTGTTCGCGTGGGCAGGTTGGGAGGGGGTGCGTGTCGTACTTGTGCGTGCGATTGACTGGTACGGGCCGTTGGCGGGTGGGGGTGTTCGTTTGGACTTGTTGGGGGGGTGTGCGTGTCGTACTTGTGCGTGCGGTTGACTGGTACGAGATGTTGGCAGGTGGGGGTGTTCGCGTAGGGGGGTGTGCGTGTCGTACTTGTGAGTGGGATCGACTTGTTCGGGCCGTTGGCGGTTGGAGCTGTTCGCGTGGGCTGGTTGGGGGGGTGTGCGTGTCGTACTTGTGAGTGCGATTGATTGGTACGAGCTGTTGGCGGGTGGGGGTGTTCGCGTAGGGGTGTGTGCGTGTCGTACTTGTGCGTGGGATCGACTTGTATGGGCCGTTGGCGGTTGGGGCTGTTCGCGTGGGCTGGTTGGGGGGGTGTGCGTGTCGTACTTGTGCGTGCGGTTGACTGGTACGAGCCGTTGGCGGGTGGGGGTGTTCGCGTAGGGGGGTGTGCGTGTCGCACTTGTGCCTGCGATCGACTTGTACGGGCGGTTGGGGCTGTTCGCATGGGCTGGTTGGGGGGGTGTGCGTGTCGTACTTGTGCGTGCGGTTGACTGGTATGAGCCGTTGGCGGGTGGGGGTGTTCGTGTAGGGGGTGTGCGTGTCGTACTTGTGCGTGGGATCGACTTGTACGGGCCGTTGGCGGGTGGGGGTGTTCGCGTGGGCTGGTTGGGGGGGTGCGTGTCGTACTTGTGCGTGCGATTGACTGGTATGGGCCGTTGGTGGGTGAGGGTGTTCACTTGGGCTTGTTGGGGGGGTGTGCGTGTCGTACTTGTGCGTGCGGTTGACTGGTACGAGCCGTTGGCAGGTGGGGGTGTTCGCGTAGGGGGGTGTGCGTGTCGTACTTGTCCGTGGGATCGACTTGTACGGGCCGTTTGCAGTTGGAGCTGTTCGCGTGGGCTGGTTGGGGGGGTGTGCGTGTCGTACTTGTGCGTGCGGTTGACTGGTACGAGCCGTTGGCGGGTGGGGGTGTTCGCGTAGGGGGGTGTGCATGTCGTACTTGTGCGTGGGATCGACTTGTATGGGCCGTTGGCGGTTGGGGCTGTTCGCGTGGGCTGGTTGGGGGGTGTGCGTGTCATACTTGTGCGTGCGGTTGACTGGTATGAGCCGTTGGCAGGTGGGGGTGTTCGCGTAGGGGGGGGCGTGTCGTACTAGTGCGTGCAATCGACTTGTATGGGCGGTTGGGGCTGTTCGCGTGGGCTGGTTGGGGTGGGTGTGCATGTCGTACTTGTGCGTGCGGTTGACTGGTATGAGCCGTTGGCGGGTGGGGGTGTTCGCGTAGGGGGGTGCGCGTGTCGTACTTGTGCGTGCGATCGACTTGTACGGGCCGTTGGCGGGTGGAGCTGTTCGCGTGGGCTGGTTGGGGAGGTGCGTGTCGTACTTGTGCGTGCGGATGACTGGTACGAGCCGTTAGCGGGTGGGGGGTTCGCGTAGGGGGTGTGCGTGTCGTACTTGTGCGTGCGATCGACTTGTACGGGCCGTTGGCGGTTGGAGCTGTTCGCGTGGGCTGGTTTCAGGACTTGAAAAGTTAAGGCTATTTTTATACAATGGACTAGCAAAATAGAACAAAAGTCCCAATAGGTAGAAGGGGGTCCAAAATTTTTTTCAAGATGAATTCAAATAGAGTCCAAGTTAGTTATCTTCAATATTTTCTTTATTCAAATTTCATAAAATAACTTCTCCCAGCACTTAAATCGCCAACACGTGTTTCGTCTTACACAGAGACTTCATCAAGGCATAAATAAGGTGAAGAGATATCTTATTAGTATGCCAAAGTTGAAAAGCAAACTGCAGTCAATAAGTGGTGGGACACCATTAAATTTTGACTGATGATTTTAGAACTGCAGTATGCGGCAAAAGTATGCTGTTTAGATGTATTGAGGGACCGCACCATCAATCCATATTCGACGATGTGACTCAATAGGTGAAGAGCGGGTTCAAAGGAGTGCGTCCCATGTTGCAAGCACGTCTGGTTTGTCGAAAATCAGCAAGCCGGTATTTAAATAATGGTTCTTAACGCAACCATGATAAGTTACAGTCCGAAAGAAGACAGTAACGCGTCCAAATCGATAGGTCGCCCGGGTTCGTGAATGGCTAACAGGGGTTTCAGTAAGCCGGCTCCCACAGGTACTCTCTGTGCAAGACAATGTTTTATGTATAGAAATGTCTCCTGTGGGGTTCCATGAATGGCCGTTGCTTAGAGGAAAACCCAGCCTAACTGTTGCCGTTTACTGGTTACCAGTTAAATCTTTTTTTAATTTTATTTATTATTTTATTTATTAGCATTTTCATCGAACATTCTGCACCATAAAATGCAGTATCAAATAACAATACAGTCAGCGTGTGCGCTTTGTGGAAATCCATAAAAAAAAAACAGAGAAAACATCAACATTCCATGGCTAAAACATACAGTGGTAAGATGAGCAGTGAAGCATATTATCAAATATCGTATCACAACAGTACATTTTCGTAACATTTGATGACAGACTGTATCTTGTTAATTTGTTTGTGGATCCGAGGTAGATACATGTGGAGCAGAGCAGAGATATTGCAGCAAGGGTTCCCATATGTCTTTGGGGCGTGAAGTAGCAGGTAGCTCCTCCGCATACAGTCTTACATTTTCTTTCCAGTATACTAGACCCTTGAGCCATACAGTTGTAGTGGGGCACATTTTACTCTTCCAGGCTATTGCTACTCGGTGTTTGGCAAGTAAGAGTGCGACACGACGTATCAACCTACCCGTCAATCCCTTCAAAGTTGGTAGCAGGCCCAATAGGAATAAATGTGGAGAGCATGACACCTCGGTGTGTGTCATTTCCTGCAGCTTGTGCGTAATCTCTGTCCAGAAAGCCACTACCTTACTGCACTTCCATGCCAGATGCCAGAAGTCAGCCCCTGGTGTCAGTAACGTTTGCATGCGTCGTTATCTCTGAGACTGAGACCGTATTTGGTCAGCTTGTACATTGTGTGATAAACCTGGTGCAGGAATTTGAAGTGTATTATATGTAAATTACCGTTACAGGTGAGTGCGCTCGTGAGTTTTCAGCAGTGTTCCCAGTCATCCTGCGAGAGCGGTGGGGTGGGGACCCTATCCCATGTATCCAAACTCTTATGACAATGAGCCAGCCCTTTTTCCTCCCTGGCCCTTTTTGCTCCCTGGCCGCCCTATATATTCTGGTTATTAATGTATGTCTTGTTGGACTGAGTAGGAGAGTGTGCAGGGACTGCAGTGTCGGAGGCTCCGAGGGAAACGTGGGAAAGTGTGCGCACATTGCGTTACATAATCTGTGAAGGATGAAAGAGAACCGTGGCGTTTTGTTTTGTATATAATTTTAATCAGTTTCTGTTAGGAAGGTACCATTAGGGACCGAATCTTGCATCTCATCTATCCCAGCCAGAGTGAGAGTGTGCATAGAGCCAGGTTCCTGTGTAACTGAAGCAGCCACTTGGTGAGCATGAGGCAAAATAGGTGAGTTGATTGGAAGCTTCTCCGCTGAGCGGCCAAGTGCTTGCCAGTCTGCTAGCGTGACATCTATGGGGTTTATTTCGGCTTTCGGGGTACCACTACGGGTGTGTGTGTAAGTATGGATTTCAGAGGGAGGGGATATGCGTCACCGTCCTCTACCGCTATGCGTGGGATGAAGTTATGGTTAGTGTACCATTAGTGAGCATATTGAGCGTTTGCTCAAAGGTAGTACAGGTATAGCTCAGGTACACTGAACCCATCTTTGGTATAATCTAACATTAATGTTGGTAGACTCACTCGAGCCTGTTTTCCACTCCATATCAGCCTTATCATAACTGATCATAGCGTCCTGAAAAAAGGCACGGGTAGGATAGGAATAATGGTAAATAAATATAGAAATTTGGGAAGTAGGACCATTTTTATTAGGTCTATGCGGTAGGCAAGGGAGAGAGGCAGCCTTGTCCACCTGTTGTTCTAGTTTGGTGAACGCGGTGCCATAATTCTCACGGATGACAGTGTCCGGGTCACGATGTACCCATATTCCAAGATATTTCACTGGGCCTGTGGTCCATATCAGGGGTAACTCCATCTCATGCGAAGAAGTGCAGTCTGTTAGGGATACAACCACTGATTTAGAGCAATTGATGGCAAGGCCAGAGAACAGCCCAAATCGAATGTATTCCCTCAATAAAGGTTCAATAAAGACATGGGGTTTTCTAAAAAACAGCAGCATATCATCCGCATAGAGGGATATGCTCACAGGTCTGTGGACAAATCGCAGTGCTGCTACCCCATGACGTTGTCTGATGATACATGCAAGAGGCTCAAGCACTACCGTGAACAATAGCGGTGATAGAGGGCAGCCTTGACGGGTGCCTCTGTTTATCTGGATAGGGGCCGAAGTGTTGCCATCCACCCAAATGTGCGCAGTGGGGTCTTTAAATAGGAGTCTTATCCAGGAAATAAAGTTAAATGGTAAGCCCATCCATCTGAGGATATAAAATAGATAGCTCCACTATATAGAGTCGAAGGATTTGGAAGCGTCTAGCATCACGGCTGCCGCCTTTAAGGTGGGATCTAGTATGTGAAACATGGCAAAGAGCGTGCGTAAGTTGTGTGTGGTGGATCTCTCTGGGATTAATCCAGATCGGTCAGGGAGGACCAGATTCGGCATCGGCGGTTTAAGACTAAGCGCGAGGATTTTGGCTAATATCTTCGTGTTAATATTTATAAGTGAGAGGTGCCAGTATGACTCGCAGCGATAAGGTGGTTTGTTCCTTTTGAGCAAAGTGATTAATAACGCTTCCCGGAGCATGGGTGGCAGTTTGCCCACCTCAAAGGCCTCTGCATACATCTCCAGAAGGTGGGACATCAGCTCTTCTGCAACTTCTTTGTAGATTTCGCAGGTTAGGCCGTCAGGGCCCGGAGCCTTTTGTTTGGGAGGGTTTTAATTGCTTCACGGATGTCTTCTATGGTGATAGGTTGATTGAGGTAATCCCGCTGGCCATCAGCTAGCCACGCCAGTGCAACGTCCATAGATAGGCTTTGAGGTCCTGGTCAGCGGTGTCCCCTTGTGAGGTGTAGAGTTCAGCGTATGTCTGTTTAAATTGAGTGGTTATGTACTGAATCGTGTAGTGGTCTGCACCAGTGTCCTCCGTTATCTTAATAATAGTATGCCTAGCTTTGCTGGCTCGTATTTTCACCGCTAGATTGTGCCCCGGCCGTCCTCCCTCCCCATATGCTTGAGCTACATGTCTTTTCGATAAGTAGCGGACCTCGTCCGCTGCCACCTCATTGTATTCCACTAGGGTTTCTTTGAGTTGTGCGAGGGTCTGTGCTTTGGGCGAGGTTTCATATCCCTCTCAAGTTGGATCAGGGTAGTTTTGAGTGTAGAGAGTCGCTCCCGGATACCCCTCAGAATCCCTGCTATGGTACTGAAGCCGTACGTGTGTATAGCGGGTCTAGGAATGCTTCAGAGTGGAAACGCCATGTGAATTGTTGATTAATAATGCGTGGAATATGAAGCTGCAGCTTAACCGGGTTCTGATCTGATAGTGTCCGGGGTAACCCTTAATCTCTGACACCCAAGGATGTCGCGGCCTTGCTCAGGAGCCAGTAGTCTAGCTGCGACCAGCTGTCATGGACCGTAGAAATGTGAGTGCCCTCCCATCTGTCAATGTTATGGAGCCGCCACACAGCTGTCAGACTAAGTTCCTCCATTCTGTCATTAATTATTCTGTCTGTGTTTTGTGCATGACCCCTTGTGCCACTAGATTTGTCTTTACTGGGATCAAGATGAGTATTCAGGTCACCTCCCCAGATAATAGTAGCCTTCGGCCATGTTCGTAAGATTGAGAGTATGCACTGAAAGAATTCCAGTCACCTGTATTAGGACCATATACACTCACAATCGTGACTAATTGCCCTGCAAGTGTGCCATGTGTAATGGCATAGCGGCCAGCGTCGTCAATGCAACATCGGACCTCAGTAAAAGGAAGGTTTTTCTTGATGAGGGTGAGTACGCCTCTGGCATAAGCAGAGTAGGAGGACGATATCCTGTAGCCTGCCCATTGTGCCCCCATATGTGCTTTGGTGTGGCGAGTCAGATGCGTTTCCTGAATCAATGCAATTTGAACTTCGTGTCTGTCAAGGTACGCAAGTATATGTCATATTTTTTGGGGAGAGTTGGGCCCCCGTACATTCCATTTTAAGCAGGAGAGTGTCATATGATCTACGAGTGGCATATGTACACAGAATACAGTCTCAATTCATGAGTAAAGTGTTTAGTATTGACATAGCATGTGATCCGACATCTTTTGTACTATTAGCCATATAAACACCTCCCTCCACTCCCTCCCCCTCCATCCACTTCAGCATCCTCAAATCACCAAAGCCATTCAAGCCCCCCGGAACAAGTACCCAGTAGGCAAACATGGTGAAACAAAAACAGTAATGGGGAATACCCATGGGGGAACGCCGAGTCGCAGTCACCTCCTGATCATAACAGGAGGCGGCCAAAGAACTAAGATGGGGAGTACCATTTTCCGCCCTCTTAAAGTATAACATATTAAGCAGGGGTAGTGCAATATACGTTTAGGAAGGGGGAGGAGTTAATTAACAATCTACATCTTATCTGAGCTTGCAGCGATCAGGATCAGAGTTCGAATAGGGACTGCCATGAAATGTGGAGAGGTGATACCACCCAGCGGGCTACATGCCAGGATGGCAGCAGAAATCTTTACAGCATAGTTCCGCAGCAGACCCCAGTAGGTGTTTATTCTGTTGTCCCTTGTGAAGAGTCGTCGGGATCATTATCAGTCTGGTTGGAAGTGTCCCGGTGTCAGTATTTAAGGGTTTTGGCAAAGTCCATTGCTGACTTTGGAGTGGTAAAGATTTTGAATTTTCCATTCAACTCGATGCAAAGTTTTGCTGGGTAGAGCATTGCATATGGGACCTTTTTGGCTATCAGCACTGCAGCCGTAACGTCCGGATAGAAAGCTAGGGAATTGCCTTTGTGAGTTATGGACCCCTTTTCTCTGGCAAGCCACAAGATGGTATTCTGGTCTCGGTAGTTCAGCAGGCGTGCGATTATGGGGCACGGAGGAGCTCCCGGTGGGGGCCGAGCAGCCAGGGAGCGGTGCCCAAGTCTACAATCATTACTGGTGACAGTTGTTCAGCTCTAAATATTGATCACAGTAGGGATTTTATGTATTGTTCCAGGCGGCCTGTATTGGTGGATTCCGGCAGGCCTGCAATCCTTGGGTTATTACACCTTGAGCGGGCTTCCAAGTCCTCATTTTGTTGCTTGGATGATGGCAAGTACTTTCTCCATGTCAAGAGATTTTGCTGATACTTGTTGCAGGCTATCTTCTGTGTTAGAGATTCTCGTTTCGGCCTCACCCAGATGGAGGGCGTGTTTGCCCAGCTTGGTAGACATGTGGTCCATCCGCAAGTTTAAGTTAGTTTTTGACAGCGAGGAGTGTTTTTTCGATGGCGGTGAGACTGTCCGTCGGAGCTTCCATCTCGGAGTTGGATGTGGAACGTTGTTGGGATTTCCCTCTTTTCTGAGGCTCAAAGGTGAGTCGAGGCTGGCCGCGCTGAGTTCTACCCATAATTCTGCATGACTTCTTTCACATGTGCAGATAGGAGGAAAAGCAAGTCACCCGCGTGCCAGTGGCAAAAACTGCGGTGTGCGGGCTATGTAGTGGTGACACCCTCCGATGAGCAAAGAGTCTCAGCAGGTGTGGCGTTGCCACATGCCGCCGTCAGTGCAGGTCGGTGGGCAGCCCCGTCAGACAGGGTATCAGGACGCTGAGCAGGTAGACGGCACCAGTGCATTGGACATCAATCATTGTTGGCAGAGGCCCCAGGGACGCTAGATCTTTGTGAGAGGCTTCAGTGCCAGGGATTAGGCAATGGTGTAGATAACAGCGCCAGCAATGTGACCCAAACCGGCAGAGTATAAGCAGAAACAAGGTCCAACACAACCCCCAGAACGGTGCTGCTGGCCTTTCAGTTATAGGAAGAGCAGCGAAGAGCAGCGAAGAAGAGCGCCATCCGCCAGTGACACACTAACCGCAAGAGTTCCAAGAAATGCAAAGTTCTCCCATTGCAGCGTGCAAATTTGTGCAGGCACACGTGGGCCCTTTCACCCTGTAGTCAGTGGTGTAATGGCAAAGCCTCACTCGCCGCATGTCCCATCCCAGGAGTGGAGGCAGCCTCCCGACCTGCACACAGGCTGAAATGCGGCAGCAACAGTCACTCACAGGCCTGGTCTCCTCGCTGTGCAAATTCAAAAGGGTGTCGTGTTGGGGATTGGCTGCTGCCAAAATGTCGCCTAAGGTTGAATACACCCTGGGGGAGATTGGAGGGCATCCCGCCCAAAGCAGTCCAAAGCTGCAGTGTGTTTTTTTGCTTTTTCCTAGTGGGCCGGGGACGTGCGTTCCGCGTCGAGAAGTATGTCACGGGAGAGCAGCTCTCCGACGGGCTGGCAAAGCAGGGGTAGGCTCGGATGCACCCAGTCGCTCAGCTGCAATGCCTGTGTCCTGTGGGACACATTAGGGTCTGCTGACCCCACCTTAGGCACATGGGCAGTGTCTCCTTGTGTCACAGCAATGGTATTGTTTAATCTCACCTCAGCTCCTTCACAAACCCTTTCCTTCAGAGCATTGTTTTCTTCATGCATGGACACTTCCACTGAACCCCCTGAGTAATCAGTCAGCTTTCTTCAATAAAACAAGATTTAGGCAGCCTCTCCTAGAGACTGGTAAATATTTTCCTCAGGTTACTGCCCTCAAACCTGGCAAGGGTCATTGCTGGTAATTATCCCAACCATGTCACGAAATTAGTATCTTGATGACCAGGCGGGGAGACGTGGATTCAGGAAAAGAAATCTTTGCTTGTTGGCAGGAAGTATCAGTCACATATTTATAGAGAAGTGTCAAGCTTCAGTGAGGGGCTGTGGTCCAGACAAGAATCCTGCATCTCTCCCTCCCTCTCTGTTGATAGGCAAAGTACACACACACTCATTAAGAAGAGAGTGTGATACGAAAGTGAGATGAGAGAGCGAGAGAGAGAAAGAGAGACAAAGGTGCAAATTGTCTGCTTCTTGGGTTTGGCAAGGAGGCAGAATTGTCCATAAAACGTTGTACATGGTGGAAGCAAAGAGAGAGCTGCACATTTAGACCATCATGAATTTACCCGAGGATGCAGGTGAAAATGCTGACTTAGTGCCCATGGTCTGGGGATGTGTGGTTTTTTAAAGATTTTGGGATGGGGTGGCTCAGGTTTTCTGAGAAACCCATGACCAACAAATTATACTTAGCGTTCAGATAACCCTCCTAAATATCTTAGAAGTAGAAGATCTAGACAGGAATAGATATGAGAAACTATTAGCCTAGTATTGCCAAGGTGAGATATAACACAGAACAGGTAATCTGCAGGTCTCCTGGGAATCCCGAATTGAAGATAGGAATGAACCAGGATAGAGGTTTTAGAAGCACCAATTTATGACCCCGGAATGGAGTACAGGAAGCACACAAGACTTATTATGTGCATGAATACATATGTTCCTACTTTTGTCTGTGAAAACACAAATACAGCTTCCAAATTGATATATGTAAAAATCGCATGTCAACTAGGTGGTCCTTGCTGCTTTTATGCTTGTTTTGAATTTTGTTTATGATATATCTTAAAATACGAATAAAATGGTTTATAAAAAGGGAGACATACAGAATATACTAACAGTTTTTAATACTATTGTCATCAGGTTGAAGAAAAAAACTAGGGGAACTAGCACAAAGACATGGATTGAGTGTGAATGTCTTGAGACCTAACTTCCCACAGGGAATTCCTCCAACTTTAGGTCAATACACCACAAGTTGTTATGCACAGAGGAATCGTTTAAAACACTGACTACACATAACAACATTTAACACTCTGCTTACATTATTGTGAAAATGTCCATTGCACAAACTGCTTAACATGAAATGGATAGCCATCTTTTCATATGAACTACTCCTTGCGACAACCTTTCCTCTCTTCACCACAACTCACTAAACAAAACCTGTACTTTTAAACCACTTACGTTTTTTAAAGAAGGATTTCAGTTCACCTTAATGTTTTGAAAAATATTGAATTGGTACATGCTAACCACTAATGCAGTGGCATAAAGATCAGTTTCATCGCCCTAAACCGAAAGTAGTCAAGGGAGGCGCCTTCTCTGGGAGGATTTCTATGTTTACTTTAAACATTATAGTAAAAAAAATGACAGGTTGGAAGTACAGACATGCTTTTCTATAAATAGCAAAGCATGGCAATAACTGACAGATGGCAAGAAACGCCTGTGTAGTAAAAGAAAACGAAGTTTCATTGAGAACAATGCAGCATCTGTCAGTGGATTAAGATGAGAAAAAGATGATTACGAAAAATATTCGACAATTTAAGTGGATTTATGTATAATCCCTTTAAAATTCATCTCATTCAGTATAACTAGCAACCCATATCGATGCGTGTAGCTTTTTGAGTACTTGAGGTTGCTGCTCACATAGTGGTTGCACACATATTTCATGGTTAAAGTAACCAGATCAGAACAAATTACCATTTATTTCGGGCAAAGAAAGGCCCTAACTCAGTCACAGTAAAAACAACATGCCTATGCACAAAAGTGTTATTTGCTAGTAGAATTAGGTCATAGATATTAGTTATCACACGGTTAATGGTGGCCCCGTCATAGTATTTTTTGGTTCTTTTTTTAGATTCAACCATGCTGCACAGCAGATGCACTGCTGTACAACGTGGGGAAAAACCCATTACAGAGCCAATAGATTTTGCGCTACCTTGTGCTCAAGTAAACAGGTGATGTGATGGAACCAGCGATGGCGATCTCATTGCATTTGTTTTCTGGTGGTAGGGTTTGGTAGAGTGCAAGCAACAATGGAGGGAGGGAGAACTGGGCCAGCAGTGATGGGGGAAAGGAATAAGGGACAAGAAACAAAGGGGGAAGGGATCGACATGGAGGAAGCAACAATGGAGGCAGTGGGGCGGGGAAGGGATAAGATAGGACAGGGGGTGGGAATGGGGGATGGGAAAGTAATGACGGAAAGGGGCCAGGGGTACGGTTCAAGCAATAACAGAGGAGGGGGACGAGGCAAGCAGTAATGACCGGGAAACAGTGCAGATAGGAACTAGCAATCAACTAAAGGGGGGAATTGGGAACGGGTCAAACAACAAAGCAGGAGGGGGCTATGCCTTCAGGACATCAGGGAAAAGAGTGCTGGAGGGGACAGGCATGCAATGACACAGAGTGGAATGGGGAAGGAAGAGAAATGCCCTGCAAACACATGCACTCTTATGGAGTGCTGTAACACAAGGAAAAAAGTACCACCTGAAGCGCGTAACCACTGGAAGGACGCTATCCACTGACAGAATGCAAGACTTGGTCCATGCCCCACAGAAGGAACAAACACACGCAGAGAAGTGAAACAGGTGCACTCTGGCTAATGAGAAGCAAGGAAATGACAGTGACAATGAATCCAACCAAAGGTAAGTAATGAGAGGGCTTCAAGCGCCTTGTATGTATGTAAAATGTCTAACAAGTGATAGCATATGCACTGACTCAGGCCAGACCTAAAAACATAGAGATCTGTACGACAAGATTATAAACATTTTGCAGCATTTCTAAAGGATTCACCATTAATGCCCTAATTAAAGTAGGATATTTTTCATTTGACTCTTGGCCCTCTTCCAAGAACCTACTTAGGCTCTGGTGACCCCATCCCACTGGGCTGACATGTATAACCAGAAACAACAGTCATTCACTCAATGACGCTTGTTGCGAATTTTATTTTTTTTCCTAACTAATGAAAGGCATTCAACGATGAAACACGAGATGAATGTTACCCTGACAGAATTAGTGCTGTGAGAAGGGACTTTTAACAATAAATGCGATAGGACTGTGGTTCCCAAACTTTTTTGAACTGTGACTCCCTTGACCTAATCGGCAGTTGGCCGTGGCTCCCCACCATTTGTTTACCGGTGGGAGAGATGTAAGCCAACCTCGGGAGTACTTCCTGTTGTCTTCCTTAAAGTAATTGGGATGCAATGAAGGTATTATAATCATATTTGTAACAAAATAAGAAGATAACAGTTGTTTAATAAAAACCCGTTGAGTGAGAAACAATATAAGATTAATAGCCAAATATGTTTACATGCAATTTATTTTAGCCACACAACCATAGTTTAAAAACTTCTGTATAATAAAATATCTTTTTCAATGAACAGGAAAAACAACGGAGTCTGCATTTACCATAAAATTCCTAGTGAGATGGATGTGCTTGTTTTTCCGTACATAGCTCCTGAAATCTTGGAGTTATCGTTGAGATCGCAACACACATTTCTTTTTCAAGGTTCATTTTTGCCTTATATTTTTACTTTATTACTGCAACTGCTGAGAAACCAGCTTCACAAAGGTACGAAGTAGCAAACAGGATCAAAACATGCAGGGCTCTCTTGCTTATCATTGGGTATTCATCTCCAGTTTGGCACCAGAACTCAAGCAGTGACTGAGACTGGACCCTTACTTTCAATGCTGAGTCACTTGCAACATCAATAAGCTGTTCTGCTCCCTCATTGTTGAAATGCTGAGGTATCTCAGCATTGAAGGGGTCTCTCACACATTTTATTGGCTCCACTTCATCCTCTGGAAAATATTTATTAAGGTAAAAACGCAGTTGAGACAAATACAGAACAAAAACTGTCCGCAGTTCCTCCTTTAACACCATCTCATTCTCCTGCAGAAATTAGTATAATGAAGGAAATCATTTATAGTCACCTTTGCTTACACTGCTTTTCCAGAGGGTCACTTTCTTCTTAAAGCCTGAAACTTTGTCTGACAGTTGCACGATGTTAGTATTATTGCCTTGCAAGGACTTGTTCAGTGCATTCCATTTTTCAAATAGATCAGAAAGAAAAGCCATTTGTATTAGAAAGTCTGCATCAATAAATTTGTCAGCAAAACAATGTTCATCATCATGTAGATATAAGTATATTTCATTCCTCAGCTCATACACTCTAAGCAGGGAGTTACTAAGAGACAGCCACCGAGAACTGCTATAGAACAAGAGGTATGAGTGTTCAGCACCCATGTCCTGACACAGTTTAGCAACACATCTTGCTTTCATTGGTCTTGTTTTAATATGATTTACCACTTTGATGACTATTTTCAGAATACTATGCAGTTCTTCACTGAGGTTTCCTGCTGCCAGTGCTTCTCGGTGTATTATACAGTGTGTCCTAACAGCATTAGGCGCTTTAGATCGTATGGGAGCTTGAAGTCCTTGGTAGCATCCTGCCATTGAATGACCCCCAACACATCTCTCCCAGTCAATTTGATTCTGTTGCATAAAATCATCCCCAACCGCATACAAATCTTGACCTGTAGTTCCACCTTTGATTTCTTTACAGAACAACAAATCCTCAACAATTTGTTTTTGGTATAGAAACCTGACATATTAAATAATATGGGTGCCTTTGTGGTTGTCTGTTCCCTCATCCAACTAGAGTGCAAAGTCTATGCCTCTTAGATTACAGATGAGCTGATTGTTAATATCCTCAGCCATATCATTTATCCTCCAGCTGATAGTATTATTAGAAAGAGGCACTTTCAACAGCTATTTACCCGCATCTTCGCCGAGCATGATTGTTACCATATTACCATATTAACAGCAGCAGGCAAAATCAACTCTTCTGCAACTGTGTGTTTTTTTTTCTTCTGTGCAACTAGATAGGCCACTTTATATGAAGACAGGAGGGCGTTACTATTAATTTTGATTTGTTTAGAGAAAGTGGACTTTTGTAGTTTGGCTTCTGAAAATTCCATTGGCTTTCCGACGACATTTGGGTAAAG
Source organism: Lissotriton helveticus (assembly GCF_964261635.1). Taxonomy (NCBI): domain Eukaryota; kingdom Metazoa; phylum Chordata; class Amphibia; order Caudata; family Salamandridae; genus Lissotriton; species Lissotriton helveticus. The sequence continues at coordinate 569,771,009 of NC_136065.1, forward strand.
ACTTTCAAGATGCCGCTTAAGTTTACTTGGAAGCATGGATTCCAGAGCCCAAACTTTTAAACAGATTGCACATTGAGGACGGTCCTCATTATTAACCTGAACACACGTGAAACCATAATCCAGATACCTGTCATCGTACTTTCTGTACTTGGCTTTTCGTTTCCTGTCCTCTTTTTTGTTACAAGAACCTGCAACTTCACTTTGCTCATACGAACTTGGCATTAAAAATCTCTTCATTGTCAATCAGAAAGATGGAAATCAGAGAAAAATTTACAAAAATATATAAGAAAGGTCTTTCTAGCTGTAAAGTTCCTGGTCTTCTTTTCTTTGCTCAAGTATTTCCAGGTTTCTTCTGGGTCTCGTCCACAGTCTCCACTGTATAATAAGTCTGAAGTACAAAACATCCAGGTAATACAAGTATAAGAAAAACAAAAGTTATCCTCTTTCTAAGGATGGATCTATTATTTCGGTTAATTTCCATTAGCAGCCCATGATGATGGTGACCATTTGGATTAATTATTCTTATTGGTACCTCGCACAGACAGAAATAGCATTCAGTTTTGTAATGAAATCTAAGATCGCAAACAATGAAAAAAGCCAAATTGCCACTAATATGGACATCACATTGTAATTTATAACACCAAATACCACACTTCAACAATTCCTGGGTCCATCCAAGGACAGATCACAGTAGTGGAGCACACACACCACTGCAAAAATGCAGTGGAGCACATGCAAGTCATGCATCTAGGTGCAGGTGCAGGACTATGCGTCTCAGTACCTGCTCAAAGGCTTGACGCTGCGCCGCACAGGCCTATGCGGAGAAAGCTATGTGCCTGTCTTCAGAACTCATTCACCACTAGCCAGAGAAGAGCCGGAGTGAACCAGGGCAGGCAGCTATACATAGAAGTGTAAAAATAATCTGTCAAACATTGTGTGCAAGCAGATGTGTGTGTGTTTGTGTGGGAGCAGGTGTGTGAAAGTGAGAGAGAGCGAGAGAGCGAGATACAGGAGTGAGTGACTGCTATTGTGACTTAGAACGTGTGAGACTGAGAATGAGGGCAATGCATGAAAAGAGATAGGTCATTGCATGAATCAGTATGAGTATGGAAGTGAGAAAGTGTTTGAGTGAGTGAGTTTAAATGAGCATAAGTGAGAGCGTGTTTGTAAGTGTGCTGTAGAGCTTGCGAGTCTGGTGCTGACCCTGGCATTTGTGGCGTCAATTTTAGGTGTGTTTCAAGCTGTGGCTACTTTAATGGTGATGGGCAGTGACAGTCCCCATGTAAAGGTTAATAGGTCACCTTCCACTTACTGATGTAATCAGGTGTTAAACGTGTACTAAGGGGGTGACATTTTCTTCCAGGCATTATTCATTTGCTTTAAAGCCACACAACTGGACAGGCGTCAAATTATGCTGCTAAACTTGCCCTTTCTTGATGGGTAATTTGGTGAACCCTGCCATACTATGGATCCTCCGAGCGAAGGACAATTGAGAAATAACCCATCAGATTTGATGCTAATTTATCAAAATCCCTTAGCGTAGCCTTGTGGGAGTGGCTGCGTAAAGCGGCAGTGCATGGGAGGGGGGGCAGAAACTGGGAGAGCAGCGGAATAGAGGTAGAACAAAGGAACATGGACAATGGTTGGAAAGAGGCAGTGAGGGCAGAGAGGACGAGGCGGTGACAGCCTGAGGAGGGACAAGTGAAGGAGAGAGGACAGAACATTTGGCAGGGGGCAGCAGTGAGAAAAGAGAAAGAACGAGGAGAGAAAATATCTACCATTGAAGAGGGCTGGGACGGTGACAGGATGAGGTGAAAGCAGGTAGGGCTGCTGGAGAGTCAATAGCGTGGACATGTGACTACCTGTGACTGCCTGCATGACTGGCCCATCAGGGGCACCAACCTGTCACAGTAAGCCCGTGGGTATCAATGAGTCCACACGCAACTGAACCCCTCTGCTGCCCTTCTCTACGATTTGAGAGAAAGGGATCTCTTTGTTTACATGACTTAAGAAGAACCAAAGGGAAACAACTCCACTCTGTCTTTTCCTGAATGTAGAACATTTTATGTCGGAATGTACAGTGTACACATTCTTGTGGTGATGGTAGGGCAGGACGAGAGAGAAGGTGGCATAACTGCTGAGGCCTGCCTCCATAGCAGTGCTTAATTTGAGGCAGTGGTAGCCGGTGCAGCCTACCGGCACTCATTTTTGGGCATCACCACTTATTTTTCATAATCAAAGATTTACTAAGAGCAAGAAAGCAAAACACACAAAGAAGGAAGAAGAGAAATATGGAGAAAACAAATCATCACACGGGGAGAAAGCAGGCACCTGTTAGAGTGAGACAAAGGGAGAAGGAGTGCTTCCAGGTGGATTAAAGACACATGAGGTGGAATCAAGACTGCTCAGCCTTGGTATCTGATGCGCTGACATTTAATAGCACCGGGTGGGCGGGGAGAGACCATCTTCCAACAACTCATCTTTCACTTCAAGCTCACTCACTGTGTTCTTGCATGAATTCTACTCAAATATTTGCTTTCTGCCTCACCACTTTTAGAATCCACCAGCCGCCACTGCCACTGACTCAAGTTAAGCACTGCCAATAACTGCACAATCAACAAATGCTATCCTTATAGGCAAATTCTATATAAACATTCAGCGATACCAGCATATTTTGTGAACCCAGCCCTGCTTAGTACCACGCATCAGGCGTGGTACTAACCCATTTTGGCGTGGTGGTGCGCATAACCGCACCAAAATGCGAAGTCACGCATTTTTAGTGCCTCCTGAAGTTGCTGACAAATGGAACTCAGCGTGGTTATTAGGGCTCATTGAACAAAGCTCAGACCGCGCACTGTTCTGGCAGCCCACAGTGTGTGAGAGACTGCACTACACTGTGCAGTGTAACTGCGCTGCTCTGCTGCTGAATTATTTGTTTAAAATACATCTCATCTGCCAGGAGGTGGTTCCAGTCGCAGACCAGGCTCAGTTCAAAGAGTCATCAGTCCTAGCCACCTTTGGATTTTTCCCTAGTGCTCTGCAGACAGAACTAAATGGTAACCACCTTTATTTAACTTACATCTGCCTTGAATAAATGAAAAAAGATGCATTGCGATTCTCAGGCTCACTCTAGCCACAATCAGCAGGGGAACCTTGACAACCTCAGAACACTGAGTACCTCATTTAGAGTTTGGTAGTTGGGACACTGTCAAAAAGGGACAGATATCCTGACTGATGGCTGGCTGTATATTTTGGTCATATAATACAGTTGAGAAGTTCTGGTTGCAAGATTCTGTTTTACAAGTCTGAAGTATCAAGTGGCTGGTAAATGTCATCAGAACCACCGAATGACCTAGTTAGGCCATAATATTCTCCAGTGAAACAGCAAGAATGCCTTTGACCATAAAGCAAGCAAGGAAAATGGACACCCTGATCACCAACTGGGTATTAAAAGGCATAAATAGTTTGGGTGCAGGGGTCACCTCACACCTGCACGCTACCTGCTGCACTAATGATAGCTACATTCTTAATATGGATACATGTTATGCATTTATATCCCATGTTAAAACCCATTAAAAAAAGCTATTTGCAAAAGTCCACAAATCGATGGAATGATGTAAACCTCCTGTGAATTATGTAAACTAATTAATGGTGAGACATAATTACCATGAATCAAGAGGGTTGCTGGCAAAATCAGCTTTAAAACAGCACAGGCCAGTCAACAAGCCTGTTCTAACACACTGCACGCGTAAATCTGCACACTCCTGCTCTTACACATTGCACATGTAAATCTACAACCCTCTGTTGTTCAAATGGGTGTAATTTCTCAAGAAAGTGTCACGCGTAGTCATGAAAAGTCACTAATTTTTATACTAAAATTATGAAAATGTCACACAAAGCCATCTGAAACCATGGCAGCTATGTGAACCGGACTATAATTTACCCTCACAAGTCACATTTTTGTGCATTTTAGTTCAATGAATCACGAGGAGTGCCGGCAAAATCTGCTTTAAAGTAGCACAGGTCAGTCAGCAAGCCTGTTCTAACACACTGCACACGTAAATCTGCAAACCGCTGCTCTTACAGATTGCACATGTAAATCTACAACCCTCTGTTGTTCAAATGGGTGTAACTTCTCAAGAAAGTGTCACTCGTAGTCATGAAAGGTCACTCATTTTTACACTAAAATTATGAAAATGTCACACAAAGCAATCTGAAACCAGCTATGTGAACCGGACTATAATTTACCCTCACAAGTCACCTTTTATATGCATTTTAGTTCAATTACGGTGGCGACTTCACTTACCAATTTCCTTCAGTTCAGAAGAGGGTTCCACAAGGCACGGCGGGCAGGCAGCACAAGCGAGGCTCAAACGCTGCTCAGAACAGGTATACTGGGGTTGAGAAGAGGGTCCCCACGAGGCACGGCTGGCATTGAGAAGAGGGTCCCCACAAGGCACGGCGGGCAGGCAGCACAAACGAGGCTCAAACGCTGCTCAAACGCTGCTCAAACGCTCAGAACAGGTATGGCCGTATGCCAGTAATGGCGGAGACTATACCTTCAGAAAACACGTACGACGTGTACGTACCCACGCCGCTCATGGGCCAAACCATTATACAGGATGATGAAGGGGGGCATTTCTAACTACCCCGTAGGTTCCCAAATATCAAAACCCTCCCTTTATTAATTGCTCAGTCCTGGGGGATGGGGTCCCCAGGGCCTTAAAAAAGCTTGGGCATGTAGGGCGGCTGTGCGGTCCCCCTCCCCTTTAAAATAGGGATTGGCCCTGGGCAGATGGGATCCCTGGGGGCTACAAGGGCTCAGGGGTGTGCGTGGCCCCATCCCTTTTAATATACATTTTGGCCCAGGGGATAGGGTCCCCGGGGCCTAATAAGGCTTGGGGGAGAGGGGCCAAACCGCCTCCCCCTTTTTATTTTTGTCCCTGGGGATGGGGCACAAGAAGGTTCGGGGAGGTGGGCTGCTTGCCTCCATCTCCTGTTTATTTGTATTTGGCCTTGGGTAGGGGCACGGCCTCTCTCCTCTTTTTAATTGGCGTTGGCCCCAGGGGATGGATTCCCTGGGGTCTGATAAGGCTTGAGGAGCTGGCTGCATGCCCCCTCCCCTTAGAGTTTGGCCCTGGAGAATGGGGCCACCAGGGACAATTTATGATAGGGGCAGGGCTATATCCCCCTCCCTTTAATATAAATGTTTTGGACACGGGGTAAGGGGTCCCTGGGATCCAAAGGCCAAACCTATGCCGTGTGGCCAAAGGCTGTCTACGGCATGGGGTTGACTGTCTGCTGGGGGGTTGACTGAGGCCAGGCCCTGTAGTCAACCCCCTGCCATGCACGGCCTAAGGCCCTGAACAGTGTGGGGTTGGCTGCCTTTGGGCAGTTGGCCATAGAGCGTGGCCTGTATGGCCAACTAAAATACCACGCACAGGTGAAGGTCTTGCAAACTTTGGGGTTGAATGCATGCATTGGGTTGGCCTCGGGCCTGCAGCCAACCCCTGGCCATGTGCGATGGGGTGATTGGATTTGCATCTGGAAATAAAATATTATTTACCTAAAAAGCCCTAGAAATACACTGGAAAAAAGGTTAAAGTAACATTATACTTCAGTGAAATGTTCAGTAACAACGTAATATTTTAAACTCTAGAAAACACAGAAATTCACCAGTTTTAGTTATCTCAAGTAACTATAACTTTTGTCCCAAGGTAACTATAACTAGCGCCCTCGCCATGCACTGCTAATCGCCCCGTATATCACATCATTTATGACATGCATCTTCTATGACATAATTGATAATATCACTGCAACATTTGCAATAACATTTTTGATGTTAAAAATGTGCATGGCAGGGGTGCGAGTTATAGTTACCTTAGAACACGGGTTCGCGAATCCGGCCGGGGAAAAAACAAAAACTAAGCGCGGTATCCCAAGGGGGCATTGTTGATAAAGTATGCCGGGGCTACGTGGCCCCAAGGACTGTCACCTTCTTGGGGCTTTTGAAATACTATGCGGGGCACACAGCCCCCCCCCCCTCAGCACTGGGGACCGCCACCAGCTGGGCAGGCAAGAGAAGTGCAGAAAGAGGCATGAGAAGTGTAGAAAGAGGTAAGAGAGTTGCAGATATAAGGAGAGGGGTGCAGAAAGATGAAAGAGGGGTGCAGAAAGAAGCAAGAGAAGTGAAGAAAGAACCTAGAGAAGTGCACAAAGACGCAAAAGAGTTACAGAAAGAGGCAAGAGGATTGCAGAAAGATGGAAGACGACTACAGAAAGAGGCACAAGGGTTGCAGAAAGCAGCAAGAGGGGTACAGAAAGAATCAATAGAAGAACTGAATGAAACAAGAGAAGTGCAGCAAAAAGGAATAGAAGTGCAAAAAGAGGAAAGAGAAGTACAGAAGGAAGTAACAGACGTGCAGAAAGAAGCAAGTGAAGTGCAGAAAGAACCAGCATAGGTACAGAAAGAGGTAAGAGGGATGCAGAAAGAGACAACAAAATAGCTGAAAAAAGCAACAGAGGTACCAAAAGAGGCAGTAGAAGTGCATAAAAAGGTAAGAGAGGTATAGAAAGAGGAAGGACAAGTGCAGAAGGAAGCAGCAGAGGTGCAGAAATAGGCAAGAGAACTGCAGAAAGAGGCAAGAGAGTTGCAGAAACAGGTAAGAGAGGTACAGAAAGATAGAACAGGGGTACAGAAAGAGGCAGGAGAAGTGCAGAGAGAAGCAACAAAGGTGCAGAAGGAGGCACGAGAACTGTAGAAAGAGATAAGAGAGTTGCAGAAACAGGCAAGAGAGGTGCAGAAGGAAGTAGAAGAGATGCAGAAATCAAGAGATATGCAGAAAGAAGCAGCAGAGGTGCAGAAAGAGGCAAAAGGGGTACAGAAAGAGGCAAAAGAAGTGCAGAAAGAAGCAACAGAGGTGCAGAGAGAGGCACGAGAGATACAAGAAGAAGGGTACAGAAAGAGGCAAGAGGTGTGCAGAAAGAAGCAAGAGCAGTGCCCAAAGAGACGATAAAGTTGTCGAATGAAACTAGTGAGGTGCAGAAAAAAAGCAAGAGAAGTGCAGAAAGAGCAAGTGAGGTACAGAAACAGGCAAGAGGGGTACAGAAAGAGGCAAGAGAAGTGCAGAAAGAAGCAACAGAGGTACAGAAGGAGGCAAACGAACTGCAGAAAAGAGCAAAGCGAGGTGCTGAAAGATGGAAGAGGGGTGCAGAAAGAGCCAAGTGAGATGCAGAAACAGGCAAGATGGGTACAGAAAGTGGCAAGAGAAGTGCAGAAAGAAGCAACAGAGGTACAGAAGGAGGTGAAAGAATTGCAGAAAAGAGGCAAGGGAGGTGCTGAAAGATGGAAGAGGGGTGCAGAAAGAGGCAGGAGAGGTGCAGAAAGAGGGAAGAGAGGTGCAGAAAAAAGCAAGTGAAGTACAGAAAGAACCAATATAGATGCAGAGAGAGGTAAGCGGGATGCAAAAAGAGGCAAGAGAATTGCTGAAAAAAGCAAGAGAGGTGCATAAAGAGGCAAGAGAGGTATAGGAAGAGGAAAGTCAAGTGTTGAAAAAAGCCACAGAGGTGCAGAAAGAAGCAAGAGAAGTGATGAAAGAGACTAGAGAGTTGCCGAAAGAAACAAGTGGGGTGCAGAAAAAAGCAAGAGCGGTGCAGTGCACAAAGAGGCCAGTGAGGTGTAGAAATAGGCAAGAGGGGTACAGAAAGAGGAAAAAGAAGTGCCGAAAGAAGCAACAGAGGTGCAGAAAGAGGCAAGAGAGGTGCAGAAATAGCGAACATGGGTGCAGAAAGAGGCAGGAGAGGTTCAGAAAGAGAGAAGATGGGTGCAGAAAGAGGCAAGAGGCGTACAGAAAGAAGCAAGAGAGGTACAGAAAGAAACAAGAAAAGTACAGAAAAAAGCAACAGAGGTGCAGAAAGAGGAATGCAGAAAGAAGCAACAGAAGTGCGCAAGGAGGCAAGAGAACTGCAGAAAGAGGCAAGAGTATTGCAGAACAGGCAAGAGATGTGCAGAAAGAAGCAAGAGTAGTGCAGAAAAAGCAACAGAAGTGCACAAGGTGGCAAGAGAACTGCAGAAAGAGGCAAGAGAGTTGCAGAAACCGCAAAAATTATACAGAAAGAGGTAGGAGAAGTGCAGAAAGAAGCAACAGAGGTGCAGAAGGAGGCAAAAGAACTGCATAAAGAGGCAAGAGAGTTGCAGAAACAGGCAAGAGAGGTACAGAAAGATGGAACAGAGGTGCAGAAAGAGGCTGAGAGGTACAGAAAGAGGGAAGAGGGGTACAGAAAGAAGCAACAGAAGTGCAGAAAGAAGCAAGACTAGTGCAGAAGGAACCAACATAGGTGCAGAAATAAGCAAGAGAAGTGAGGAAAGAGACAATAGAGTTGCTGAAAGAAACAAGTGAGTTGCAGAACAAAGCAAGAGAAGTGCAGAAAGAGGCAAGTGAGGTGCAGAAATAGGCAAGAGGGGTACAGAAAGAGGCACGAGAAGTGCATAACGAGGCAAGAGAGGTGTAGAAAGAAGCAAGGGAAGTGCTAAAAGAAGCAACAGAGGTGCAGAAAGAAGCAAGAGAAGTGATGAAAGAGACAAGAGAGTTGCCGAAAGACGCAAGTGAGTTGCAGATAAAAGCAAGACAAGTGCATAACGAGGCAAGAGAGGTGTAGAAAGAGGAAAGACAAGTGCAGAAAGAAACAAGAGACGTGCTAAAAGAAGCAACAGAGGTGCAGAAAGAAGCAAGAGAAGTGATGAAAGAAACAAGAGAGTTGCCGAAAGAAACAAGTGAGTTGCAGATAAAAGCAAGAGAAGTGTAGAAAGAGGCAAGTGAGGTTAAGAAATAGGCAAGAGGGATACAATAAAAGAGACAAAAGAACTGCAGAAAGAGGCAAGAGAGTTGCAGAAAAAGGCAAGAGAGGTGCAGAAAGAGGGAACATGGATGCAGAATGAGGCAGGAGAGGTGCAGAAAGAGGGAAGATGGGTACAGAAAGAGGCAAGAGGCGTACAAAAAGAAGCAACAGAGGTGCAGAAAGAAGCAAGAGAAGTGCAGAAAAAAACAACAGAGGTGCAGAAAGAGGCAAGAGGGGTGCAGAAACAGGCAAGAGTAGTGCATAAAGAAGCAATAGAAGTGCACAAGGCGGCAAGAGAACTGCAGAAAGAGGCAAGAGAGTTGCAGAACAGGCTAGAGATGTGCCGAAAGAAGCAAGAGTAGTGCAGAAAGAAGCAACAGGAGTGCACAGGGGCCAGGATAATTGTAGAAAGTGGTAAGGAGTTACATAAACAGGCAAGAGATGTGCAGAAAGAAGCAAGAGAAGAGCAGAAAGAAGCAACAGAGGTGTAGAAAGAGACAATAGGGGCACAGAAAGAGGCAGGGGAAGTGCTGAAAGAAGACCAGAAATGAAGAAGGGGGCAAGAAAAGTGCAGAAAGAGGCAAGAGAAGTGCTGAAAGAGGGAAGAGGGGTGCAGAAAGAAGCAAGAGAGGTGCAGAAAGAAACAAGAGAGGTGCAGAAAGAAGCAACAGAGGTGCAGAAAGAGACAAATGGGTTACAGAAAGAAGCAAGAGAAGTACAGAAAGAAGAAACAGATTTGCAGAGTCAAAAGGGGTGCAGAAAGAAGAAAGAGAAGTGCACAAAGAAGCATGGGAAGTGCAGAAAGAAGCAAGTGAGATGCAGAAAGAAGCAAGAGAAGTACAGAAAGAGGCAAGAGAGTTGCAAAGAGTCAAATGGGGTGCAGAAAGAAGAAAGAGAAGTGCACAAAGAAGCATGGAAGTGCAGAAAGAGGCAAGAGAGGTGCAGGAAGAGGGAAGAGGGTGCTGAAAGAGGTAAGAGAAGTACAGAAAGAAGCAGTAGAGGTACAGAAAGAGGCAAGAGAGGTGCAGAAGAAAGTAGCAAGAGAGGTTCAGAAATAAACAAGAGGTGCAGAAAGAAGGGAGGTGCAGAAAGCGGAAGAGATGTGCAGGAAGAGGCAAGAGAAATGCAGAAAAAAATAAGAAAGGTGCACAAAGAAGCAAGAGAAATGCAGAAAGAGGCAAGAGAGGCACAGAAAGAAGCTAGCGTGGTTTGTGCACCATTAGTACCAATTTAACACCCACATTTAACAATAAGTAACAGGTGACTATTCCAGGTTTGCAAAGGGCCTTCCACCACACTATAACACTTGTCGCTGCATTGTTGGTAACGTTTGAGCCGTTTGAGCTAGAAACAAGGCTTTTTGTTCAAAACTGCAGATTATGCAGCAGATGATGGATTATGTGGCAAATGCGGAAAATATCTAATTATGCGAAAATCGGTGCCGCTGAACAGTCGCATAATTCCTGTGGCCTTCTCATACATACATAGTGGTTCCTTTTTTTTGTCTCATTGAGTTTATAGTTTAGCTTCTTTGGAAACGAGGAAGACTAAACTTGAGGTTACAACCCCACAACACAGACTACCATACCACATAATTACTCTCCATAACACATAATCCCACTCAACATAATTCCTAAACACTAAATACCACATACTTTCTATCCACATAATTCCACTACACACAACGTACATCCACTCCAAAAAACATTACTAAAATCTTTTACATTTACAATGCCAATAGCCCTAACTTTCGCAAATGCTTCGTTAACTAGTAGTCACATTGGCAGAGTGGTGGAGAAAGGGAGCTGGGCCTCCGACCAGCGCTCAGGAATTCCACTGCATAGAACTTACAGGAGGTACTCGTGGGGCTTCTTGGCCCCCAAAGTCCCTCAGCAGTAAAGTGGACTTCATAGCCCAACCAGTAGTGGGCCAGGAGGCGCATTTGCAGAGTGGTGGAGAAAGGAGAGTGTGGCCTCCGAAGAACTCTTAGCAATCCCACTCTGTTGGACTTACTGTAGGTAACAGGAGGGGTAGTTGACCCCCAAGGACATCCTTGGGGGGCCAAATACCCCACCTATTACCTTCAGTAAGTCCCACACAGCAGGATTCCTAAGCTCTCATAGCAGGTCATGTCCCCTTTTCCCACCACTCTACTAACACATTTCCAGGCACCCTCTTGGATTGGGATTGAAGTCCCCTTCACTGCTGGGGGTCCTTAGGGGCCAATTAACCTATCTGTTACCTTCAGTAAGCCCCTCACATATAAACATATATATATATATATATATATATATATATATATATATATATATATATATATATATATATATATATATATATATATGTATGTATATACATATACATATATATATATATATCAAGAATTCTCCTTTCCAAAAAAAGGAGACAGAGGCCGGAGGGGAGTTCTGATGGAACAGCTGACTTTATTGAGGAGAATGCCAGCAGCGGCGAATGCATTTCGGTCGTTAGACCTTCTTCAGCGCCCAGTTCTGTGTCCTTTTCGAATCAGCCTCCTCCTGCGTGAAATACTTAACAGCACATTTGCTCCTCCCCCTAAAGCTGTAGGCTCACCTGTGCAGCTCCATATTCAGTCCACGGAACTGCATGTCCCAGCATGCACAGTCTCGGCAATGACCAGGTCGGTGGTGTAGAAAGAGACAATAGGGGCACAGAAAGAGGCAGGGGAAGTGCTGAAAGAAGACCAGAAATGAAGAAGGGGGCAAGAAAAGTGCAGAAAGAGGCAAGAGAAGTGCTGAAAGAGGGAAGAGGGGTGCAGAAAGAAGCAAGAGAGGTGCAGAAAGAAACAAGAGAGGTGCAGAAAGAAGCAACAGAGGTGCAGAAAGAGACAAACGGGTTACAGAAAGAAGCAAGAGAAGTACAGAAAGAAGAAACAGATTTGCAGAGTCAAAAGGGGTGCAGAAAGAAGAAAGAGAAGTGCACAAAGAAGCATGGGAAGTGCAGAAAGAAGCAAGTGAGATGCAGAAAGAAGCAAGAGAAGTACAGAAAGAGGCAAGAGAGTTGCAAAGAGTCAAATGGGGTGCAGAAAGAAGAAAGAGAAGTGCACAAAGAACCATGGAAGTGCAGAAAGAGGCAAGAGAGGTGCAGGAAGAGGGAAGGGGGTGCTGAAAGAGGTAAGAGAAGTACAGAAAGAAGCAGTAGAGGTACAGAAAGAGGCAAGAGAGGTGCAGAAGAAAGTAGCAAGAGAGGTTCAGAAATAAACAAGAGGTGCAGAAAGAAGGGAGGTGCAGAAAGCGGAAGAGATGTGCAGGAAGAGGCAAGAGAAATGCAGAAAAAAATAAGAAAGGTGCACAAAGAAGCAAGAGAAATGCAGAAAGAGGCAAGAGAGGCACAGAAAGAAGCTAGCGTGGTTTGTGCACCATTAGTACCAATTTAACACCCACATTTAACAATAAGTAACAGGTGACTATTCCAGGTTTGCAAAGGGCCTTCCACCACACTATAACACTTGTCGCTGCATTGTTGGTAACGTTTGAGCCGTTTGAGCTAGAAACAAGGCTTTTTGTTCAAAACTGCAGATTATGCAGCAGATGATGGATTATGTGGCAAATGCGGAAAATATCTAATTATGCGAAAATCGGTGCCGCTGAACAGTCGCATAATTCCTGTGGCCTTCTCATACATACATAGTGGTTCCTTTTTTTTGTCTCATTGAGTTTATAGTTTAGCTTCTTTGGAAACGAGGAAGACTAAACTTGAGGTTACAACCCCACAACACAGACTACCATACCACATAATTATTCTCCATAACACATAATCCCACTCAACATAATTCCTAAACACTAAATACCACATACTTTCTATCCACATAATTCCACTACACACAACGTACATCCACTCCAAAAAACATTACTAAAATCTTTTACATTTACAATGCCAATAGCCCTAACTTTCGCAAATGCTTCGTTAACTAGTAGTCACATTGGCAGAGTGGTGGAGAAAGGCAGCTGGGCCTCCGACCAGCGCTCAGGAATTCCACTGCATAGAACTTACAGGAGGTACTCGTGGGGCTTCTTGGCCCCCAAAGTCCCTCAGCAGTAAAGTGGACTTCATAGCCCAACCAGTAGTGGGCCAGGAGGCGCATTTGCAGAGTGGTGGAGAAAGGAGAGTGTGGCCTCTGAAGAACTCTTAGCAATCCCACTCTGTTGGACTTACTGTAGGTAACAGGAGGGGTAGTTGACCCCCAAGGACATCCTTGGGGGGCCAAATACCCCACCTATTACCTTCAGTAAGTCCCACACAGCAGGATTCCTAAGCTCTCATAGCAGGTCATGTCCCCTTTTCCCACCACTCTACTAACACATTTCCAGGCACCCTCTTGGATTGGGATTGAAGTCCCCTTCACTGCTGGGGGTCCTTAGGGGCCAATTAACCTATCTGTTACCTTCAGTAAGCCCCTCACATATAAACATATATATATATATATATATATATATATATATATATATATATATATATATATATATATATATATATATATATATATATATATATATATATATGTATGTATATACATATACATATATATATATATATATATATATATATATATATATATATATATATATATATATAGACAGCCAGGAAATAAAAGCACCTACAAACTGGCTAGCAACACAGAAGGGCTTTTTTAAATGCATATCATGTAAGGCATGTAAATTCGCTAAAAACAGAAAGGATTACACAATACCTTTCAAGCCACAGCCAGTCTGTATTAACAAAAGACTTAGGGCCAGATGCATCAAGCATCCATTTTGCGATTCCTTATTAGCGAAAAATAAGGAATCGCTAATAAGGAATAGCAAAATGGAATGCATCAAGCAATCACTACAAAAATAGCGATTCCTTAGAATTCCTTAATTGCGACTCACAAATTGGGAGTCGCAATTAATGAATACCTTCCCATACATTCCTATGGGCCTACAGGCCCATAGGAATGTATTGGAGATTGCATGAGCAATTAGCGAGTACCAGTAGGTACTCGCAAATTGCTCATGCAATTTCAAGGGTGCAAGGGTGTCAAAATGACACCCTGTTGCACCCCTGATTCTGATCTATGCACATATGTTGCGCACACACATGCCCTTAGGGCATGTGTGTGCACAACATGAAACTTTGAAATATGCACAAAAGTGCATTTTTCAAAGTTTTTGCAAATTACCATGAAGTTGTACTTCGTGGTAATTTGCGTGCCCTATTAGCGAATTCGTTATTTTTGAAACTTTCATGCATTGCATTTAAGGAATCTCAATTTGAGATTCCTTAAATGCAAACAATCGCAATGTAGCGAATTCTCTATTTCCGATTTTTGCATTTGGGATGATGCATCCCAAATGCAAAAATACCGGTCGCAAAGGGGCAGATTCTGAGAATCTGCCCCTTTGCGACCGGTTTTTTGCTTGATGCATCTGGCCCTTAATTGTAAAACAGATCATGCCGTGTATGTGTTGGAGTGTTCTTGTGCATTGAGGTACGTAGGCAGTACTAAACTGCCGGTACATAAAAGAATACTCCAACATATACGTGCCATAGCTAACAAAGATCAGGCATGTCCTGTGGCGAGGCATTTTGAGGTGGCCCATGCAAGTAACCCAATACATCTCAGTTACTTTGCAGTTGATTGTGTTTTGCCACTTCGTAGAGGTGGTAACCGTGAAGGGGCCCTCCGTCTTTTAGAAACACGCTACATACTGGAATTGAACACCAAGTTTCCAATAGGGCTTAACGCGAGCGAAGACTTATATACTTGCCTCTAAAAACACTAGATATGCCCCATGATTTTAGCTGTGAGTGTTGATACATCCATATTTATATTGTATTTGTTAATATGAAATGCATATGACACTGAGTACTCCATGATCTTTGTAATATATTCTCCGTAAAAAATCTTTTTAATCACGTATTTATGTATTATTTAGGTTAAGGTGCACAATATTTTATCACACAAGTCTTTCACATACCAGTATATTCTTTTCACCGGCTGGCTTAGAGATTATACATGGTTTGGTTAGTCTTTTTTGGAAAAATCAGCGGGTACAAAAAACACATCTATATATGCCTACATGGGCTATATGTATATGGAGGATATGAAGTTCCCTTTTTTATTGCTAGTATACAAAATATGTATATGCACCTCATTTGCTATTTTGCACTCAACACTGCTGTATAATCAGGACATCTGGGGTACAAAAACTTCCTTTATACTATTATGGTATTTATTTTGGCATTTTTAGCATTTTTACATTTTTCAGAATGTTTTTATTGATTTTAAATGCCTATGTTTTACCCTGTCTTATTGCACTTTATATTTATACATATTTATTAATGTGTATTTTTATGTCCTTGCTATATACATTTATGCATTTATGCGGTTATTTATGAGTGCCGTCTATACCGGAGTCTGTTTGCCTCGGTATTATGCCAGCATCGGGATAATGAAATTCTTTATTCCATATCTATCTTTGTACACATCAGCTGATCATTATTGGTTGCACTGGCACTTTAAATGTTCCTTTCCATTATCGCAAAGCGTCATGTGATCAAGGCCCAGGTGGGGCTGAAACGCGTCGTGGCGGCGATGCAGGGTGATTAAAAATAAAATACTTGGCACAAAGAACTTTGGGTCCGCGCTTCATCTTTCCTATAGGATTGGATTTACACTGGATGAAAATACTGTGATATATATATATATATATATATATATATATATATATTACCTACTGGCGATAGCCAGTAGGTATTTATAGTTAGGATTTTTTCTCTATGGGATTTCTGAAAATTCTATGTCTAATAACTTTGGCGTTTGTGGACGGAATTGGCTGAAATTTTCAGGAAAATGGCACATTTTGTTTCTGAGCAGCCCCTCAAAATTTGGGGGGGTTTCGTCAAGGGGGGCCGAGAAAAAAGGGGGTCCCAAACGCGTTTTTCCCATTCATTTTTCCATAGGGGGGTTGGATTCACTTTTAGCTCGAACGGCTGAATGGATTTACATGAAACTTGGCAAAATTGTAGATATGGTTTGCCCGACGTGCCTTTGCTATGTCTCAATATATGTGCTCCAGTGAATTTTGAGAAATTAACGTTTAAAAAAATATATATATCTGTAACAGCGCTCCGGTTAGCGCCCCGGTTCGCGTACCTGACGCGTAACGGAACTTCGCGAAGCGAAGCTGATTGGCTCTCCGGTGTCTGTCAACATTCTAAACAGTCCGGAGCGGCCGCCATCTTGTTTCTCGGTAGGTTCGAGAGACAAGATGTGGTGAAAAACGAAGGGGGAAATGAAGGAAAGGGGGCAAGGTAAACCCCTCCTGACCCCCTAGGATTGATGAGGGGGATATTAAAGTCCCCCGCGGGGCAAAAAAAAAATGTTTGCGATTTTTCGCGGTAGAGGCGCTTTCCGGTACGCAAACCGGGCAGCTAACTGGCAGCATAACGGGAGTCCGCCATCTTGTGTTTTTGGAGCGTCGGGTTCGCGTACCGGGTAGCGTCCCGGTAAGCGTAACAAGGGGAAAACCAAGAGAAACAGTAAAAAAAAATTAAGGGAATAGATTTCCAGCAAACTTTGAAAAATTGTAGCGACTGTCTGTTTGATGTGCCTTTGCAAGGCCTCAAGATATGTGCACGTGTGGATTTTGTCTAATTAAGGTTAAAAAAAATATATATATCTGTAAGCGTGCTCCGGCGCGCTTACGTTACGGGTTTTGTTTGCGCTGCAGAGCCGATACGTCATGGTTATGCGACGCGTCATGAGGCGTCTCACGTGGCTACGTGATACGTCACGTAATAAAGAATATATTTTACAGATATAGATATTAGCTTTTAAAAAACCAATGAAATTCACTGAAAAAACCATAGGTTATAGACCATATATAGTTAGGAATTTGCATTTACAAAACCTTGAAAATTCACTGAAAAAACCATAGGTTAGAGACCATATATAGTTAGCTGGACATTTTATTGACATACAACCAATGAAATTCCATATATAGTTAGTTGCACTAACTATATATCGCGCACCCGCAATCCACTGCTGATGATGTCACATATTACATCATTCATGACATGGTCAGTGACAAGGAAGAGCAAACAACACAAAACACAGTACAACAATCAAAAAAGACCAATTTTTTAATAGAAATGCAAAAAGCATTGGAACAGCAGCAACAACAACAACAACCAACAAGGGGCAGAGGCAGAGGCATAGGACGACCACGAGGAAGTGGAGCAAGACCAGAAGAGGACAGAGAGGTAAGAAACGAGGCGAAGGAGAATCCGTGGTCTACAGCGAGACTCAGACAACCACGACGCTAATGGACCCTTGCCCTGACTCACAAGAGCTAAAAATAATCAACCTCTCATCAAGAACCTTAACGCAATTGGAACAAGACACCTTGAAGAAAGGATTAAACTTCTGCCCAACTGCCCACATAAACATTGCTGAGACCCGTGTAGACCTGTACAAATACACGAGAAAATTAAAACTGGCCAAAATCTATGCAGAAAAAATTACCAACAGAGAAACACAACAAAGACAAACATCTAGTATCAATTTAAATGCAGAAGATGCCATGGCACTCTCCACTCCAATGACAATGGGAGCAATGACAATTTCACAAGAAGAACAAGAACTAATTGCAATGGAAGACACAATTGAACAAGATGGCGCTAATGAGAGTGGTCTTAAACAAAAATCGAAATACAACCCCATATTACCACCTGGCAATAAGATCGATACATTTCAGGAGCTAGTAATTGAAGAACTATATAAAATTCAACCAAACCAAACCAAAAATAACTTGACTCAGAAAGAAAAAACAATTATAAAGAATCTTTCAGAAGACAAGAAAATTGAGATAAAACCGGCAGATAAGGGCGGGAACATCGTCCTTATCAACAAAACAGACTACATAGACGAAGCCCAACGTCAATTATTGGATACAAACTGTTACAAACTCCTGGAACAAGATCCTACAACAGAACTGCAAGAAAAAATCATGCAACTGCTCAACAAGTGGACAGCAACTGGCTTAATAAGTGAGGATGAACAAAGATATATGACAAACAAATTCCCAACATTCCCCACTTTTTATTGCCTACCAAAGGTTCACAAAGACAGTCAAAAACCGCTGGGAAGGCCAATTGTGTCAGCCAACAATTCTCTACTAGAAGGGATTTCAAACTACATCGACCTCTTCTTAGCACCCCTAGTAAGAGAACTACCATCGTTCATAAAAGACACCACAGATCTCCTAAAACAATTAGAAAAGATTATCTGGAAATCCACTTTCAAACTCATCACTATGGACGTGACATCACTGTACACTAATATTGAACACCACATTGGCATAAATGCATGTAAATATTATTTGGGGAAAAGAAACATAAGATACAGAGAACATAATGAAATGTTGAATCAAATGATCCACCTGTGTTTACATAACAACAACTTCTTGTTCAACAAAAAATCTACCAACAGATACGCGGATGTGCTATGGGTTTCTCCTTTTCACCCAATTATGCCAATCTCACAATGGGGTGGTATGAACAGAATGAAGCCTGGAAATCAGAACATTATGCATGGAAAAAGAAGACGATCCTATGGCTGAGATTCATAGACGATCTCTTTATAATCTGGGACGGAGAACAAACAGACTTTGAACAATACTTTGAAAGGCTGAACAACACCCCAACAAACCTCAAGTTCACCTACGAAATAAGTAGTGAAAGAGTAGTATTCCTGGACACAGAGATCTACATCGAAAACAATCATCTGGAAACTACATTACATCGAAAGAAAACCGCTACCAATTCCATTCTACATGGACAAAGTTTTCACGAAGAAAAACTAAAGCAAAATATCCCGTACGGGGAATTTCTTCGTCTAAAAAGAAATTGTTCAAAACAATCGGAATTCCAGAAGCATAGCATACAGGCCTCGGACTGATTCATCAAAAGAAAATATCGACCCATGACTGTGGCAAAATGTCTTAAAAGAGTGATCGAGAAAAACAGAAATCAAATTCTACATGGAATCAAAACGACAAAAACAGAAGAGAAAATCAGACTAATCACATCTTACAGTGCAGAGAGAGGACTAGTAACAAGGGCAATCAAAAAACATTGGGGTATACTACGTTCAGATCAGACGTTGGCCAAAATCATCGGGGAGCATCCAAATGTCACCTATCGTCGAGCAAAAAACTTGGGCGATCAATTGGTTCACAGCCATTTCAAAAACATCCTAAACATCACCTGGTTGCACCGCCAAGGATTTTGGCCTTGCAAACAATGCAAGGTCTGCAGAATAGCGTCACCAACTAAAGAAATCGAAATGTTTGGAGGCAAGGAATGGAAGATTAAACATCATCTCACGTGCAAAAGTACATTTGTTGTCTACATGGTAACATGTCCATGTGCAAAAAGCTACATTGGAAGCACCATCTTTGAGGCCAAAAAACGTATACTAGAACACACGCGAGCAGTTACCCATGGAGATCAATCCAATGCCATTGCTAAACACATGAGTCAACACCACGATGACAACTGGGAAACCCTCAGATACTGCGCCATTGACCAACAGGCAGATTCAGAAAGAGGTGGCAATCGGAGGAAAGCATTAAGGCAAAAAGAATCTAAACATATCATTGCCTTCAGAACCCTAGAGCCAAGAGGACTCAACCAAACTGAAGAACTGCACGTACATCTGTGAAAAGACTAATTGTAGAAACCAAATAAACCCCATTACGAACTGCATACAAAAATGAACTACCCCCTTACTACAATGAATACACTCACCAGTGAGATTGTAAAAACGTAAGAATTAAAATGGCAAAGTGAAACAATAGTCACCAAAGACTTTGAAATTAAAAATTGCCATCACCGCACAAATTAATCTACCGCAATTCCTGAAGCAAAAACTCTAAATGTTTATTTCCTTTAAAAATGTGCACCTTAACACTTATCACATGTTAAAACTACGCATTAAAGAAATGCAACACACAGCAATGCTTCTCAAGATGATAGAGCTATGCTTGACTAACAATGTATTTCTTTTTAACAATGATCTGTACAAGCAAGAATGTGGCACGGCCATGGGAATATCTTTCTCTCCCAATTATGCGAATATCACTATGGGGTATTGTGAAAAAATGATAGTGTGGAACAACTGCGAACAGGAAGAACTTGATCGAATAATTCTTTGGGTCAGATATATTGACGACCTTTTTCTGATCTGGAATGGGACCAATGATCAATTCCAGAAATTTTTTACCACACTCAATCAGAATACAATTGGACTCCAATTCACATGCTCAACCAATAAGAAAGAAATAGACTTTTTAGATACCAAGGTCTATATCTCAGAAGGAAAATTGGAAACCACGCTGTTCCGAAAAAAGACTGCCACCAATAGTGTTCTCCATGGCACCAGCTTTCATCGGAAATCACTACTTAAAAGCATTCCATATGGAGAATATGTACGATTAAAGAGAAATTGTTCAAAATCGGAAGATGCAGAAAAAATGATACTTGAAAGTAAAACAAGATTCCAATCCAGAGGATATAAAGACTATGTATTGAAAGACTGTAAAAAGAAAGTTGACAAAATCAGCAGAGCAGAGACTTTGATCGAAAAGAAGAAACCCCCACAAGACAAGGATCCTCCAAGATTCATAACCACTTATAATAAAGAGAGTGGATTAATTGCAAAAAAAATGAAAAAATATTGGCATCTAATAACCAGCGATCCAGACATTGGGCCATTGGCGGGCAAACATCCTTCCATTACATACAAAAAAAACACATCTCTTCAAGACTTACTAGTCAAAAGCCACTTTCAGTTCAACCAACAACTGAAATGGTGGACAGAACAAAATGTGGGTTTTAAACCATGTACCGCATGCAGAGCATGTAAAATAGGCAACAAAATGAAGAGTGTAATGGAACCAAATGGAAAACACATGCAGATCAAACAGTTTATCACATGCACATCTAAAAACGTAGTGTACGTGATAGAATGCAAATGTGGAATGAAATATATAGGGTCCACTACATGTATGCTAAAGAAAAGAATACTGGAGCACATCCGGGCTGTAAAAAACTCAAATATGCTATATGCCATAGCCAAACATATAAATACTTGTCAAAATGGGGATTGGCGAGCCATGAACTTCTATGGATTGAAAATGTTGAACAAACAGGACAGAGGAGGAGACACAGTCCGTCTCCTACGACAGATGTAATCACGTTTCATAATCCAATTCCGAACAAAACACCCCAGAGGCATGAACTTTGGAGAGGATCTCCACATACACCTCGAGTGAATTTGAACTCAGCGTAAACTCTATTTGACTGTAATAGGGTACTATACCCAATACTACAGTAAAGAAATTATGAACTCATAAAGAAGCCCTAAGTAAATTTAACTAAGGACGCTAAGTACTATACTTGCACAATCAGAGCACACCAGTCCTTTGCCTGTTTTTAATGTATTGTTTAAAACATAATGCTTGAAAAACTACGTATCCCATAATGCCACCTTATGGCTAAGATGGGGCAGTATATAAACAAAAAGCAAAAAGGGACTTGCTGACCGTGAGAAAAGCCATGAGGCTGAAACGCGTCGGTGGAGTGTTTGTGTAATAAAAGCTTCTAAATAAGTATCCAGTTGTGCCGCCCTCCTTGTGTTCAAAATTAATAATTGGGCTATGATCCAGCCCTTGGGCCGAGCACACACTGTTGAGCGCTCTCATGCTTGAAGGATCATCTTGTGAGAATATATATATATATATATATATACTAAACAAAAAGGAGACTGAGGAATACAAATGCTCGTCCTTCTCCCCTAAATACTTGTACCAAACAATGAGAACAAGCTGATTTCCATATCATTGAACTAGCATCCTATTATCAATAAATAGTATCTCAGAGATAACCATTTAGGGATCCTGCACAGGGCTGCAGTAGTTTAAATAACCAGGTGGAAGGCACTGATGAAAGTGTGACAATAGACACTGCCTCTCTCTGGGATCAATGTTGCATGAATTATCACAACCATAATATATCGTTTCGGGTGCAAATTGTAAGTTACGAATCATCCCCACTCATGCACACCTTAGGGTGTGTGCGTTCACTTCACTTGTTTATGATCACCGCTGACCCTAACAGCACTGGTCCTGAAGAAAGCTGACTTACAAAGATGTGATTGTTTGAAACATGTAGACCATTTCTGGATGTGTGGGCTCATTTTTCTCTTTCTCATCCACCTTTGTTTTTAATCTTACCCTAGGAACTCACTATTAAAATCATCAGGGAGAGTATCCTTGAGGGGGTTTTAAGGTTCAGACTCAATAAATTCACTTATTCACTAAGAAAAATCCCCCTTTGCAGTAATCAGGCATCGCAGCACACCTAGGAGGCACTCAGCCCCCTCGGTGAGGACCCAATGATAAAGCATGACACCAACCAGGTTAGTAAGTGAGGGTTCTTTAAAAAACCTAAATGGTTTTCTCTGAGAGACTACGTAATGCTAACAGGATGCTATATGAATTATACGGTATTCAGCTTGTTCTCATTGTTTGGTACAAGTTTATACATATATCGTCACTGAAAAAAACAAAGGTGAAAGTGACAAAGAGTTAGGAGAATATAGCAGTTACAATGGAACATTTTAACCTTAAAAAACACTGAAATTCACTGGTTATATTTATCTCATGTAACTGTAACTCGTGCCCTAATTTAACTGCAACTCGCATTCCCACCCTGCACAGTTTTGTCATCAATGATGCCATTTCAAATGTTGCAGTAATGTTTTCAATAAAGTCATGGAACATCTCATTAGTGATGTAATATGTGGGATAATTAGCTGTGCATGGTGGGATTGCAGCAAAACCTCTGATTTTTAAAAAAGAATGGAGCCAAGGAGCTCGCTCTGGGTCCCCACCCCACAAAGGTTAATGGGGCAGGATATTTCTACCCTGCCCCACTATATCTTTTTTCATGAAGTAACTCAGCACAGGGAACTAAGCCCCTGAGTCCTGCAATCGCTGCCTGCAACATTTGTTTCATGTTGCAGGCAGCCAATCAGAGCACTTACTCGAGCAGGAGCCTGACTCCTGCATCAGCAAGTTGGCCCAAGGCAAAACATGCCCCATGGGCCAATCAGAATGCTCTAATTTTATAAATTGGGTTTGAGGCAAAAGGCCCTCAAATCCAACCATTGAGATATGCAAATATATTTGTAGCTTAATATCTCAAAAACGTCTAACAGATTTAAGCGAAATCACAAAAAACATTATTTCTGCTAAATTTGGTGTAATTCTGTTCAGCAGTTCTTGCTGTAACCCTGACTAAAAGTAGTCTATGGAAAATGCTTGGGAATTTTCCATTTTGAGACCCGCTTTTTGCTCGGCCCCCACCTAATGGATCACCCCAAAACTTTCAAGGAAGGAGCGGAGGGGAATGCCTTTTTTTTGTGGAAAGTTTTATAAAGCTTCATCAAACAAGCCAAAGTTATTAGCTAACCTAAAAAATCTCTTTTTATGGAAAAGCAGACCTAACTATATTTTCCTAGTGGTATATATATATATATACATATATATTTTTTTTATATATATTCATATATATATAGAGTGAGCAAGGTCATTGAGTTGACCGAAGTGCGTCACAGTGCATGTGGTGAAATAAAAGCTTGAATATTGAAGATCGTGGTGTCTGTGCCTGGTCCATATGGATTTAAAGAGTATGGGAGGTGATTTATATGTATTTTAAGTTCCATCCTATGTTAATTTAAATTAAAGTGCATGTTTTCTGAGAATATTTTAAGTTTTGAAGATGAAAAATGTGTCCCTACTGAGCAATTGCGTTACGCTATACGTTTGTACTGGGAGAAACGTCCTTAAAATCCCTCTCATTAAAAACGACATCAAGGCTCATGGCCATACCAAAGTGGCAAGTGATGATTATAATATGTGAAAATAAATGATAGGAATTTAGATTCATAAAGTTAGAACTTTGCCGAGGCATAGAGCCAATGACATATCATTCGTTGCGAGGACTGGGTGAACCACACCATTAACTTACAGTAAGTATATGCTTTACTATGTGGGTTTATGAGGTTTCTGCAGCTGTTTAACAACACTTTATAATGAAAAACACACTCACTCCAACACCATGCAAGACACTGGATATATCCCATTCAGTTTCAGCAAGAGCAAATGATTTCAAGTAATTGAAAGCTTTAGGCATGTTAATACCTTTCCAAATGACATAGTATAAATGTAAATTAGCTGAAGGTAAACCGACTGGCCAATTTATGTCTGTCATGTACGCATAATTGAAAATACTTATATTTTGGAAACAGGGTCACTGCATTAACATGCCGACTGTAATACAAATTCATAATTTACTATAACTATGCTGCTGCCATGGTTTATGGCTTTAGGTTCAATAACCTGAAACGTTTGTGTCTCTAATTATGTCGTGATTACTTACATCAGGAATGATCTTTGCATTAGTTGTTCAGACTACAGTTTCTGCTCTTCAATGTGTGAGAAAATGCAGAACGGACGAAAATGACGAATTATTTTTCACTGATCCAGTGGTGTGATCTGGTTTGCTGCATGCACTTCCTCAAAGAACAGTAGTATTGTAAAACCAGGCACTGTAAGAATAGTTTCTTAAAAAGAGGTAGCAGAGTTTCCACTACCATCCCAGGGTGTGGGCCTTGGGGCTTGTTACATGTACATTAAACAGAGGTGACTCCGGTATGAGAGGATATGTGTTTCTTCAACTAGGTGGACAATATAGGAGTTAAAATGTATGTCTAATGAACGATAAAAGGAAATTAAATTAAAGGTGTATTGGGGAGTCGATTATAATAGGGACTTGAAAGACTGCTTGTAGTACTTAGCACTTTTGATAAGTTTCTTGATTCCGCAATCCCACCTTTCTTTTATTTTAAAGAGTCACTTATTTGTAAGGTTATTATTAAGGGATTGTTGTCTGAATCCATGGTTTGCTCTTAAAATTGTAATATCACTTTTTCCACACAGTCGTTTTTTCCTAATATATCAGTTTATGCACCCGTAGTACTTTTGGAACATATTACAGCGTGCATATATTTAAATCAGTCTACTAACATACGCACACACTATCTTCACAGAGACGCTCACACAGAAAAAAAAAGTGAATTAATACAGACCTGAAATCATGCCCATATGCGCCACGCACACACAAACATCAAAAGGACGCATATATACATAAATAAAGACAATAATACAGTTGGGATTCTTTGGGGAATTGAATACAAAATAAAAATAAATCCATGTATAACCTTGTGTTATATTCCCTATGGCGCTATATAAAAGGAAGCTTTGTATAATTTTGTGAAAACAACTTAAATACAGTTTCATGTTTTGCTAACATTGTATAGGCACAGAAGTAAAAGACAATACAAGGAAACTGACCCAGTGCCCAGTGCCCCAAAGCAAAAACAGTTGTTTATTTTTGAGTTTGGAGGAACATTTCCATATATGTTGTTTTGCATAATCTACCAAAACTAAAATGTTATAATTATGCTTAAAGGGGGTTAGGAATATCTGACGGTACAATGAGAAGAGCAGTGTCAAATTCTCAAGATGACATAAATAAATGTTAGTGATGATTTCTATTTATGCAGTAAGTTGTATCTATATTCTTTAGAAAAATATTTTTCATGCATCCAAACATATTTCTTGATCGAGCCTACCAGCCAACCCAAGCTCTCTGGCTGTGAAAGATGTGTGTGCTTACCAGGAACATACAAGGGCTTGCATCCTACCCATTGCCTTCTATTGGTTGGCTTTGCAGCCACTCTTATTGGTTTGCTTTCCATTGGATGGCTTTGCTTTTTTCAGCCTGCCAATCTGGTGCTTATCCCACTCCTAAGGTATAGCATTTCATCATCTCTTTGATTGTCTGGCTTCTTTGCTTCTTCTGCTCTCTTTGGGGGTACTACTGTTTTTTTCTTGTTTAAGCACTCCGTGATAGTGCATGTGTTTTCCAGTTGTCTACCTTATGTGCTTTTCTCCCTTCCATGTTGCCCACTTTTACCCACTTCCTTCTCTCTCCTCCCACACTCGTGTTGCTGTAACTCATTCTGCCCTCGCACTCCACCTTTCTCTTCTCTTTTGCTTGTATTCTCTGCCTTTTTATGCTCCCCCATTTGCCATATTTCTTCACCCTTCTATAGCAGGGTTGCTTCAGCATGTTGCTTTATCGGATTCACTCTCCCGCCCATGTGTTGCTATACACTCCGCCTTCAGCCTGTGTAGGTAGGTGCATGAGTGTAAACCCTGAATGCATATGTGCACCTACAAACTCATGCAGAGACCACTTCATTGCATGTTTTTTTCTTTAACCATGTTGCACAGCAGTCAGTATGCAGTACAGCATGGCTAAAAATCTTTGGCAAAGCCTATAGGTTTTATATGCGAGACCTATTGGCTTTGCCACTGCTGGTTATTAACTGTGCTTACTCATTGTGTTAGGGTCATCTGATGGCTGCCAGATTTATAATTTCTCACTATTTTCTGTTTACGAACTTCCCTTAGAGTAAGAAATAATACTGGGATCTAAATGGATTGTGTAGACCGCAGTGCAGAAACAGTCACACTGTGGAACAATGCATCTCACTCACTGGCTCAGAACTAAGTTGGCAACATTCCATTATACATCCAGTTGGGAAATAGGAAATGTTTTGCATAGGGGACGAGTAAATTGGAGGTCAGGGGTAGGTGGCAGACCAGGGGGAAACAGCGGTTAATGTCATCAGGGTTGGAGTCATGAGGAGGAATGTTATGAGGAGCGCAGTCTATGTCAATGTATATATGATTTTTTATAAACTCTGCCATCAAGGTCATTTTTAGCAAAGAAAAATGAGATAGTAAACCTGTTTTGGCTTACATATATGTTTACAGACTGCATTTTAATATAGCTTATAAGGTCAAGTCATCTGCTACAGAGATCTTGGTGTGTCCACTAGGTTTCAGAGTATAATAGAGGTAAGATAAAGTGGGTAATTAATTCATTTGCCAAATACCTCTTTGTGTGATCTCTGGTAAAAGAATTGAACCATGTTAGCCATCAGGGTTATTATCCCTGCTGTAGAGAACAACATTTAATATATAGATCACACATTTTTATTGTATGTAAGATATCTCAGTGGGTTAATGATTTTCTTGTGCTAGTTTTAGCTACATGTCAAAAGTTACAACACTGGTAATATAGCTCAGTAAGCTACTATACACCCACACAGTGGCGACTCACAGAGGTAACGTTGTGGGGTGGTGAGGCAGGGAGGGGGCGGGACTGGGCGGGGGGTTAGTGGAATCCGACATACAACAGCAAAGGTGAACGTAAACAAATAAAGAAATATCTGCCGTTGTATGTCAGACTCCACTATCCCCCAACCAGCCCGCCCGCCTCACCGCCCCATAGTGTTACCTTAGCGAGCCAACACTGTACCCGCATGCAACAGCTGAATGTAACCTTCAAACCATCCATTTGAAAACTTGAAAGGTTTGTTCCAAACTTTCATTATGTCATCATTGATATAAAGGGTTATTTTGGGTTGTAACATTTTTAGCAGGTGCTATATATGGTTCGGGAGCTTGTAATCTTTGTAAAAAAGTTTATCTTTAATTACCATATTAGAGGTGACTTGCGACATCTCTGATCACTTCTAATAAAACTTTGATGTCATGGTTCAGCAGTAATAAGTCATTACAGTTGAGTTCTGATGCCACAATGCCTGATGATAGATCCAGGAGCCAAGAGGAATGGCAGGTCACAGAGCATATTTAAAGCTTCAGTCTAAACAGTGAAAGCAACATCTGGCTTTTCCTTCTTGTGATCCGTATTCTCTAACTGAACAGTGATCAGCTCAAAGGAGATATTTATGGCAATATGTTTATTTTTTACACACTTTCAGTAACTATAAGAAAGAGACAACCTCTATTCATATTTTTGCACATTCTAAGCTAGAGTGATTTTCATATCTGACTTTCATTAAACTCATTCTAGTATCTTTTTGCAAGAGACATCTAACTGCTTTTTGGTGTGTTTAATTTTGCACCACAGATTCTTCATGTCTCGAAACATGGATGTACGTCGTTACAACGCATGCTATTACAACGCATGCCTTTACGATGCAACTTTTACAACGCAATTCGTTACAACGACTTGTGTTGGGGGGCGCTGGATAGTGAATATTTTAATTTACTATTCCAACTCCAGTCCCCGTGGATAGTAGGGAAGGTGTTGGATAGTAAATTAAAACTATTCCCTATCCTAGAGCGCCCCCCAGCGCAAGTCGTTGTAATGACTTGCGTTGTAATGGTTGCGTCGTAAAGGTACTGCGTTGTAAAAGTTGCGTTGTAAACGCTGTTCCCCTCGAAACATCCTTCCTCTTCCATATGAAAGAGAAAAACCCTGAGAATTAAAACTGTTTGTGAGGCGATTGATGGTATGACCATGTAGTATAAGGAATAAAGTACTCACACTATACTTTATAAGGCTATTGCAAGTTTCCTTGGAGTTCCATAGCCTTATAAAGAAAGTCGATTTTCAGCCACATTCCTTCATATGTTGACAGAACTCCAAAGTGACATCCAACACACTTATCATGTATGGCAGGGGGTAATTTGATCCCATATTTAAATAATAATAATATATTGTAAAATATGAATACACACATGTACATACACTATTATAGTGCATATATACACCTTACAGACCGAGCCTGCGCAAGTGAAAACTGCTCTCTTATCAACCTCTCCTTCTATATAATTTCTTTTCTTTTCTCCAGTATTGTCTACATATTTTCCTCTTCTTTTCTTCCTTCTCTTTCTTTCTTTCTATCTCCCATTGGTCTTCTCCTTTTTAACTTCTCTTTTTCCTTTCTTTTTAAAAAAATGTTTCTTCTCTAATATAATATGGCCTCTCATATCTTTCACAGGTTATTAATGTGCTAGCACGTAGTTCAGTAATTTTTTCTAGTGTGTGTTATTGATTAGTTACTTTTTTAGGAATATTATTAAAATGTTCTGCATTATACTTTTTTCATATTTTCTATTTCAATTATTTTATAGATGTTATTAATGTGTAACTATATGCCTACGTCTTTCTCTGAACGAAATATTATATCTATATCCCTGTGTTATTAATCTTTAATACAAATTATATAACTAAAAAAAAAACTGCTCTCTTCGTAGATGCGTAGCAAGGCCCCCATTGACTCTACCTCAAGGAAGGAAAATTGACTCCCTACCCTTTGGTTGTTCAGGAAAAGCAGCCAGAGTTGGGCGTACAGTAGACCCCTCTTACTCATGGCCCCTGGTGCCACGGAAACTGCTGCAATAATGATAGCTGTCTCTTAGCAACGTGTTTGAAGTGACAAGGTGTGTGTGTGTGTTTGTTTCCTCTGATTGGCATCTGTCGGAGTCTGGCATCAAAGTTTCTGCTGTAGTCCCTGCTGCCATCTCAGATAATAATCAGACAAAAGGAATTACTGAGTGACATTTAAGGAAGCCATTTGAGCCAGGTCACACTGATAAGGATAAAAGGACCCTTCCTAAGCCCCTACTGTGTCAGCTCGACACGATGAGGATTATTGAATGTGTGCTGGTGGCATGTGCGGCATTGTCTCTCAAAGAACCTGAACACAGTCAGGATACTTTGAGGGGGTGCGGCTCACACCCGGCTGAACTGTGTAGAATGAATGATGCACTTCTGCTGCCTCTGATGTTACTGTTTTGTGCATGTGAGAGAAGCTTACGGGTTTTCTGGACCTGCTGTAACTGTTCTATGTGTGTGAAGAAGTGTGTGCTACTGCTGTGTGTGTGTGTGAAACCTGTCTGTGTGTGTGTGTGTGTGGGGGGGGGAGGGGGGAATCACATGCCCTTGCTGCCTTCACGTGCCCTAAATGTCTGCTTTGTGTAAGGGTATCATTAACTGCACGTAATTTAACTCTGATGTGGCCACATAAAGCTTCACAAAAATCTTTTTACTAAAGATTAGCATTGTCAATGTGTATTCCTTTTGCTGAGCACATTTGGAGCATTTTGTATTGATCCTCTCCACTTCCTTGCTAGTCATTTACTTCGTGAAGGAATTCGATCGTTTTTTCGTACTATTATATTTGCATTTGCCTTTGTGAGTAGAAAATGTGGCTTATTGGACCATCCCTTCATCGCCTGGTACCCTACTGGCCACACAGGCTCAGTCTGTTTCACATGCAGGCTGTGTACTTTGATGTGATGGTTGACTAATATCATCTTTTGGAATAAATGACACATTTTGTGCCAGCAATCTTGTTTGCGAACCAGAGTATCTTGTATCTGGTGACGAAGCATTGTGTGAGTGCTGCATCAGCTGTTCAAGTAGTGCTTAGAAGCTCAAGATTGCAATAACCTAAGTCTGTTTAGTAATGGCAGTAAAGGTATCTAGCATTATGCTTTTCTGGTATTGGTGCCAAAAACGTATTGGCGTTCAAATCTGTAGAGCATGAAGGTAAACAAGCGGCTGGTCATGCTGCACTAATTATACAAGACAGCATCTGTTCGCATTCCCCCCAAAAGATGAGGCAGCCAAGAGAGGTGAGATTTGCTTTGACATCAGTTGGTGGATGCATTTAAATTCACATTATGTTTACCTTGCTGCAATCCACATTGTGAATTGTCAAAACAGTTCTTATTCTGTTTGTTTACTAAGTCAGCTAGTGTACTTAGTAAGATTAACATCCATAAATATAACTGGATACTTATCAATATCAAGGTTGTTTTACACTGATTACCTCTATATTGATGTTAAGAGACAATGAAAGCAAGGTGTGTTGTCCTGAACCCTGAGGAAGAGCACTCCGCTTTATTGATAGCTTCTCAGCTTCCACCTTATGCTGTGCATGACCATGAGGTTTGTGAGCATCTCTTGTAAGCCACGCTCACGGAGAAGTGTTGAAGTGGAAGAGGAGAACAGGGGAAGCCACACACAAATTATCCTCCTTCACCCCCTGCTTCGCTTTGAGTCTTTCTACCCCTCATCTTCTTCCAACTATCCATAGCAGCTTAAGCCAAAAATATGAAATTCTTCATTACTTTCCATAATCCCCAACACCGTACCCTCTCTCACACAAACAGTAAATACAAGTACGCCTGCCTCCTGCTTCTACCCACTGACAACCCTCTGAAGCACCTTCTACTGCCTCTCCCAAATGGCATCCTGCGGCCCGCCCACACAACCTTCCCAGCCATTCTTCATCCACCACACTGGAAAGCCCTGACTTCCACTCGTGGTGGAAGTAGAGACAGTTTGCGCTGCACTGAAAGTGTCCACTCTCGCTATTTCCATGACTGCATTATCTTCAGAAGTCGATCTTGCATCTGCTTGATTTGGAGGACCTATCTGTCCACCAAAACTGCCACCGGCGTCATCTAAATACACATAAATCAAGAGTCTTTGAACATATTCCACCAATTTAGTCAGCATCCAATGTACTGAAAAATAATCTGAAATGACATAATCAGGAGACAAATAGAAGAAAGAAGGAATTAGGTAATCAAATATTAATACCTTTTTTTAAACAGAACCAATTACAGAAAATATCCACCTTGATTAGAAGGGTGAAACTATTTGAGTATGGAATGACATTATAACAAACCAACTCCCGAAATTCTCCCTAATCTTTGGAAGCTCAAAGCCTAGTTTTAAACATATTTTCATCTCTCTAAATAATTTATGAAGAAGAGACTGTATAAAGTGAATTTAAACATCCTCTGCCCCAATGAAGGCTCTTAAATGTAGACGGGGCTGAAACTGTAGACAGTACTCAATGTTAGCCTACAATTTCTCTGAGCATCTGCAATGTTATATGCAGGGAGAGGCACAATAATAACTTGGCTAATGATATTTTTGATAAAAGGAGAAACACAAATATTTTTTTTATCTGTGGGACATTGAATAGCAATAGTGCTGTGTATGACCAAACAAAAAAGATATTTATATTATTCTGAATCCAATTAGAGCTATTAAGTGCTGTAATAAATGTGCACATTGATGGCCCTTGGAATAGGAACACAGGTGGTCCTTAGCCTTAACGCTAACAGCACTTGATACCAGTCAGTCAGTCACTTAGCTTTATTCGACTTTTGAAAAAAATCATAAAAGCATACAAACAAACATGAAAAGAACATACAAACGAAATATGTCTACAGGTTAAAAGGAACGTATGCCTGGCCTATTGGAACAATTCATTAATTACAATGCGCTATACATTAAATTAGCATTTACAGTCTGGGTTAGTGCTTAGGCTTGTCACATCAGAAATTACAATGTTTGTATACGGAGTCAAATCTATTACGAGCAGGAAAGCTACTACCAGTGAGAGCGCGAGATCCAGTTCCCATCATATATTGGTATGCTGTCATTAATCTAAGTGGAGAAATATGTGGGATGCTTGGATAGAAATCGTACAAGTCCCAGATGGAAATGTGGCCGTCTCCATCTTTGGGCTGGGAGAGTCGTAACTGGGGGACAATGTTCCGATTCCTAAACTTCACCAGAATTAGGTCCCCGGGGATTTCTTTAGGTAGGGACCCCAACCAGCCCACCCTTCTAACACCCAGAATTCCACCGTCATGCTTGGGTGGAAGGGATCTGTTTTTATTTAGCCAAAATATGACCTTGTTAAGAAGGTCCCTGTGTCTTTCGGGATTCCCAGGAGAGGGTGCCGGTACTCCCGAAAGAACAAGCACAAAAGGGGTGGCTTCCGGGGGTAAATGGATGCGCGTTACTCTATTTTGTTCTACTCCAACCAGAGGGAGGTTTGTAGATACAGATTTGAGGGGAATTTTAATAGCAGTTTGGGGTGGTATTTTGGAGTTTAGACTTTCAGTTAAGGTATTTTTCCTGGTATTAATTGGCAAAGGGGCTTCGGATGCAGTCGGTAGGTTGGGATGCTTAAATGTTGCTGTCTTTATGGGAGGTAAGGAGTTGGTTTTCATGGTTGTCTCTAAATTTGTCAGCCTATCCCCCAAGATATTTATTTTTTCTATAAGGGGTGCTATTATGGATCTTAGCATTTGCTCAAACTGAACTAATAGTGGCAACTGGGACAATGGTACTTGGGCATTCAAACATTCATCACCCCCCTTAAATACGGCGGAGTTCATGACGGGCGATGTAGGACCAACACCACCAGAAAGGTTCTGTATTTTGCGTTCGGTTCCATGGTCATTAACCCCATCGAATTTCCTTTTGATACTTAAACCCTGTGGCTGTACAGCAATTTCAGAGTTGACCTCATTAAGTGGTGGGGATGGTTCGCACAGTCTGCCAAATGGGTTATCGCTACAAAAGTTTTGTACAGGAGATGGGGATGCTACTGGAGCGAACTTGGTACCACACAACGCATTTAGTTCCTCCCAATAAGACATGGTTTGCGGTATTCCAGAGGTTAAAGGGGGAGATAGCGTACTATCTAGAAGATGAAAAGATACGTCAGTGTCTATTTTTCTTGGAGGGGAAGGGGTATTCAATCTCAGAGTTTTATTTTCAGTCCCCTTTCCCGAGTCCCGCAGGAAATAAGAGTTTTTTAATGCCTCCTTTCGCATCATTCTTGACAAGATGTATGCATAGGTAGTGTCTTTACCCGTTCATGAAAGGTCAATGAGTATTGGAAATGGAGTTCTTTGTACCTTAAGTAGTCAGGGAACCAAGGGAGGTGGCCCGTCCCGTCCTCCTCCGGCCGCTGACGGCCAGGGACGGCCCGCCCTCTGCCCGGGCTCCGCCCGGCGCCGTCCGCGCGCGTCCGCGACGCGGAGGAAGCCACGAGTGTTTATGCGCCTCCGGGCGCGCAGAGCAGGAAGTGGGCGTCTGGATTCAGGCGCAGGGGTCGCTGGGAACCGTAGTTCCTCCCCACCGCGCTCGGGCTTGATGGTGGCACCGGCGGCGGGAGTAGACTGACGGCGTTGCCCCCTCAGCACCCTGCGATGGACCTTGTGCCAGGTAGGATCCACTTTGCAAGTGCCCCCGCTCCCCAGTGGGAGCCACGAGTGTTTATGCGCCTCCGGGCGCGCAGAGCAGGAAGTGGGCGTCTGGATTCAAGCGCAGGGGTCGCTGGGAACCGTAGTTCCTCCCCACCGCGCTCGGGCTTGATGGTGGCACCGGCGGCGGGAGTAGACTGACGGCGTTGCCCCCCCAGCACCCTGCGATGGACCTTGTGCCAGGTAGGATCCGCTTTGCAAGTGCCCCCGCTCCCCAGTGGGAACCACGAGTGTTTATGCGCCTCCGGGCGCGCAGAGCAGGAAGTGGGCGTCTGGATTCAGGCGCAGGGGTCGCTGGGAACCGTAGTTCCTCCCCACCGCACTCGGGCTTGATGGTGGCACCGGCGGCGGGAGTAGACTGACGGCGTTGCCCCCCCAGCACCCTGCGATGGACCTTGTGCCAGGTAGGATCCGCTTTGCAAGTGCCCCCGCTCCCCAGTGGGAGCCACGAGTGTTTATGCGCCTCCGGGCGCGCAGAGCAGGAAGTGGGCGTCTGGATTCAGGCGCAGGGGTCGCTGGGAACCGTAGTTCCTCCTCACCGCGCTCGGGCTTGATACCCTTTGTCCATGCCCTCTGCATGGATGACTTGATGCCTTGGCCTTCTTGGCAGTTTACACCTTAGGACACCCCCGCGCCGCACGGCCACCAGCTGTGTGTGTGTGCCCCCGTTGCTGCTCGCAGACTCGCTGCTCCGTGTGTCTGCTGCCCTAGCTGCCCGCCTCGCTGTACGTTGCCCCCACAGCCCCGCCGTTTTTTTTGACTGAAATTGTTTTTGCCTGAGAGATTGTATTGCTTTCTGTTTGCTGAAATTGTACTTTTCCTTCTGTATTTTTTGCTCGTTTTTTCCCCCCCTGTACCTTTCCCGCCCCGCTCCCCGCTTCCCGCCGCCGGCCACGAGGCCACGCCCCCTTTGTGTTCTGTGCCCTCCCCGCTCCCGCCTCCCAGCTGCTCCTCCCTCCCCACTTGCCCTTAAATGGCGACCGCGCGGCGCAGGTGAGTGTGACCTGTCCTCAGGACAACCCCGCGCCACACGGCCACCAGCTGTGTGTGTGTGCCCCCGTTGCTGCTCGCAGACTCGCTGCTCCGTGTGCCTGCCACCCTAGCTGCCCGCCTCGCTGTACGTTGCCCCCGCAGCCCCGCCGTTTTTTTTGACTGAAATTGTTTTTGCCTGAGAGATTGTATTGCCTTCTGTTTGCTTAAATTGTACTTTTCCTTCTGTATTTTTTGCTTGTTTTTCCCCCCCTGTACCTTTCCTGCCCCGCTCCCCGCATCCCGCCGCCGGCCACGAGGCCTCGCCCCCTTTGTGTCTTGTGCCCTCCCCGCTCCCGCCTCCCACCTGCTCCTCCCTCCCCACTTGCCCTTATATGGCGACCGCGCGGCGCAGGTGAGTGTGACCTGTCCTCAGGACACCCCCGCGCCGCACGGCCACCAGCTGTGTGTGTGTGCCCCCGTTGCTGCTCGCAGACTCGCTGCTCCGTGTGCCTGCCGCCCTAGCTGCCCACCTAGCTGTACGTTGCCCCCACAGCCCGCCGTTTTTTTTGACTGAAATTGTTTTTGCCTGAGAGATTGTATTGCCTTCTGTTTGCTTAAATTGTACTTTTCCTTCTGTATTTTTTGCTCGTTATTTCCCCCCTGTACCTTTCCCGCCCCGCTCCCCGCTTCCCGCCGCCGGCCACGAGGCCACGCCCCCTTTGTGCTCTGTGCCCTCCCTGCTCCCGCCTCCCAGCTGCTCCTCCCTCCCCACTTAACCTTAAATGGCGACCGCACGTACGCGCAGCGGTCACGCGCAGCGGGCGCGCCGAAGGCGCGCCAAAGGTAAGCCCGTCTACGCCCGTTCGCGCCTGGACCGCGCCCAGTGCCAGGACCCCTGGCCCCCGCCGAAGCAAGACGATCCGACGGACCTACGACGCCGCAACACTCAACGCACTCAACACCGGCCAGAACCCTGCCTGCTACCGAGCCACCCCGAGACGCACCCACGGACCCTTCGCCTGCCAAGCCTGCAAATTCACCTGCCTCCGGACCGACACCACCCCCGTCAAGTCGAGTACCAGCAACAACCACCTGAAGTGCATCCTGCTGAACACCCGCTCCGTCCACAGGCACGCCGTAGAACTCTGGGACCTGCTCGACGCAACAGCACCGGACGTCGCCTTCCTCACCGAGACCTGGATGAACACGTCCTCAGCACCCGACATCGCAATAGCCATCCCGGGCGGATACAAGATCACCCGGAGGGATCGCGTCAACCAGACGGGAGGAGGCATCGCCATCATACACAAGAACACCATCCGCATCTCGACTAACTCCGACGAAACCTTCACCGCCGCCGAACACCTGCACTTCCAGATACACACCGACCCCAAGACCACCCTCCGAGTTCCAAGACCTGGAACTCCCTCCCCACCCACCTTCGGCGAACCCAGGACCATCTCACCTTCAGGAAGCAGCTCAAGACCTGGCTATTCGAGCAGTAACTTACTCCCCCCTCCCCCCCTCAGCGCCTTGAGACCCTCCCGGGTGAGTAGCGTGCTCTACAAATGCATTGATTGATTGATTGATTGAGTAGAAGGTTGATACATAACAGTGAACCCCTGCATACACTCATTCTCTCTATTGTCCTTCTCTCTACGTACCATTGGCTTGTAAGACATGATTGGATGACTGGCTCTGGATGATTGGCTCTACAAACCTCCCTAGATCAGGACAAAGGCAGCTGGTAGGCAGGACACCAGGAGCAATGCACAGAAAGATCATGAATTAAGGCTACTGCAGTAATGGGCACATTTAAAGTTAAATATAGGCCAGTTACCATTTTGCTCTGTCCAACTTCCTCCACTCCATGTTTTCTCACAGTTAGATTTAAATAAATCGGATGTGGAGGCATGCCTGGGGTTCCTCGGTTATGGCCCATGCAAGACCAACAATCAAAATGCTCCACGTTTAGAAACAAAGTGAATTAAAAATGTTCCAGTAATGTAAAAGATGCTCAGATGCCCCCATTTTGGCTAAAGGTTAAAGGGAGATTGATTGTGGGGTGGAGTTTGATGGAGAGAAGTGAACTGACATATGCTAGCAAACCAAAAAGGTGTACCTCAATCCTTGGTTTCAAAATATACATTAAATATTTCTCACCATATCCAAGGTTAATAAGCAAGAGAAAGCTAAATGTATTAGTGAGTAAGCAGGCTGTTTGGGAGTGTCTGGGTGTAGAAGGGTTTTGGATGAAAATTGTTGGGAATGTAGGGGACATGTTTGAGCAATGCTTACTGTGTCCTTTTTTACTGTTTTATTTCTGCACTACTCAAGCTAATGGTGAATAAAACCAGATTCCTGAATTTAGCTCTAAAACTACCTAAAAGATCGGTAGAGCTAAGTTTTATCTGGCAGGGGATACCTAGTTACGGAGCAAGGATTTAATCTGCAATGAGAGACAGGAATGCTAGAGGAGGCTGGCACAAGAGAAGCATGATCAAAAGACATCTGGGAGAGCAATAGGACCTCAATTTCTAGAAATAGTATGAAGGATGAGAATGGAGATGCAGGGTAAATTAATTGAGAGCATAGGAGTTTGGAACAGTGAGAGATGACACAAGGTGAGTGTATACTGTTATGTCTGATATAAATTACCAGTGGATGTCAGGTTTACTACTACAATGCATTTTATATTTGCATTTTTCTTTTGTAATTGATAAAACTATATTAGGTTAACGTGCAATCAACAGTTTAACTTAAGTATTGATTTAAAAAGGAATTGTCAGAGGTGTGCGTCTTTTTTTAAGTTCAGATTTGGCCTATCAATGTGACACCATGTCCAAGTTTTATCCCTGCTCAAATTAATTTCATATTTCACTATAAATGTAAATCTGTATTTGTAAAGCGCGAACTACTCACTCTTACGGGTCTCAATGCGCTGGAGGCCCTCGTGGAAATTAAGTGAGCCATTGCACAGAGTCAGACGGTGTTGAGCTGAGCTGCCCCAGGATCCGGAGATGGAACTATGAACCCTGTGCTCCGAAGTCACCTGCCCTGGCCACTGCACCACACCTCTCCACTTGGTGAACTCATTCACCCAAATTTTGTTTGGGTTTCGGAGTAGCGTGCTACTCAACAAAAGTGCTTTGATGCCTCATCAGGGGTACCCGGCGCTATATAAATTCAACACCATCCCTCTTCTACCCCTCCACTATGGTTTTCAACCCAAATATCAGCCTCACATGTCCACCGCTCAATTTTATTTTATATATCCCAGTACTAATTCACAACTAATACTTTTTGAGCTCCAGAGAAGCGCGCTAGTCGCTGAATGCGCTTTGACTCCTCGTCAGGTGTAGTATGCTCTATTTATTTATTTATTTTAAAGGTTTTATATAGCGCTGGCTAGACCCGGAGGTATCAGAGCGCTTTACATGAGTATCAGATCGTAGTTACAGGTTACACTGTTACAAAGGATATACATGCAATTTACAATTACCATTCACTCACACTTCACAGTACAAGAAAGGACCAAATGAAAAGTTAAATTGCATTTTTTAAGTATACAGTAGTTCATCCAAACATTGTGATACACAAAAATAAATTATTATGATTTCATACTGCCCAATTCGGTTTACCACTGCAAAAATGTTTCATTTTCGATTTTCGATTTCGTCTTCTTCTTCTTGCTGTTATTTAAGTTTGGAAAGAAAACGTCTTTTGCGGGGAATAATTTTTGTTATGAAGTGCCTTCACTCACATTTCTGCGCACGTTCGTTCATTTATTCCAGCATGAAATGAATACCTTTCCCACTCGTGCCCCGTTAACAGTCATTCAAGATGTTTGCAGTGAACAATGGCCTGACTAAAGTCCAGTGTGGCTTCCCAGCTTAGATTTATATTTTAGGAAACCAGCAGCCCCCATGGGCATTCCGGCAGACAGACGCTCGCAAAGTGCCACCGGGCAGCATCTGTGAAGAGGATGGATGGATGGAAGAACCAATTCATGTTCTTTTCCAGTCGACGTGTTCTGTTGTGTTTGTCTCCCCGTGCTTCCGGCAGTGTGATCTCTGCAAACATTTTCTTGTAAGTTGGGTAACCCTAGTCATGGCATTCTTCTCTTATGACTTCATCAACTCCGCGCTAAAAATACTGCTCCCTCAAAGAATCGCTGCAATGTCTTAGTAGATACGGAATTCCAGATAAGGTTGCTCAAGGGTCTGAGGAAATCGGAACTGTGACAGCAGAAATGCTGTTTTGTCTGGACAGCGCGTGGTTGCTGTGTTGTCTACAGGGGGATGAGACGCTATTACCAACACGGAGGCAACAACCATCTGGAGCAGAGTAAAAATAATGGCACGCGCACAGACCACAATAATCACAGACATGAGCAGGAAATGAAAATACATCATCTTGTAGCGTTTATTAATCACGTACACAGTGTGAGGGGTGTACACGGGTGTATAGACTATCTCAGTATTAAAGATTCAAATCCATGGGATAACGGATATTGCAAGGCACCGCGGAGTTCCTTGACCATAGAAAGGCAAGAGACCACAGACAGTGACATCTTGAATTTCCTAGCAAATTCTCAGATATTTTCCACAGTTCCGGCTGCATTTCACAAAAAAACATATGAAGGGCCAGATGTACGATCCTTACAATTTGCGAGTTGCAATTCGCGTCGTTTTGCGACTCGCAATTTGCGACTCAAATTTACAATAGTGTTTCAGACACTGTTTGCCTTTCCTAATGGGGATGCAAATTGCATGCCTCATTAATATTCATGAGACAGGCGCAATTTGACACCCCATTGAGAATGGCTAGCACTACCAGGGATGGTGGCCTGCTGGTGTCGGTAGACCACCATGTCTGTGACTGCTTTTTATATAAAGGTTTTTTTTTTTTTAAATGCAGTCCATTTTCGTTAAAGGAAAACTGGAGTTATTTCAAAAAGAAAAATGAAACATTTCTATTTCATTTTTTAAGAGTAGGCAGTGGACCCTGGGACCTCTGCCTGCTCCTAAAAAATATTTTTGCATCCATTCAAAAAGGGGAACTTGAAGTAGGTGGTAAACTGTGAGTGTTTTGCGACCGCAAAACAATTATACATTGAAGTGCGAGTCGCTATTAGGAAGGGACGCCCTGGGCAAGTCGGTAATAGGTTACCGACTCGCAAAATAAGGTTTGTACATGGGGCAGACCAATTTTGCGGGCTCAAACGGGCCAATTTCCCGTTTGCAGCTGCAAAAAACAGTCGTCCATCTGGCTCTTGGTGTGGTTTCCGTCCCGATGCAGCTCATATTCAGCCTTGGAAACCGGACCCCAATTTGTTGCACAATAATATTGTTGCAAAAAATATCTAATCAAAAATGTTTTTTGTAGTCCCTTATGTTCAGAGGTGGGCGAGCCAACATATTAACAGAGCAACCAGAGGCACAGCCAGGACAAAGGTCTGGCTGGGTTCTTAGAGCCAATGCACGAGCTGAGCCAAGAAAGACCTGAATATATTTGCCAAGTAACTCATACAACAAACATAATGTTAAATGATAAGGTTTTCCAATTGTAGATGGGGAGAGTAATAAAAGCTATAGTACCGAGCTTTTGGAAGTACTTGGAAAAATGTTGCAATCATTTGTTTTACCACTTGTAGAAAGGTTAAAGATCATAGAGAAAAAACTGGACTGCCTCCTTCCTCAACCAACATCCCGAGATAATGTAGTGTTACCTATCTTGGTTGCTGGACCTGGAGATCAAAATACCAGTAAACCTCTTAGTCAGCATAATTCCCCCAACAAATTAAAGAAACCAGTTGCTGATAAAAATAGTTTATCCCTGCCAAATACGCAAGTAATTGCATTATCCAAAAACATAGAAAAAGGGAAAGTACCTGTGGCTGTCCCGAAGCCTACTGAACATAAGAAGGCGACCAATCTGGAAATGTCGCATACTGGTATGGCTAAATTGCAATATAAAAATACGGTACAATTACCTCCAGATTCGTATGGTTTTGTTATTGTATTAACTGGAGTTCCAATTGTTGGGGAAAAGGAAATTGAATCAAACAGAAGTTTAAAAAATAAAGTGATTCATTGGCTGTCCGTAAATAGACCACTACCAGCATACTTGAATGGGGACATTATATCCGTTAGGAGGTGTCAATGGATAGGCATACGCCCCAAGGATATAGATGGTGATCTGATTATAGTGAATTTTAAGGAACACAAGGTGGTATCCTATATAAACGATTGGTTTGTTGGTAGTAATGAAGGCGGAGTTTCTACACGTAGTTTGACATATTTTTACCCGGAGAATATGATGTTATCATCAAAAAAAGAACGGCAGAGATATGGTTTAAATATCAACCATTATCCAAAACCACCTATAGAATACTCAGCATTTGACTATAAAAATAGAAATCTTAGATTCCATACCTCAGCCAATCATCGAAATTCCTATTTTGATTTAAATAGCCAATATCGGATTGATCCAAGGGAAAACTGGAACATTCCATTGTCTAATATGTTCTACCCCTTGACCCCCCTAAATTTGAATGATTGACTCCCTGTAATTAAACATCCCCTAAATGATTCTGGGACGATAGGAGGGGATAGTATGTCCCCTTCTAGAGGTACGAATACCAGTGAGAATCTGGAAATGAGTAGTGATGAAAAGGACACCTACCAAAATGGGGTATATGAGGTAACCCATCCAGGGGCTAATACCGAAGAAATTGAGGCAGGCCAATGTGGCCAAGATCAATCTTTGGATAGATCGCTAGTGGAAAAAGAGGGTGATTGTGAAAAGGCTCCAAAAACTAGTGAACGGTGTGGTAATTTTCGTGTACTCTCATGGAACATAGCAGGTTTTGCCCATAGGGAGGAGGATTTGGTATGGGCAGATTTTGTGGATTCTTTTGACCTAGTTTGTTTCCAGGAGACCTGGAGTGTAGTGGACCCAAGTTTGGATGGCTTTCAGGCTTTTAATACCTTAGCGATACCATCAAACTCAGGGCGAGCCAAGGGTGGAATGATGACAGCAATCTCTGTAAAACATAATTCAGTGACCGTTAATCTTGTGGTGGAAAGTACTTGGTACCAGTTGTTTATTATTAAGAACCTTACTAGAGAAACTGTTCTTCTTATCAACTGGTACTATAATATTTTTGACCCAAATAAAACAGAAATTATTGAAAATTTGTATGAAGAGATTGTTAAAGTAAGAAATAAAGTCTTTCCCTTACTTATTATGTGGTTAGGTGATTTTAACTGTGAGCTGTGTAAATTTAGTGGGTCTAAAGCATGTGGGCTGATGGATTTAGATAATCATCCTATGGTCCATTTTTCACATACAAAACAAGGTGAGGCCCTAAACAGCATTTTAGTAAATAATAATCTATTTATCCTTGATATGAATAATTTTATGGGTAATATGAATATGAATACGAATATACCCTCTTTTCAGGGCACAAGAGGCAGAACTAGCACAATTGATTTTGCTATAGTATCTACGGGTTTCTTTAGTTACTTAAACAACTTTAAAATTGAGGTAAACCCGGCTAGTGATCATAACCCCCTAACCCTGAGTCTCACTATAGCTGCTGAACTAAAGTCGCATCAGGAACATCCAGTAGCATATAGTAAGAACCAGGGTATTACTGTAAAGTGGAATAAAGTAGCCGTGGAGGAATTGGAAAAGAATATTTTTAAGGAAAATGCGGCTCAGATAGACATATGTCTATCATCCAATCCGGATCCAGTTCATTTAATCAGGAGCTTCGAGAAGTTAATGGAAAATGTAGCTACACATTTACTAGTAAAGGAAGGGGGGAAGAAGCATGATCTTGGACCTAAATGGTTTAACGTAGAATGTTCTGCAGCCCAAACTACTCTGGCTAAAGCATTGCGTATAAAACCTAGAGATGGAAGTAAGGTTATATTAGCTAGGAAACAATATAGGCAGGCAATTAAAAAAAGGAAAAATGAATTGAAGTCCAAAGCATGGGAAGATTTAGACAAGGCATCTGACTTAAGGGACAATAGACTCTTTTGGGAAGTTATAAATAGGCCCTTTTTAAAATCAGGGGAAGAAAATACTATGCGAGTTCACCTATCTGAAGAAACTTGGGTAACTCATTATAACAAAATTTTTAACCCCAAAGAGAAATTATATAATATTGCCCTGGAGGAGGATGATTCCCGTTATTTTAATATGGACTCAGCTAAGAAGCTTAGCGATTCAATAACGCTTGCTGAAGTAAAGTTAACCCTGACTTTGGGGGCAGCCTCAAAGGCCCCAGGCCCTGATTCAGTACCTTTAGATCTTTTTAAATCTAATCAAGAGTTTTGGTCTCCCTTACTTATGAATGTTTTTAAGGCAATAATAACTGGCCCAATTCCGATTTCATGGAAAGAGGCCGTTTTGGTCCCAATTTTTAAAAAAGGTGACAAGTATGACCCAAGATGCTATCGGCCGATATCACTAATAGACTCAACATGTAAGTTGATGGGTCGGGTGATACTGGCACGGTTGGAAACATGGGCGGAGGCTTCAGGGGTGATTGTAGAATCACAATATGGTTTTAGGAAAGGGAAGGGAACCACCGAGCAGTGTCTGAACCTTGCTTTGATCATGGGCAAGTACATGGGTGCCAGGAATGGCTCTATACACTTGGCATTCATGGACTTGTCCAGTGCTTTCGATACAGTGTGCAGGGAAAAATTGTGGCGCATGA
The DNA here is from genome assembly GCF_964261635.1 of Lissotriton helveticus. Taxonomy (NCBI): domain Eukaryota; kingdom Metazoa; phylum Chordata; class Amphibia; order Caudata; family Salamandridae; genus Lissotriton; species Lissotriton helveticus. The sequence goes on from NC_136065.1 coordinate 569,814,671, forward strand.
TGGCCTCTATGGGGTTTGAAGAACCTCTGGTCACCCTGCTCCGCAGGCTGCACACTGCTACAATGGTAAGGGTCAGATATGGCCGTGGTGGGGAAAAATCACAACCAATTTTATCTACTGAAGGCGTCCGACAAGGATGCATTTTAGCACCTTTTTTATTCTTGATTTATACAAATGGTTTGGAGGGTTTTTTGTTAGAGACATCTGCTGACTTTCCAAAAATAAATGGAAAAAGAATCCCAATGTTGTCTTACGCTGATGACACTGTTTTAATGACACTTACCCCAAACAGCATGCAGATTTCTCTGAATGCTTTTGATACCTTCATGGGCAATTTAGATTTAGGTGTCAACTTTACCAAATCTTTTGCCATGACTTGTGGTCCAAAAAATGTGAAGATACGGAAATATGTGGTAAAGAATGCTAACATTGACAAGGTGGATAACTTCTGTTATCTGGGAAACCTCTTTAATAAAAAATTAAGTTGGGAACCATTATTAATAGCACGGGTTCAGAAGGCTGCCCAGTTAATCGAAGCCCTTTTCCGCTTTTCTAGTAAATTGGGCCAACGGCGTGTTGCGGAAATTATATCATTATATAAGGCCAAATGTGTTTCCGTTTTGACCTATGGTTCAGGGGTGTGGGGTTCGGATAAATGTGAAAGAATACAAATTGTGGAGAATAAGTTTGTTAAGCGTTTGTTATGCGTGCCATTGAGTACATCTAATATATTTTGCCATGAGGAAGTTGGTATTGAGTTTATAAATGACATTATTCATGTTGCCCCACTGGTATTATGGGCAAAGGTTTGGCAATCAGAAAATTTGAAATTAACAAAAGATATAATCCAAGATTGTCAAAAACTTGATTATTATACCCAAATCCCGTGGCTACGATATGTTAAAGAGACCTTCTTTAAGATAGGTCTAGGAAAAATGTATACAAACCCAGAACTACTTGGCAGGGATACCAAGGAGATTATTAAGAAAGCCTTTAAATCTAGTTTGGGTTCTTTTAGGACAAATGACCATCTACTGAGCGTACAAGGAAAACCAGCTCGCCAGTTCTATTTGTCATATATTATGAACACACAATGGCGCTTTTATTTAACAAGATTTCGCCTTGGTACACTACATTTTTTGTTTGCTTTCCCTAAACAGGGGGGATGGTGGGAAAAGCTACCCAACTGCCCCTGTAACAATAAGGTTTCGCAAAATACTCTCCATCTCTTGTTTTTTTGTACCTTGTATAAAGTTCCAAGAAATGTTTTTCTTAAACCTTTATTGGCATCATTTCATACACGTTATTACAAAGAAGCGTATGATTGTTTGTTGTCCCTATCAACTGTACATATTTGTAATGCCGTCTTAAATTTCATCAGATCAGCTATGGTGATTAGAAACAGATATTAATGATATTCGGACTTTTCAGAAAAGTATGTAAATATGTATAATGTTTGACTAATCTTATGTGATTTTACAAATTTTTTGTCATGTACACTTTTATGGTTTCTATATGAAATCGAAATAAAGTTTTGAAAATTGAATTGATAAGGTCTTTTCAAATTTCAAAAATTTTATTGTATTAATACGTGGCAGCTTTTACACTTATTTGTCACATTTGTCACATTGTTTTCATGTTAAAGCCCTGCACTGAGAAGTATTTCTTAAAAGTGATTGTTTTTAAACATGAACTTAGAATTATTCCTGCTCTCTTCCCCACCCTGGCGACAGTGCCATTAGTGAACTAAGAGACAGTTGTCATTTGAGCCATGTATGTGGCCTGGATTTGTATACTTAAAGCATCATTATAGTCTATTAAAGCAAACACAATAGGTTTTTGTACAGCTGGTATTCTAAACTCACGTATTTAAAGGTACTTTCGTATAGATACTATAGAAAAAGGAGGATCAGTAAAAAAAAAAATTTGCCCAAGATTAATCCATGTTTTCTGGTTTCACTTTGTACAAATCCGTCACTAACTAGGTATTTATTTGTCTCTTTTTTTTTTTACCTCAAATGTTAATGATTTGTTTTTTACCTCTTGGTGCTTAATGGTAAAGCAAGAGTGGCAGGCATAAGCCACATGAAAGTTCAGTCCCATCTGGGCTCCCGGTTTCAGCGGGACCTAGAGCTGAGCCAGGGTCAGTCTTCAGGCTCGAGCCTTTTTTGAACTTTCAGCAGCTAGCCCATCACTACAGATGTTGTAACTTAGATAACATGTCATTCCAACAAGGAGATCAAGAATGCTTACATTGGGACATGGTTTGGGTACAGCGGAAGATGGCTAAGCTCTCTGGCGGCTCTGACAACTTTTTGATTATCCAGTGGCTTCAGGAAAATAACTCAGTTGGCTACAATAACAGCATATGAATGCACATCTGAGTCACGTCTTGATAGGTTTTTCTTGCAATTTCTCTAATTTTGGCCTTTCCTGGTGCATTTCTATCTGTGAGTGTCTTGGCCGTCACTACCATGTCAGGAAAAGGATTCCAGTCAGAGACGTGCTTCAGTCAAAGCTACACTCCTGGCCATATAACATTATAAAATGATTTCTGAAGGAGTCTTTGCTAGGAATATTGATAAAGGATGCTTATTTTCTCTGCATAACTTTCCCCTTTAAAACTGAAAGTGCTTGCAAATTATTAGGAAGCTACATCGAGGTCTTCAAATAATTCTGTTAGCTATTGGATGGTCTAACTGCTAAATGCATTTTTCATCTTTTTTCATGAGTTAATAATCTTTTTAAATACAAGACCGGACACGTCATAATATTTAGATATTCCTTCACTGAGTTCTGCTTTCTTTGGTTATACGGAAATGCAGACTCCAAGATGCTGGGCAGTTGTGATGTCAGACATGCAATCAACTGTTCACTGTGATGCTAAATGCCTCAGCTCATGTACTCTAACTATAATTACATCACTTTTGTGAATCTATATCAGCAATAATCCATATTGCTATGCCTACCTCAAAAATCTGAATAAGCTGTATGAGATCTACATGATTATTATTCTCATTTTGTGCTGTTGCTTTTCACTCTTCTGCACTAATTCTAGCTAATTGCTTATCTACCGGACAACTGCATGGGAAAGGCGCAGAAAGGAAAGAACTTTAATAAGGCTGCCACTTTTTTTTTTCAATTGTGTTAATCTCATTCCTGTTAAAAAGCAACAACTAATTTCTGCACAGCTGATCAGATATCCATAATCAAGGGCACACAGGCAGTACAAGAATGTTGTATTACTATGCAATTCCCTGGGAAAATCTCTAAAAAGGCAAATGTGTTCAGTTCTGACAAAAAGTGAGAACAAAAGTAGATTCTCTTCCTAAATCACCACGTCCTTAGACTTTTGAAGATCTTCTGGATGAATTAAGGGTAATGAAACCCTTTTTAGTAGAAACTAGTGCCACTGTACAAAGAATGGAAAATAGGTGGTCGAGGTTAGCAAAAGATTGTCTACCATTGAGCAGAGATTTAGTGACAAAGAGGATATGGCACCAGATGTTACTCACATGGCTAAGGAGGTTTATTTATATAAAACAAAGCTGCAACAGACTTGGAAAATAGAAATAGAAGGCATAATCTGTGATTGTAAGGATTACCAAAAGGAGCATAAGGCTCTAACATGAATTCATTCTTGCAGAAAGGTATTACTGAGATACCTAACATTGAAAACAGTTATCCTTATACAATTCAAAAAGCTCATCATTTGGGCCCAAAGTCTTCTCTCCTTCTAGATCTAGGCCAAGAGGTATCATCTTTTGCTTTTTTGAAGTTTACTAAATTAATGGAAAGCCTTTCCACAGGAAGATTTTTAAAAAAACAATGGTCTGGCAATACTGTTTTATTATTATTATTATTATTATTAATCGGGTTTTATAAAGCGCAAACAACCCGGAGGCCTCGTAGCGCTATGTACCGTCATACTAGTGAGGAAGAAGGAGAATTAGATGAACAGATAGGTTTTCAGATCCTTCCGAAATTTTAAAAGGTTAGGTTCACTGCGAAGAAGAATGGGCAAAGAGTTCCATTCCCTAGCAGCATTCCAGGAAAAGGAACGTCCACCCCATCTAGTGCGTCTGATCTTATTGACAGTAGCTAGAAAGGCAGTGCTTGAACGCAGAGATCTGTGAGGGAGGTAGGGTTCTGCTAAAGCGCAGATCATAGTGGGGGCGGTCTTCCGCATGGCTTTGTGCATGATACACAGGGATTTAAACAACACTCTGGCTTTTATAGGGAGCCAGTGCAGTTTCCTCAGGGCCATGGTACCTGATTGCCGTTTGTTGAGGCCTAATAGGAGGCGGGCTGCAGCATTTTGTGTCACCTGCAACTTCCTTATTGTGGAGGTAGGAGCCCCTAGGTATAGGGAGTTCCCGTAGTCCAAGCGGGACAGAATAATGGCTTGAATCATTATTCTGCGAGCTTCGAAAGGAAGAAGTGGTAACACCTTTCTCAGCATACGCATGAGCCCAAAGCATATGGCGGACAGAGTAGTGTGTAGAGTATGTTTCTAATGCATATGCTACCCAGTAGGATAGTATTTCTATAACTAACTCTAGAATATAAAGGCATGAACACATGATATAGTTTTGTCCATCCTTGTTTCCTCAAGGTCATGCATAAAGAACAAAACCTCACCTTTGAAGATTCTGATGCTCTCAAGAATGTATTCAGTGACACATAGTTAAGAATATGGATTTGGGTTCAAGTGTCACAACTTAATATGCTTCCTTATTTTTTATTCTTCTCTACTGTTGTTGAAATGTAACTTTCTTTATTATTCAGTTTTGATCCACTTTTAGGTGTGAAATCATCATAATTCTATTATTATATTCCGTGTCTCATAATTTTTGGCTTTCATTTGATTGTCTTTCACTTTCTTTGTTTTAGATTACTTTATCCTAACACCTCTGTTAAGTTTATTTGTCTTAACCTCAAAATTGTATGGAATCCCACTCGTTCTTCCCTTTCTGGACACACTTCTAGTCCTCCATTGGTAAGCTATGTTGAAATAATCCTTTCTATGTAGCCTTTTCCTTGTTGTTGTTTCTCAAATCTATATTGTTCGCATTTGCACTTCGGTTATGTTGCTTCAATCAATTTTCTCTCTGCTCATTGTCATTCTCTACCTTAATCTTTATTGGAATTTTGAATAAGTGTCCGACTACCCCAGCACCTTTTGAGTTGATCATTTTTGTCTTTTAATGTCATGCGCTGGGATTTCTTTTTGTCACCTGTTAATTTTGTGCAGTATGTATGGGGTTATTTCTCCTCTCCTACCTTCATTTCCTCTCTATTCTCTGATTCTTTTCCTTTTCCAATGTTTTCAAAGGGTTTACATTGTTTAAAGGTTTTTCAACTCAATTGTTGTCTTTGTTTTACTTTTATGTGATGAAACTTAGGATTCCAAAATGGAATGTTTAGAGGGTAAAACCCCAATTAAAGGACCAGGAGTTTTAACTCATCTGGCTTGACTCAGAGTTCTATTTTTGTTAGTTCAAGAAACTCATTTGTCTGACATTGATATTGATAAACTTAGGAAACAAAGGGTTGGTGAGATATTTTATTCTCCATATTCTGTTAATAAAAATAGAATAAACATTTTGTATCACAAAAATGATCACATTACTTTATTATTCCAAGAGAAATATGATGCCTCAGATGGCTAGTTGTGAATCTTCAAACTGATGCTGTTTACCTATGTATTATGAATGTTTCTGCTCCAACTCATCCTGATTACAATTTTGAAAAGTGGTATCTGGTAAACAATTAGCACAGTTAGATGAAAATAGTATCATTGGATGAGATTGTAATCAATTACTGTACCCCTTCCTTGACAGAAATTTGTCATCTAAATGTATTCTCAATAGCGCTTACAAAAGCTTTTAAAAACTCTATCATTCAAAGGGCCCTTTCACATTCTTGGAAATTATTTAATCCTGATCTCAAGGAATATTCCTTTCTTTCATCAACTCATCAATCCTAATCCAGAATAGATTACTTGCTTTTGATCAAAAATATTATACAAATCTTAGCCAATTCTGAAATTGTCTGTATCTTGATTCTGTATCATGCTTCTGTTTGTTCTGATTTAGATCTGCTTCACCTCAAGGCTAAAACTCCTACATGGATGTTTAATGACTACTACTGACTGATTAAATTATTTGTAACAGGTTTAAAAAAATTGCTAAGGAATATTTTGATTTCAGTAAATACGGTGAATCCCCATTTCACTTTGTGTAGGATGTATTCAAGGCTGCTTCAAGTGAATTTATAATTAGCATGTGTTTCACAAGAAAAAAAGAAGCTGAACGTAACTCGCATGCCATTCTAGACAGCCGCGGTCGGTAGTAGGAGTTTCTGCAGGGCGGTGATGTGGGAAGGGGGAGGGACAGGGTGGGGGGCAGTAATGTATGGATCACAGAGTTTAACAGGTAAGTAAACATATAAATAAATAAAATGATTTTCGTTGCATGCACTGCATCACCAAATGTGATGCAGTGCGCGCAACAAAATTTGTTTTATTTATTTATATGTTTACTTACCTGTTAAACTCCGTAATCCATACATCACTACCCCCCCACCCTGCCCCTCCCCACGTCACCGCCCTGCAGAAACTCCTACTACACACCGCGGCAGATTCTAGATAACATAAAGAAACTTGAACATAAATATTACACATCCAAAGATTGAACAACTGATTTAGAGGAATTCACTAATGCCAAAACACAATGTAATAAGTCCTCCACTGAGACTGCTTGTTGTTACTTGCTTAAACTGAATGCAAAATATTATGGAGGAAGAAATAGACCCGGTGCTTTATTAGCAAATCATCTCAAGTTTAAAAAAGAAAAACAGTAGTTAAATCTATAGCTAATAAAGCCTGTATACATGTTTTAGGGTTATAGATATTGTTTTGCTCTTTGCTGAATTTTATAAAACTGCATATACCCCTGAAATCATCTGTTATATCAATCCATGGGTGCTTACTTTGCTAAATTAAAAGGGGCTAGATCAGAAAATATAGATCTTGCTTCTTTGGAAGTTCATGTTTAAAATAGAGGAGCTATCTAATGCCTTGCAAAAGGTTACCGATTAACAAAGCTCCCTGCCCCAAAGGCTTCACAGTTGAGTTCTGTTTACAATTTTCACAATTTTTGATCCCTTAATTATTTAACCTCATTAATTATTTCTTCTCCTTGCCATAACCTTGGGTTGGTTCCCAGAGGCAATGCCATGTCTCATACCTCTCCTTTTTACAGAATTGTAGACCAATATCTTTCACAAATACTGATTGCAACAAATTCACCAAAGCATTAGCCTTGCATCTAGCAGTATTTGTTTTACCAGATTTAATTCGCCCCTAACAAACTGGATTTGTGAGGATGGGGGAGATAGCTGATAATCCTAGAACTTTTCTTGAAATAATTAACAAGTCTTCTGAACTTAAAATCTTATTGCAGCAATCTTATTAGACGCTGAAAAGGCATTGAGTACAATTAATTGAATTTTCTCGTGAAGGCCTTGAAATGGCGTGGAATATTATATTTGTCTCTTAAATATGCTGTTATAATAATAGAAAGAAAAACAACTTAATACAGCTTTTTTCATTGAACCATGAAAGTACAATACATAGAAATTAGTACTTTAATGTACTTCATTCAATTATTTGCACAATAATCATACAAGCACAAAATATAATCAGAACATACCAAAAATATGACAAAAAACTGAACAACTTAAATTACTATACATAATACATAGAAATTCTTAAACAATAAATCCTATTACACTTCTTGTTGTATTTTTCTTTATTTAACAAAGTCGTGAACATAGAAGCACAGCTTTCCAAACTTTTCATGTTGGTGACACACTTTTTGGTGAGGCATCATTTTGGGACACAGTAAGGCAGTGTAGTGAGCGATCGTAGCGAGCAAGCCCGAACCACATCAGGGGGTTCGGGGGGGGGTTCTCACTCACTCTGTCTGTCTCTCTCTCTCTCTCTCTCTCTCTAACTGTCGCCCTCTCTCTGTCTCCCTCCCTCTCTCGACCTCTGTCTTCCTCCGTCTGTCTCCGTCTGTCTCCATCTGTCTCCCTCCCTCTCCTTCTCTCTGTCTCCCCCAACTGTCACCCACTGACTCCCTCCCTCTGTCGCCCTCTGTCTCCCTCCCTCTGTCTCCCTCTGTCTGTCTCCGTTTGTCTCCCTCTGTCTGTCTACCTCCCTCTGTCTCTCTCTGTCTGTCTCACTCCCTCTGTCTCCCTCCCTCAGTCACCCTCCTCCCTCTGTTTCCCTCCCTCTGTCTGTCGCCCTCTGTCTCCCGCTCTCTGTCTTCCTCTGTCTCCCTCCTTCTATCTCCCTCCCTCTATCTCCCTCCCCCTGTCTCCCTCCCTCTGTCTCCCTACCTCTGTCTCCCACCCTCTGTCTCCCTCCCTCTGTCTCCCTCCCTCTGTCTCCCTCCCTCTATCTCCCTCCCTCTGTCTCCCGCCCTCTGTCTCCCTCCCTCTGTCTCCGTTCCTCTGTCTCCCTCCTTCTGTCTCCCTCCCTCTCCCTCTGCCTCTCCCTCTGTCTCCCTCTCCCACTGTCTCCCTCTCCCTCTGTCTGTCTCCCTCTGTCTGTCTCCCTCTGTCTGTCTCGCTTTATCTCCCTCCCTCTGTCTCCTTCTCCCTCTGTCCCCCTCTCCCTCTGTCTCTCTCTCTCCCTCTCTTTCTCTCTCTCTCTCTCTCTCTCTCTCTGTCTCCCTCTGTCTGTCTCCCTCTCCTTCCCTCTGTCTCCCCCTGACTGTCTGCCTCTGTCTCCCTCTCTCTCTGTCTCCCTCTCTCTATCTCCCTCTGTCTCCCTCTCTCTCTGTCGCCCTCCCTCAGTCACACTCTGTCTCCCTCTCTCTCTCTCTCTCTCTCTCTCTCTCTCTCTGTCTCCCTCTCCGTCTCCCTCTCTGTCACTCTGCCTCTGTCTGTCCCTGTCTCTGCCTCTATCTGTCTGTCTGTCCCTGTCTCTGTCTGTCCCTGTCTGTCCCTGTCTCCCTCTCTGTCTGTCTGTCTCTGCCTCTATCTGTCTGTTCCTGTCCCTGTCTCTGTCTGTCTCTGTCTCTATCTCTGTCTGTCTATGTCTCCCTACCTCTTTCTGTCTCCCTTCCTCTCTCTCTCTCTGTCTTCCTCACTCTCTCTATCTCTCTCCCTCTCTCTCTCTCTCTGTCTCCCTCTGTCTCACTTACTCTGTCTGTATCCCCCCTCTCTCTCTCTCTCTTTCTCCCTCCCGCTCTCTCTTTCTCTTTCTCCCTCCCTCTCTCTCCCTCTGTCTCCCTCACTCTGTCTGTTTCCATCCGTCTCCCTCTTGTCTGCCTCCGTCTGTCTCCCTCTTGTCTTTCTCCCTCCCTCTGTCTCCCTCCATCTGCCTTCCTCCCTCTTTCTCCCTCTATCTGTGACCATCTGTCCTCTCACCCCACGTGTGTTTCAGCCTGGGCAGAGACAGCTTCCTGGACACACACACAGCAGCACCCCAGTACTTCGCAGGTCTTTAAAAGACCAATTACTGCTTTGTTGTGAATCTCTCGGCCCCCAAAGAGCAGAGTGTCAGGGAGTCCGTGCTGCTGCGGCGGTGTTTGCTGACACTCTTTCAAAGGAATGCCTCTTAATTAGCAGCAGGTATGTGCTAAGTGCCGTTAATACTGGTATCATCCCGCGACACACTCACCCTTTGCAGGCGACACAGTACTGTGTCGGGACACACAGTTTGGAAAGCTCTGTAGGATCTTACTTGCTAATTAGTTATAATGACTGCAGTGCATACAAATATTTTGACCTGCCCAGCTTGTAAACCTGGCACTTAATATGATGTAGCCGAGGTATATCTAGAGCAAAAGTAAATTTTAGGCAGTCACTGACTTTCAATCTATTAAAGCACGCCTCTTCTTTTGTCCAAAGCCTGTGCCAGAAAAATAAATGGCAGATTCTAATATGATCTTCCAAAATGGACAGACCTAGTTTTATATGACACATATAGCTAAGTTAGCACTGTGGAACTTAAAGAAGTCAGGAGAAAAAAAGGATTTTCTGCTTGCTGTAAATTTGCAAATCAGCATACCACTATCCTCCTGCCCCGTAAGTAGCAATTGCTACACATTGTGTCTGATAAATAAGGTCAATTTTCCCTAACTTAACTGCAAATCTGAAAAGCCCTTCCACAGAATTATCAAACTGGTGTTTCTAGCCATGAAAAGGTGTTTACAAGAACCACGCTCATCAAATACAATGCCCAAATAAGAAAATATGTTTACTTAATGCAATTGGGCGTCATTAACACTAAATGAAACAGACTTACACATATTTTATCATGGAAGGCTTGCCTAGATTTACTTTGAGGTTTAGGTTGGCTATAAATCCAGTTAGCACATTCATTAAAGCCTGCAGCCCTTTAAGAGTACGGGACATTAGCACGGCATCATTGGCATCCAGGAAGCACGGCACCAGATGATGGCCAATCTGATACATGTCCTTTCACTGCTTGACCAACACTCTCTCTAAGTTGTAAACATATAAGATGAAAATCATCTGTACAAGCACACACCCCTGCTTCCCTCCCTCTGAAAATGCCAAACGAGTATGAACATTTCCCATTGATTCCGCATCTGACCGTTGCCAATTTTCCTGTGTATATTTCCCTAAGAAGAGCAACAATGTACTTGTCAATCCCCTTCTCTATCATCAAAAGCCAACATTTGCTGTGGTTGACAAAGTCGAAAGTGCTCGGCAATTCTAGAAAGGCCAAATATAAGGGACCCTGTTTACCCACTGTGTATTTTCCAATAAGCAGACCAAGGTTGAGACACTGCTCAACAGTTCCAATACCTTTGTAAAAGCCATAATGGGTGTTCGAGAACACGCTCTGATCCTCCAGCCACTGCTCTAACATGGCCAACAGAATTCAGCCTACCACTTTCTTAACTGAAGCCAGTAGTAAGTTTGGACAATAAGACTTTGGATCACTGTGGTAACCTTTCTTACCAATAGGGATGATAAGCGATTTAGGCCATATCTCCAGTTTGCCTGAGCTACAAATACAGTTGGCTAGATTCAAAGGCTAACAAAGGGCCCCAAAGATCAGTATTGTCTATATAAAGATTAATGGAGATACCATCAGGGCCTGGAGCCTTTCTCAAATGACTGTCCGTAATTGCAGCTTAATTGCAGCATTGACCACCTCTAGGCTGAATACTAGGGGCATTAGATATTTGGAATTTAACAAATAATATGGAGTATCCGCTGCATCCTTGACAGCCTGATCACCAGCAACAAGGGGCTGAAGTAAATGCTTCCCAAGTGGGTCATCCACTCTTCTGCAGATGTAGCAATATCAATTGATGACCATTCCATCTCTTTGAAGAGGAGTGGTTTATAACCTACCAGAAAGCTACATTGTCCTTATGGTTACTTGCTTTAAGTAATTCTTGAAATACCTCCTGCTTTATAGCAAATCGCCTGGCTTCAAACACCCCTTGTTATTCTGCCTACTTGCTCCGATGTCTTAAAAATTCTTAATACTCTTGTTAGGAGTCCTCTGTAGATGTCTCAAGGAGTTAGTACAATTAGTGTTGACCCAGGCACAAAAACACAGGTTATTGCCACCTATATAAACCTTAAGTGCCTCCTTAATGCTATTGGAGATTTTTTTAAAGGCCCTCTTAATCTTCTCAACACTAGCATGGCAAACTTTAAAATGTATGAAATTGTCCTCCACCAATTTGGGTAAAACTCCTGTGGGTTAACACTGTTCCATCTTAGGCTACGACCATCGGGTCTAACAAGGTCTGTACTACGGCTACTGTTCATATAGGTAGGGATTTTAAGATCTATACTGAGAGGGGATGGTCACTGAAAGTTACAATGAGTTTTGGAATTAAAAAGAAACGGCCACACATTATATGTAGCTAAAATAAAATTAGTCGTACTGCCATCACCTTTACCATTGAAAGTATTGCTAAAAGGCACTTGCGGGACAATCCATTAATAAGCAAAGGAGAAATCATGCTTGAACAATAAATTATTGATTTCCTCCCATAACCATCATGAAGAAAATGTGTCTAACCTTCATCATCTCAGTTCAGATCACCACATACTTCGCTTGTGGGTAGAGTGCATAACTGTGCATTGAAATCACCCCCCCCCTCCCCCAGCGAATGAGGGTTTCCAGGCTATTGTTTGAAGGTAGGTTTTCCATATCTCTCTCCAGATTGCCCACCACATAAACTCTGTCCCAATTAAAGCATAATTATAGAAATGTATTATTAGCATTGTGAACCCCTTTGATAACTGGAAAGTAATGAGCTGGTAGTGTGGAGAACCCAAGCCGACCTTTAATACTCGTTTCTGCAGAATTGTTGAGATGTAAACTATTAGTCCCTCTTTGGCTCTTCTAGTCACAGTTGGTAACAGTGGTGTAAGCAGAGTAATTACCTCATTGGTGTACAGGCTTTCAATGGCCCATGTTTCTTGTTGAAATAACACATGAAAATTGGAAGTAAATGTTAGCCAATCAGTATTCTGTAGTTTGCTCTTTAAGCTGGCAACATTTGAAAGTAGATAGCCATACCAGAGAGGACAGTGTTTGGGCCTAAAATAAACAGGTTACTTGCAGTTGGAGCATCGAGCTCCAGTGACGTGCCCAGCCTGATATCCAGCTCATCATTTTTTGATGGACATGCCACCCAAGCTGCCTTTTTGGGCAGTTGGAGGCACATCTGCATTCCCATTGTCTGGTGACACAGCTCTCTTCCGCTGAGATTACATTAGTAGCTAGACAATTCTGAGAGCTAGTTGCACACCCCATTTGTCAATCATTGGCATCGCAAACCATTAAAGGGAGAAAGCAGTTGTGAGCATGAACATTAAAACCCTCTGAACAGTGATTTGTAACACTGGAAACAAGAGAGGAGAGAACACTCTTTACCAGAGGAGGGGAGTTGTAGAAAAAAACCTAGTTGGACTGTTTTGATGGAAGAGAAATTGGGAACCAAAAGATTGAGTTCAAATAGCACCTGCTTCAATAAAGGCAGGGACCTAATGATGAGTACAACGCAGTCTCCATTACATAATTTCTCCCCTCTGTCCACACAGTGCCATGATAATATAATGAACTAGATCACTGGTAAGTTGAACCCTTTTTCCAGCCAATTAATGGCCTCATTGTGCAACTCTTCCTAGCTCTCTTTCTGGGAGGAGCTGGTTATGGGTGACACATTAATCAAAACTAGTACATTCGGAGTAGCCTGAGGGGGCAGATTTAAGATAGTTGGTTTATTGTGGCTAAGATTTCTAATCATCTATTTGCAACATGGAGATGGTATTCCACGGCCCTCTGCACACAGACAATTACAAATGTACTGCTTAGAGTGTGGACTCATGGTTCAATTCAAGGCAGTAGTAGGTGTTGGATTAGGTCACTGAGGCTTATCATATATGGTTGCTGCCACATTGGGGTTGGTACAGAAGTTACAGGTTCTTTGGAGACTATAGTGGGTTTGAGTTTGTTGACTCTCTCCATAGAGCTAGCTGTGATCAGTTCCGCAGCATTAAGTCTCTCAAGCATGGACATCATGGCATCTCAAACCAAATACTCCAAATCTTTGAATAAAGAGTTATTATTTGCAATCATGCCCTTTTCAAAGTTCAAAAAATTCTCAAAATGAATAAAGTCAGCTTCAAACTCCCACATATCCAACCCCTGAGTTCACAGAAGATGGCTTTATGCAGGAATGAGAAGCTTCCAATTTTTCTTTTTTTGATGGAGGGTTGTCCGGTGGTGGGGAAACCTAATAAATAGTAAATTGGTCCCTTAGGACATAGGGCTCAGTACACCCCTGCTGTTTCTCGTTCTGAGATGGTGTGATATTATCAGCATAGATATGTAAGTTACTCAGAGAACAAATGTGTATCAGTGGGCTGCTAATTTCCCTTTCTAATACCCCAAGGCCTTTGTTAAGAAATTAAAAATGGAGTTCGTCAGGTCGGCCAGCTTGATACCAGAAACAGGGTTTAGTTTTCTCTTCTCCATTATAGTCTCACCTTTGGGGGAAATAACATCAGGCTCTCTATAAGTGCTTTGACCAGGGGCCAATAGATGGCCAAGCCTAGAATCCTGTGGGCTCTGATGGTCACAGATGGCCCACCCTTGGCATGGTCTTTGCCCAGGCAGTGTCCAAGTACTTCCAATGCTGCAGAAGCATCAATGTCTCATGAGGGCTTCCAGGTTCTGACCCTCCTCCCACTCTAGGTTAGTTCAGCAGCTCACAGGACACCTACAGAACCAAAGAAGTGACCCCGCTATGAAAGCGTCACTACCTAATGAGGGCTCCCGGGTTCTGGCCCCTCCTCCCGCCTCACGGTTCTTCTACACTTATAGTCAATGGTGTGCAGTCTGTGAAGAAGTAGAGGGACATCAAATTGTGACTTAATTTTTCTTTATTGTAGATTCAAAGGAATCAGGAACGTCCTACCCACACAGTAACTGACACGAAGAGTTTAGTAACAGATCATAGGATGCACGTTCCAGAACATTAATGATTTTATTAACACAGAAATAGGTAGAAGGCTTTTAACCCCTTACATAAAGCATAGATGAATACCACACACATTCTCCAACACTAATAAAGAACAAGTAAAAGAAAAACACATTTATGGTAAAACAAAGTCTTGTAGAGTCACAGGCATTTTTGAAGTGCGAGAGCTCCTGCACAAAGTTGAAAGAACATCAGAATGTGTCACAGGAGCATCAGGTATAGACTGATGAGAAGAACGCATGGGAGCAATTCTGCCTAAATTCCATATGTGTCCATCGCTAAGCTTCACTTGCGAGAATTTAGTAACAGCAAATTTTTGAGGGAAACGTACTCTTACTCTGTCACTTATCGATACTTTTGTATGAGAAACAGCATGCCTAGCATCAACATTTCTTTTCTCTTAATGGACTTAAGTTTTTGAACAGCTTTCTAAGAGTCCAACACATGAGGAACATTATCTTCATCTTTTCCTCTCATCCACGACTGGAACATGAAAGTGTTAGGATTACGACCTCTAATTAACTCAAAGGGGACTTTCCCTGTAGTAGACTGAGGAGTAAGGCGATAAACCATTACACGCTCCATTATACCAACCTTCCAGTCTTTACCTTGATCTTTTGACATCTGGATGGACTCCTTGAAAACACGATTGAACCTTTCCACCACACCATTGGTTTCAGGATAGTAGAGGGCACAATGCTTGTGTTTAATACCTCTTTTCTGCAGGAAGTCCTTAATCTCTTTAGAGATTAATTGGACACCATTGTCCATCAGAAGAGAATCCGGAAGACCCTCTCTACAGAAAACTTTGTCCAAGAACTTGATGACATCTTCAGTTTCTATACTATGTGTCACTTTTACTTCAGGCCACTTTGAGTACATGTCCATTAACACGAGGACATAAGATTCACCAGACCACCTCTCGTCAACAGCAAGAGGGAACGTTACGTATAGTCATGGGCTGTACTCTTGTTTTAAACGCTTTATCACTCGCGTTACATTCCATACATTCTCTTATTACACGTTCCACCAAGATAGCAATACCTGGCCAGAAATGCAAACAAATTATCTCTTTAGTCTTTGTAATACCTTGGTGTCCCTGATGAGCCAGCAGAATAATCTTCATCCTCGCCAACGACGGGGGAACAAGCTTGGTACCCCTCTAGAGCAGCCCCCCACTAACCGAGAGTTCATTTCGTACATTCAAAAAATTTGCGAACCTCATCATCAAGCTTCCTCAGGCTTGACCAACCTTCATTCACCATCCTACAAATTTCACAGATCAGTACAGCAGAGCCCATCATTTCCTTCCATTCTGTCACGCTAATCACACCCTCCATGATTTCACAAACTCTATACTCATTGTTATCCCATGACCCATCAGGATCGGCAAGAGTACAGTTATCCTGTTGGAGATTAGTCGTGAGTGACAATCTGCAACTTTATTCTCCGTGCCCGGAATATAGTTCACTTTAAAATCATAATCTTGTAGGGTGATTACCCACCTACATATCCTGGAAGATATTTCATCCAGACTTTTCTTACAGAAAATGTCCTTTAGAGATTTGTGGTCAGTGTGCACCACAAAAGAACTTCCCCAGAGAAACTTCTTCAATTTTTTTACAGCCCCAAAAATACATAGCACTTCTTTCTCAATCACCGAGTACTGTAACTCTGGACCAACTAGCGCTGTAAATAAAAACATAATAGTCACATCTTTGTTATCTTTTATCTGTTTGAGAACGGCACAGAGACCCCTTGAACTGGCATCGTGACTAAAACAGAGCAAGCAGACGTATCGAAGCTCTGCAGAGAACGTGCACAACTTAGAGCTTTTTTTAATATCATTAAATTCAGTTTGACATTGTGTAGACCAGTGGAACTTCACACCTTTTTTTAGGAGAGTTCTCAAGGCAAAAGTACGACAGGCAAATTGTGGAATGAATTTGTTGTAATATTCTGCCATTCCTAAAAAATTTACTATGTCATCTCTGGATTGAGGAACAGGGAGGTTTTCAATGGTCTTAACGAGTTGCTCTCTAGGTTTAACTCCTTCTTTTGTCAACTTGTGACCCAGATAATCAATCTCGGTGAGATTAAATTTACATTTGTTTTCTCGTTTTCGCCTATCATCATGTTCGTCTTGGGATGAACCATGAACTAAAATGTCATCTTGGTATATTTTGACTCCAGTCAGCCCGTTCATCACATCTTCCATAATGCGTCGAAAAACGGATGTGGCGGAGTTTAAACTAAAAGGGAGGTGAGTGAATTTCTAAGTACCAAACAGGGTTATAAATGCCGTCAAATTCATGGAATCGTCGTCAATCTTGACCTGATGATAGACAGCTTACAGGTCAGTGTAGAACGCCACCGCCCCTTCAATTGTGTCTCTATGATATTGGGAAGGGGGTACTTGTCAGAGATGACAGCTCGATTAAGAGCACCAAGATCCACACATAACCTCACTTCTCCCGAAGCCTTGCGAGCAGGAAAAATGGGGGCCAAACATTTGCTCGCCTCAGTTTCCACAATGATATCGTCCTTCTTTAACTTCTTAAGTTCCGTGTGCATCGACTCTCTTACTGACAGAGGTGCATTGCGCACTTTACAAGCCACAGGAGAAGCATCAGGTTTAAGCATGATTTTATGTATATAACCTGAAAGGCATCCTAACTTCTCTGAGAAAACGCCTTCGAATTCAGTATGTAGGTTACGCTCTTGATTGATATAAAAAGAGGCACTGGAAATGGAATTCATCAAGTCAGTAGTTGGCATCAAGTTGGGACCTGTAGGGATGTCTCTGAGAACAATACAGGGATCACCACCAGGGATTAAATTGACACCCACATCTGCTTGATGGAACTAACTAATGATACTATCACCCCTGCAGGAGATGTACATTTTACCTGCAGTAAGTCTCCCTTTATAATCTATCTCACCCAAAAAATAGCCAAACAGTTTTATTGGTTGACCACCAGAGGCTAGTGGTTTGATGTCCGGTTTAAAAACTTTGGCCTTCCCTTTTAACATTTTGGCAAAAAAAACTTTGGGAATGGGAGAGATTTTAGCTGCAGATTCAAATAGCATTCTAACATTATGATTGTTGTTAGGGGCGTGGCTTTGCCGAGCAGCGCAATGGCCGCGCACTAGAGCAGTTCCGCTGGCCTAGCATGGAAAATCCGACAAAATCCGCACATTAACCTAAGACCCAGGATCCATTTATAGCAGAATCGCCAGAATCCACAGCGGGGTAACTGCAGAGGAAGTAAAAAAATGAAAAAAAGCGCAGTTCGTACGAGTGGCAGTCCCCTGACAGTCGGTGAGTCCAGGTGAGTGGGGGCCTTGTCGCGAGGCCGCAACAGCAAAGCCGGGACCTTGAGTAAGCATCCACCGAGCACTGATATCAAGGGCGGCTGGGTGACATCATTGGAGGCACCTGCGTGGTGAAGCTCAACCGGAGACTCGGCACCTATCATGCAGACACACTCTTACCGCAATGGTGGGTGCTGCATCAGTGTTTCGCCGCCCAACCACGGTGCCAGACGCTCCCTTCCTTGTGGAAGGGACAGAAACACCCAGACTGTCGGTGCACCTGGGACAGCATCTCCGGTGCTCGGATCTATTGGCGGAGAGCAGCTACTCACAGCCGGAGCAAGACACGAGGTGAATCCGCGCGGATAGCTGGAGCAGTAAGCGGTAGCAGCAAACATCATGGCCTAAGACGGATAAACCAGGGAGAAGGAGATGAGGAGCAAATCCGCCATTTTGTGAGCGGGAGGAGCGAGGCCTTGAATGCAGGCAGGGTGAGCCTGGAGAGGTGAGGAGCCACGCGAGTAAGGCACACCTGCCCGCCATCCACACACGGAGAGCACAGTGTAACACAGTAATGTAGAGGAATAAAAGTGCAAATATACAATTAAAGCTATAAGAATAATTAAAACATTTGAAATACACTGCTGGTCAGGGTTGTGCGGTGTAAAACAGAGACACAGGCAGACGCAAGGCAGCAACAGAGTGCTCTGAAGACAGGGATTAAAAGCGGCGAGGCCAGACTTCGGTAGACTGTACTGAGTACAATATAGTAGCCTACACCCACAGCCCAACAGATGGAACGGTGCTTCTTCACTAGAAGGGGAGAGGTCAGCTTTCAGGTGCCTGAAGCAACCATGGGGAAACCAGACATGTGACAGCCCCGAATACATTTTGAGAAAAAATCTGCTAAGTCCACTGAAGGGGACGCGGGCCAACAGGAGCAGGTAGAGGAAGCCGCGACGAACCAGGTGCTAGAGGAGGATATTTGAACAATGTTTAAAGAACTGAAAACAAGTCTCCAAGGGATAGACACAAAAATGGACACACTCGTTGACCGCATGGACAGATTAACCCAAAGAGTGGAGAAACAAGAAGGTCTCGTAAACACCCTGGAGACGAGAGTTTCGGAGACAGAAGATAGCCAATCGGACAAGGGCAAGACAATACATGGAATGGACGGGATACTGAAAATTATTCAACAGAAGAATGAGGATTTGGAAGCCAGATAGAGGAGGAATAACGTACAAATTATGGGAATTCCTGAATCTACATACATTCAAGACATGGAGAGGTACGTTAAAACCAAGATGAACGAACTCTTTGGTCCTGAACTTTCCAAAATGTTTCTTATCGATCGTACTTTACGCCCTAGGCCACAACCAGGCATACCAGCGAGACCGATATCAGCTAGAGTACTGAATTATAGAGATCGGGACACGATTCTCAAACTGGCCAGGGAGAAAGGAACACTGAATTACCAAGGGAATAACATTGCGTTATACCAAGACTTTCCTCTGCAAGTGCAAGCTGCCCGCAGGGAATTTTTCCCTGCCAAAAAAATATTCCAACAGCTTGGCACCAAGTACGCTCTCATCTATCCCGCAAAACTACAAGGCCATGGAAAACTCACGTTATTCACAGATGCGAAGGCTGCACTGTCGTATACGAAACAAATGGAGAAAGAACACAGACAACGCAAATTGCCAATGGAAGAACAAGCTGAGAAGAACCTAAGTGACAACGACTGAATGGGGTAACATTGGACACGCTGGAGTTGCAGGTAAGTATCTGCTGTGGCATTGACGCATTTCGACTGATAAATATAGGCTAATGGAACATTGTACACATGTTGATTAAAAAAGTAGACTGATGGCATAGACGCCAGTAATTATTGGGGGTGAGACTGTGGTTATGAGACACTGTTTGGTTCTGAGGACTGACGAGTGCTCGGCCAACCTGCCACAAGCAGGGGAGTATGCTGGTGGCCCCATGCACCCTCATGGGTTGATTCCACTTACTTCTGTTGATATTTGGGGGGAACGGGAGGGAGGAACACAACCCTATTGGGGTGTTGGTGTGGGTGGGGGGGGACAGGGGAATGTTTTGTTTCAAACTGCCATCACTATATACACAAATGCACTGCACCACAGAAGGTACATTCAGTAGCCTGATGTACACAAATCCACCAAACCCCTCGTTTTTACATTAGTCGTACCTGCCACAACCGTCTGCGGTAAGAATTTAAGACACCGTAGCTGTGGTAGATCGTTCTATGTAAACAGTTATGTCACAGCCTTAACTACACTTAACTGCCTTACCTGGAACATCAGGGGACTTAATGATCGTAGAAAAACAAGACTGATACACTCCTACCTCACAAGACCTGCTGAAGACATATGCCTGCTACAAGAAACACATTTTAGGCATACGTCCGCTGGACCACTAATGGCAAACAGACGGGGGAAGTGTTTGAACCTGAATACTCGAATTACTCTAGAGGAGTAGCAATGTTGATCCAAAAAGGCCTCTACTGGAAGACCCACCACACGATCAGAGAGACTCAAGGATGATATATTATTGTTCAGGGTGAACTTTACGTCACTACACTTGTAATATAAACACCCACGGCCCAAACTCTGACTGCCCGACGTTCTTTCAACACATATGGCAAATGACCCAAGCTATGAGTAACATACCAATCCTTTGGAGAGAGGACTTCAATATAGTACTATCTACTTTGGAAGATAGACAGGGTGCACCCCGGGAACATCACCCGAAAGCAGCAGCCACAATAAAGGACATAATGGTAGACATACACTTAGTCGACTCCTGGAGAGTGTTACACCCCTCTGTTGTGGAAGGTACCTGTGTAACACACCACTGGAATGCGTGGTCGAGATTAGATTATTGGTTAACATTGAGGGACCTCCACAACTGGGTAATTGACGCGATTCACCACTCACGCACCTTTTCTGATCACGCGCCCGTGCTTTTGAAAATAAGCGTACCCAAACCATACATCCAGCTATTTACATGGAGATTTCCTACAACTGCTTTATTGGACCAGGTATTCCTTGAAGAACTGAGGGGACAAATTGAGGAATACTTTGCTTTAAATGAGGGCACCGTAGACTCCCCGGGGACACTCTGGGAAGCATTTAAAGTTGTAACAAGAGGAAATTGCAAAGCACTTAAAGCCGGGGTCCTCAGAGATATACGTGACATGTTTGCCAATTAGAGAGAGAAATCAAGGAGTTAGAACAACTACATTTCACGAACCCATCTGCCGAAACAATGGCTTTAATTAGAACCAAACTGACAGCATTTCAAGAGGAAGCGGAAATGGAACACGCTATTTAAATAAATACACACAAGCTCGTCGATATGGGGAAGGGGAGCGTCCACGGAAAATGCTGGAGGGGTTACTTCGTACACCGAGGGGGTCGGCATACATTACAGAACTTCAAACAAGCGAAGGACAGACAGCCAGAACACCTGCAGACATACTGCACACAATTGCATGATTTTATCAACGACTTTACACCACGAGACAAACCCATCCCAGACTGACATTGCTGAATATTTGGACAAACTGGGGCTAGCCTGGTTCAACAGGGGGGCCAGGGAATACATGGAGTTGCCATTCACAGCTTACGACATCAGGCAAGTAATAAATAGCATGCCGGCAGATAAAGCCCCAGGCGCTGACGGACTAACTGCAGAGTTTCACAAAGAATACACAGATATACTTGTTCCCAGACTCCTATAGGTGTATCTTGAGGCGCAGCAGATGGGTAGATTGCCATTGACATTGCGGGAGGCCACCATAATAACTCTTTTGAAAGCAGATAAAGACCCGACACAACTGGAATCTTATCGCCCACTGTCCTTGATAAATCTGGACGCCAAGATCTATGGTAAGTTGATAGCGAATAGGCACATAACCTGCGTACGATTTTTGGGGTCTTACATTATTTGGCCCGGCATGTGCAAGCAGTGGCGGCCCCATTAGACACCACAAAGGCATTTGATTTGTTAGAATGGAACTTTCTCTTTACCTTACTGGCATGTATGGGCTAAGACCGATCTTTATCAAACAAATCCAATTACTATACACTAACCCAACAGCGAGGGTCGAAGGAGGCTGTAGACGTTGAAGAGGTTGGGGCTCAGGGAAGAACCCTGGGGCACTGTGCAACTGATCTCTGTGGGTTCTGAGAGGAATGGTGGTAGTCTGACTTGCTGGGTATGGCTGGTGAGGAAGGAGTGGATCCAGTCCAGAGCCTTGTAGTGGATGCTAACATCATGGAGTCTCATGATTAGGGTGCGGTGGGAGACGGTGTCGAAGGAGGCTGAGAGGTTTAGTAGGATGAGGGCTGCGGTCTTACCCCGGTTGGGACTGGAGCGGATGTCATCAGTGGTGATGAGGAGTGCGTCCTCCATGCTGTGGTTGATTCAGAAGCTGGATTGGGAGGTGTCAAGAAAATAGTTCACTTTGATGAATTCGGAGCGTTGGGTGTTGATGGTCTTCTCGATTACCTTGGCTCGAAAGGGGAGGAGGGAGATGGGTCTGAAGTTCTTGAGATTTGCCAGGTCTGAGGACGGCTTCTTCAGCAGAGAGTTGATCTCGGCATGTTCCCAATCATCAGGGAAAGTGGCGGTTTCAATGGAGCAGTTAATTGTGCAGCAAAGCTGTGGGATGATGGTGGCAGCTGCTCTGTGGGAGATGTGGTGCAGGCAAGGATCTGTCGGCCTCCTGAGTGGATGCTCTTCATGGTCTCTCTGTTGTGAGCGGGGTCCAGCAGTGCCCAGTATATTGGGGTATGGCTTGGTTGTGTGTGGTCTAGCTGTTGGGCGTGGCGAACTCCTTGAAGATGACAAAGTGTTCTTTGCTGTTGTGCTTGCTGGCATTGATTCTGTCTTGAAGGGCCATTTTCTTTGTGGTTTTCAGGAGGAGGTGATGTGCATTGACAGTGGATTTGAAGGTTGCGTGAGTTTACTGAGTTTTGTTGTTCCTCCATCTCTTCTCGAGATGTCTGCAGGTGGGTCTGGACTCATGGAGTGTGGTAGTGAACCAGCTGGCCTTCTTAAAGTGTTGCTTGCCTGTTCTTTTCTTGAGGAGTGCCAGGGTGTCGGTGCAGTATGAGATCCATCGGTGGAGGTTGCGTGTGGTGGTGTTTGCATCCTTTGGCATTGGCGGAGTAGTTGTGCTGAGGGAGTTGACAGGAAGTTCTTTGGTGGCCTTTATCCAGCTACAACGGAGGGGGCGATGATGACAGTGGAGTACGATGGGCGTGGCGTGGCGAAGGCAAGATGCACACAGTGCTGGTCAGTCCAGGAGAGTTCGGTGGTGTGGCTGTAGCTGATTTTCCCACTGGCGGAGAAGATGAAGTCAAGCATGAGTCCAGTTGCTTGGGTCAGTGCAGTGACTAGCTGCTTGAGTCCGATGTTGATGAGGTTCTCCAGAAGGGAGGCAGTGTTCTGGTCACTGCGGTTGTCCATGTGGAAGTTGAGGTCTCAGAGTAGGATGTAGTCAGTGGATGCGAGAGTCTGGGTTGCGATGAGGTCTACGATGACATTGGTGAAGGGGGTCAGGGTGTAGAGTACAGGTTAGTGTTAAGTATTTCTTTTATGTCACTCATCCTGTGATGTAATTATATTCTGTGGCGCGCACTTTTGAAGAGATGTTTCTCTTCAAAAGTGCATCGCTCGTGTTGTAACTTGAACATTGTATGTAACTGTTAACATTAGATTAAGCTGTTGGTCTTCATTGAAAGCAGACGTGCTCCCGTATCTTGCTGCCCTTTTCAAATAAACCACAAAGGATCATTTAAATTCTACTCTTCGTTCTGTGGATCTTTATTTAAAATCCTCTTCTTCACATTTGGCGACGATGGAAAAAACATAAGGCGGCATTTTACTAATATTTGCACAACTGCAATTTTTTTTAATTTGAAATAAAGGTCTACGCTTGCGGCTGAAATACCTTTTTAGTCTATCCTGCACTGTTCAAAGAAACCTGGATAATTTGTGAGAAAGATTAGCCTGTTGGTGAGTTTTCAAGCTTTTTTTTCTGGTTTCCAAGCGGATAATTAGTTGACGAAGGAGTCACTCATGACGCGAAGAGCAGCGTCATGGTAACAATTTGAAACAACGTCACCACGCTTCCACACCTTTTGGTGGCCATCTTAGATTTGTAAACAAATTTGTTTCCTTAGCAACGGAAACGAAAATCGGCGCATTTAGCAACGGAAACGAAAATCGTTGCATTTAACTCACGCTGCTTGCTTTCCACTCATTGTGCAGGAGAAAAAGGTATTGTTTTACATTATTTTATGACCTATTTAAAAGAAAGTTGTTACTTTAATGATTATTCTACAGATATTAAAGGAGATTTGGTATTTTAATTCATCTCAAAATACACTTTAAATGGCTACCAATCAACAAATAGTTTATTTGGAACATTTTTTACCAACTCCAGGAAAACCTAAAGAGGCATGGAAGTTATGATTTAAGAATTTTGAAAACTATTTGGTAGCAATTGGAGCAGATGAGTATTCTTCTAAAAGAAAACTTGCCATTTTGTATAGTCATTTAGGGACTGCTGGAAGAGAAATTTTCAATAATCTTCCAATTTTACAACCTCCATCTGGTAATGGAGAAGGATGGAACGAATTTACTGGGGCAATTTTACGGCTTAACAAAAATATTTTAGTGGAACCTAGTGTTATGATGGAACGTTTTACTTTCATGAAAAGAAGACAAGAACAACATGAGTCTGTTGAAGAGTGTATATCTGCGCTAAGGAATCTTGCGGCTGAATGCAATTTTGGACCATATTTGGATACCGTTTTGAGAGATCTATTTGTTTATAAGTGTTTCCACAAGAAAATTCAGGAAAGGATTTTGAGTTGTCGAGATCCATCATTAAGTGAAGTCATAGATATGGCAAAGAGTGTGGAAAGGTCAATAGTTTCTTCTAGATGCATTGCTGATGGGAATGTTTCACGCACTGACAATGACATGCAAGTCAATGTTGTCTCTACAAAATACAAACCTGTTAAACCGTTTCAGAAAAAATGTAATAAATGTTGCTTTAGGTGTGGCTCTAAGACTCATCTCAGCAACAGTCCCACTTGTCCAGCGTTGGGTAAAAAATTTACATTTTGTAACAAAATTGGTCATTTTAACATGGTTTGTAGAAATAAGAAAACAATTCAAGTTAGTGCACTTTCCACACTTGATGATGATATTGATGTTTCTAATGTTGGTATTTCCTCTCTTGAAATCAAACCTACATGATGTTCACATTAATACTGTTGTAGATTCTGATAAGAAAATAGTATTTATTGATTTAGTGGAAATGTCAACAGACAATGTTCGGGTCAAAGAACCAACATGTGATGTATATATTGATCATCTCAAGTTAGATATGATGACTGATTCTGGGGCTCCAGTAACTATAATTTCTGATATTTTATTTAATATGCATTGGTACAAGAAAGTGAAACTTTTACCTTTGGACATTGTCCCAAAGGGATACGGAGGGAAGGACATTGATATGCTTGGATATTTTATGAGCAATATTTCATGTTTGGGTAGGCGTACCTTCACTAAGGTTTATGTGGCCATCAATGGTAAGTGTATTGTTGGATGGCAAGATCTTGCAAAAATGGGATTAAAGTTGGTTCCAGGTTCAAGTACTCCAGTTCAAATAAATGATATTCCAATTTTGCAAATAGATGACGTTGAAAACAAGGAAATTGATGATTTTATCTCTGAATTTCCTGAGGTTTTCAGTGAATCTGTGGGACAAATTAAACATTTCAAACATTTAATTAGATTAAAACCCAATGCTATTCCCATTATTCACAAATTAAGAAATGTTCCACTCAACGTGAGGGATGAGGTAAAGAAAGTTTTAGATAATTTAGTTTCTGAGGGCATTATTGTACCCACTAACTCATCACTCTGGGTTAGTCCTATGGTTGTTGTTAAAAAAAAGGACTCAAGCATCCGTTTGTGTGCAGACTTGCGTTCTTTAAACCAAAATATAATTGTGGATTGTCATCCACTGCCAAAAATACAAGAGTTGCTTGTGGGTATTTCTGATTCAAAAATATTTTCGCTTCTTGATCTTAGAAGTGCGTACCATCAAATTCCCCTCACAAAATCATCATCTGAGCTTACTACTTTTATAACTCCTTTTGGGGCCTTTAAATATCTACGTCTCCCTTTTGGATTGGCATCAGCTGCCAGTGTATTCCAAAAGTTCATGGATACAATATTGGTTGACATAGATAATGTTCAGGCTTATCAGGATAATGTCCTGGTACATTCTAAGGGCAAGTCTGAACATTTGAAAACCTTAAGAAAGGTCTTGTCTCGTTTTAAGGAAGTTGGTATTACTCTTGGGCATAAGAAATGCAAATTTATGGTTAAAGAAATGGATTATCTTGGACATAGTATTTCGGTGGAGGGTATTAAACCTAAAATTTCTCTGACAAAAGCGATTTACAATGTTCCTATTCCCAAAGATAGGGATGCATTGAGATCGTTCTTAGGTTTGGCAGAGTATTATTTTCGTTTTATACAATATTACTGTCAAATTGTTCAGCCTCTTCGTGCCTTACTTAAAAAAGAGGTAAAGTTTATATGGTCTAGTGAGGCCAATTGTGCTTTTGATTTAGTGAAGAAAGTCATTGTAGAGGCTCCAGCGTTGTCCTCTTTTAACCCAAAGTTAAGCTGTATCATTTCTGTAGATGTAAGTCAGAAAGGTTTAGGCGCAATACTTTGTCAGAGGGACGGATGCAAAGAATATACTGTTGGTTTTATGTTAGATCTGGGGGTCTCTAGTTGGCAGAGGTAGGTACCACTGTCCAAATAGGGACCCTTGCTTCTAGTCAGGGCAAGGAGATAACCCTCTGAGATAACCCCTGCTCACCCTCTAGGTAGCTTGGCACGAGCAGTCTAGGCTAACCAGAGGCAATGCGTAAAGTATTTGTACCAACACTCACAGTAACACAGTGAAAACCCAACAAACTGACTCCACAACAGTTTAGAAAAATAAAGGTATTTTAATCTAAACTACACAAGACCAAAACGACAAAAATCCAACATACACAGTTCAAGAATATGGTTTCAAAAGAGTTCTTAATGTTGCGTTAAAATTCTTAGGTTGCGATAGAATTCTCTACTGATGCGTGAAAAGTTCACAGTTGCGTCACGTTAACTCACAGTACCTTTTAGTTGCAACAAAGTTCCAAAAGCAGCAGCTGGTGCGGTGGAAAACAAGTGATGCGTTGCTCCTGAGACCCTGGGGAGGCGATGCGACAGCCCCACTGCAGCAGCGGGCGTGTTGCGACGAATCCGGTCTGTATGGGGAGGAAGGCCACTTGTATGGATTCCGGTGCGTAGGTTCCGTAGGAAGTCTGTTCTCGCAAAGGCACGATGCGACGATCTCGTAGAGGCTGCAACGATCTCTGGGGCGACGATGCGTGAACCAGCAGTGATCCTCTCTCTCGCAGCTCCTCGATGCGATGGTTCTGCGACGATGCTCGCGGCGACGTGATGCGGTCCACAAGCAAGCGGTGCGGCGTTCTCACCCAGCGACGACAGGCTCTGCGACGATACTCGCAGCGATGTTCGATTCTCCCGCACCGGTCTGGTGCGTCCCGCAAACGAAGGATGTGACGTCTCTGGCAGCGGCGTCAGGCGCTGCGACGATCTCGGCCTCCGTAGCGGTGGGAAACTTCTCGCACTGTCGGGGATGCGCTCCGCAAGCGAGCGATGCGACACTTTTCAAGTTCAAAAGTCTCTCAAGCTTAGTTTCAAGCTTCCCAGCACAGGGACAACTTCCAGAGGCCCCACAACTGGATCAAGCACTCTAGGAATGACAGAACTCTCTCAGCAGAGTTCAGGGAAGCTGGGGGTGAAGTCATTTTGTTCCTGGGACTTCAAAACAGGGAGCCAGCTCTTCTCAGGCCCTTGGAGATTCCTTCAAGCAAGGGGACACAGCACAAAGCAAAGTCCTTCCCCTCTCCTTGGCAGCAAAGCAACAGGTCAGTCCAGCAGAGCAACAGCAGGACAGTCTTCCTTCTTCAGTTTCAGCTTTCTCCTTGGCAGAGGTTCCTTCTTGATTTCCAGGATGATCTAATTTTCTGTTGTCAGGGGTCCTGTACTTATACCCCTAAAGTCTTTGTTCTCTTGGTGCATGTGGGCCCTGAGCCCGGTGTAAACCAGTTCTGGGTGGATCCTGAGCACTTTGTTTTGCTGGCTGCATCTTTCCTTTCAAAGTGAGGGGCAGGGTCCTCAGCCGCCCAGCAGGGGGGTGGAGCCAGCATTGTGGAAGGCAGGCACAGCCCTATTCAGCCCAGGTGCTAACTCCTCCCACCACTCCAGTTGCAATTGCAGTCATTCAGCCTAGTGCTGACTCATCCAGCCTCCTGGGGAATCCCCCAGCCCCTGTCACTCTCAAACCAGACAGTCAATACACAAACAGGCCCAGGCACACAGAAGGGTCAGACAAGAGAACAGCAACTTTCTAAAAGTGCTGTTCTCAAACACAGGATTTAAAAACAACCTTTCCTAAAAGATGTGTTATTAAATTCTGAGTTCAGGGATACTAGATACTTATGTCCTATCTTGTTCCTATGGGAAGAAATGCTGTTAACCACTGTAGCCAGCATCCCCCATGTTAACCTATGGAGCAAGATAGCCTTACAGTAGTGAAAAACGAAAATGGCTGCCATTCACTGCCAGAGCATGTCACCTGCACTAGTACATGCTCTACCTTTTACATACACTGCACCCTGCCCAGGGGGGTACCTTGGGCCTTCCATAGGGATGACTGATGTGCACAAAAAGGGAAGGGTTAGGCCTGGTCAGTGGGGACACTGACCAGGAGGACATGGCAGTTCTAAACTGCACACAGGTACTTCAGTGTCAGGCCTGAGACATCATTTTAGGGCTACTCCTGTGGGTGGTACAATCAGTGCTGCAGGCCCACTAGTAGCATTTGTCATCACCAGCCCTGGCACACCCAGTGCACTTTACTAGGGACTTCATGGTGATACAAATATGCGAAACATGTATATCCAATCAGAATAACAATTTACACAGAGAGCATATGCACTTTAGCACTGATCAGCAGTGGTAAAGTGCGCAGAGTCCTATTGCCAACAGCCACGGGTCAGGAAAAATAAGGGAGGAAGAAGCAAAAAGTTTGAGGGTGACCCTGCAAGAAGGGCCAGTTCCAACAGTTTTGCTTCAAAATGTCTTAGTACTGCTGAATCAAACTACAGTACAATTGAAAGAGAGGCTCTTGCCTGTTCTTGGGGTATAGAAAAGTTCAAAATGTACATTTGGGGGTCACATTTCACACTTCTTAGTGACAATAAACCTCTCTTAAATCTTCTCAATGGGAATGGAACAGGCAAGGCTTCTGCCAGATTGGTCAGGATATTGTCTAGGCTTCATGATTATAACTTTTCCATTAAGCATATTTCGGGA
This sequence comes from Lissotriton helveticus, assembly GCF_964261635.1. Lineage (NCBI taxonomy): Eukaryota > Metazoa > Chordata > Amphibia > Caudata > Salamandridae > Lissotriton > Lissotriton helveticus. The sequence goes on from NC_136065.1 coordinate 569,844,052, forward strand.
GGTAGTAATTCTAGAGCAGACGCTCTATCTAGACTAAGTTTTGAAAATGATGATGATGGGAAATCTGAAAAAGATTAAATTGAATGTGTAGTTGCTTCAATTGAAGAATTATTTTTATTCCCTTTATCTATTTCTGAAGCTGATTGGCTTGAAAGCTATTCTCGGGATGCAGTTTTAGTTGCTGTAAAAAATTTAATTGTTTCTGGTTGGCCGAAAATTCGTGCTTTACCTGCTTCTTTGAAAGTTTTTGCACAAATTTCAGAAGAACTGTCAATTGTCAATGACGTTATTTTCAGAGGTGACTTATGTGTTCCTCCCTATGTCTTAAGAAAAACATTTTTTGAATCTGCCCATCAGGGACATTTGGGAATTGGTGGTACTTCAAGAAAAATAAAGGAACATTTCTGGTGGCCTGGGTTAGATAAGGACATCACATTGTGGATTGATCATTGTTCCACGTGTCTGGTATCGGATAAACATTGGAAAGTTCCTCAAATGCCTTTGCATACAGTTCCTTTACCAGAGGAGGCCTGGCATAAGTTAGCAATTCAGGGCCATTTGTTGTCTTACCTTTTAACAAACGATACATCATTTCATTGATTGATTATCATTCGAAATGGTGTGAATTTGATTTTTGTGAAAATCCAAATTCTTTGTCAGTAGTTCAATTCTTGAAAAAAATATTTCTCTCTGAAGGTCCACTCAGAGAAATTGTTAGTGACAATGGTGCTCATTTTTGTTCGTCCATGATTGAATTTTTTTTCAAGTTTCATGGTATTAAACATTTGAGGGTGGCTCTTTATTCGCCATCTTCGAATGGTTTAATAGAAAGGATGAACAAATTCATTAAAGAGGGTATACAGTCTGCCATTGCTTCTAATGTTGATGTGGAGGAATTTCTTAGAAGGAAGCTATGGTCTTATTTGGTCACCCCGCATTCCACAACAGGGATTTCCCCTTTTAGGTTATTAAAGAAACGCAATCCGAATGGGAACATTTGCCTATCATGGATTAAAGATCTTAAAGTTAAGGACAATTTTTGTTTAGCTTGTCATGATAAGGGTGTCATTAAAGGGAATGTGTCATCCAAACAAATTATCCAAGAAAAGAACTTCAATTCAAAAGTCGTGTCATCCAGTCAGAATTTTGAGGTTGGAGATTGGCTAATGGTAAAATTGCATGGTAAGATCATTAAAGGTATGTCTAAATTTTCTTTACCCACTCAGGTTTTGAAAGTTTCGAAGGGATCTCTTTTCCTTGACAAGAAAGGGTGGTGGAATAAAAGAGTAATTATAAAGCTTACTCCTGAACAAGCAAAGAAGATTTCTACAACTAAACATGCTGATGATGTTTCTTCTACCGCTTATTTTCCCCTTGGTACTTCTTCAGATGACAATTGTTTGTTTACTTCTCAAAATGTTTGTTCACCTAATGTTAGTTCTGTTCCAAATGTGGTATCCAGTACACCTGCTTTTAGTTCTGGTCAGGATTTTGAATCTAGTGTTGATTCTCACATTTCATCCAGTAATTCTAATGCTCGCATTACTCCCAGCACCTCTAATGCCTGTTTAACCCTTTCTCCAAGGAGTCATAGGAACTGTTGTTTTCCCTCTCATTTTAAAGATTTTTATTTGCCTTAAGCTTGTTTTAATTTTTTGTTTATTTTGGGGGGTTTTTTGTAAAGGAGGGAGAAGATGTAGAGTACAGGTTAGTGTTAAGTATTTCTTTTATGTCACTCATCCTGTGATGTAATTATATTCTGTGGCGCGCACTTTTGAAGAGAATGTTTCTCTTCAAAAGTGCATCACTCGTGTTGTAACTTGAACATTGTATGTAACTGTTAACATAAGATTAAGCTGTTGGTCTTCATTGAATGCAGACGTGCTCCCGTATCTTGCTGCCCTTTTCAAATAAACCACAAAGGATCATTTAAATTCTACTCTTCGTTCTGTGGATCTTTATTTAAAATCCTCTTCTTCACACAGGGGCCAAGGGGGCCTGTAGACGAGAGTGCCCCAGAGGGTGGTATTTGCGTTGGTATGTGTCTGGAAGTGGAGGTGTTACATGGTCATTGTTGTGTCGATAGAGTGCATAGTCAGTCGGAGTGTGCTTTTGTGGATGATGTTGATGCCTCCTCCTGGGTGGTCGGGTGGTCCTTTTGGGTGATTTGGTAGCCATCGGGCATGGCGACGGTAATGCCCAGTTGTCGTGTAGTTCTTACACAACCTATATAGGATCTGCGCATTTAGACAACATACACTGTAGGATTGGTGTCCGACTGATTCTAGACCACCCCACACCGGGTATGCTGGCCTGTGTACCAGCTAGCTCACAGTGCCATAGAAACTCCTCTTACCAAGGAGGGAATAGTTCTTGGCACCTATAGAACATGACATCCATGATCTCTCAGGACCATGGAAACAGTGTACTACTTAACGCTTAGTCACTCATGCTCACTTATTCTCAGAGTGTTACACAGAATAAATGGTGGGGATGTTTTTTCAAAAAGTATTTATTGAACAGTCGTTATTCTAGTATAAAATAGGTGCGCTGAAACAACCATTAGACAGTAAAAGATATAAATGATTAGAAGCACTAAGAAAGTAAAAGGATGGTAGATTTCCACCATTTTTCTATAACCATATATACAGGCAAGTATATAAAATGCATGACAGGAAAATGCATACTCCTACGATGCTCCCCTAACTAGATTTACCTAAGTGTACCTAGCATGTATGTAGGTGTCAAGCCAAGAATCCCTCAAGGATAAAGTCAACCCCATTACTAAGCATGGGCGGATTTTGCGGATTGGCAATCCGCGAACTTGCGTATTTACGGATTCGCAATCCGCGAAGATCCGCGAACTCTAGCGGATTTGCGGATTTTTCCGTTTTTTGTGTTGGCGCGTGTTCGCGCCGATTTTGGGACAAGTTCGCAATTGCGAACTTACTTTTCGGCTTGCAACGGCCGCGACTATGTTGTTTCTACGTCTGGTTTTCATCACAGGTTCACAGCACCCTCTGTTTCACCACTGCCACCCTCTGGGACACCCATGCCACCCTCTAGTACATCCTCACTGGCACCTATTAGGTTTATTTATCACTGTAGATTATGGTGGTTGAAAAAAGCAAGCACACCTGCCCTTCTTCAACTGCCATCAATTAATTTGTGTTTCATTAATGTGTCAGTAATTTTGAAAGTTCCAGTCTGGCTGGCACCTGCTTCCTTCCTTATCTGTAATTTGCTTTTTGTTGCAGTGAATTTTTTTTTTCACAGGACCTTTATGGTGCTATTCTATGAGCCTGCTGTTTGGGTCATAGCAGGGTCATAGAATAGTTGCAAACTCTGGAGGGGCCCATCAGGAAGCACTACCTTGAATGTTACTAATGTTAAGTTTGAACTTTTGCACCTGCTCATTGCTTTCAGTTTAGCTAAAATCGTTTTTTCTGCAATTTCGCGCGTTTTTTGGGGCGCGAATCCGTGCGAGATCGATTTCGGAAGCCGCGAATACGTGCAAATACAAAATTGTTTTTGTTGCGACGTGTATGTTCGCGTGATCTTGCGCGTGTTCGCGAGGCGCTTCTAGCTATACGTTTGCCAAGTTACCCTATCGGTCGTACACGGGCGCGGCCATCTTGTTGGCGTGACGTAATTCCGTTTCCGCCCGCTATGTGTAATCTCGCAAAGTGTGCTGCTCGCTAGTACAATTTCGCGCGTACTCGCAAGGAAAATCTCGCGCGAACTTACCCACGCGGTCGTGAACGGGCGCGGCCATCTTGTTTCTCATTCATTGCTATGGTTCTGGGCATGCTTTCTCTATCCTCTCTCAATCTCTGCCATCCTTTGCTTGTTTGAAGTTTTTTTGATCTAATTTTACTTATTATCTAACCCTCTATTTTTCTAGCTCTATATTTTTGTGTTTTCTGCAGCTTTTAGTTACTTTTAAACTACTTTTTTAAACTCTTTTCTTTTCTTCTTCACTATTCTATTTCTTCTTTATCATTTAAGTTTATTTCTGCCCAGACCATGGTAAAGGGAGCCGGGAAGCACCCTGAGAAGGGGAAGGGTCCCGCACCCCGTGCCCGGCTCCCGTGCGGGCGTTTAAGGGGGGAGCAAGTGGTCCCGAGGGAGATCTTCAGCGCGGAGGAAGTGGCGGCACTGATCTTCCACGTCCAGCGCCGCCTCCCCAAGACGATCCTGGGAGGCGGCAAGATCGCGACCGGCTATGGCATCCGGGAGCGCCGCCAGCGGTGGGAGAAGGTGTGCCGGGCCATGTACAAGATCTCTGGGGTCCGGCGCACATATAACCAGGCCACCCACCGCTGGACCGATGTCATGGACCGGGAGCGGGACTTGCTGGACGCGCTCGGCGTAGAGGTCCCCGGGCTTGGTGAGTAGTAGTAGTAGTACATTTACTACTCTGTTTTATCCTGCTCTGTTATTTGCAAATCTTTGTTCTTTACCAAGAGCAATAATGCTGCCGATTACATTGAGGTAAATTATATTTCAAAATCTTCTATGCATTTCATTTTCAGGTGCACTGCTCTCCTTCTCAGTAGCCTTGCTTGCTACTATGCTTCTTTGTTTTGTATGTTGTGTTCAGAAGCATTTCATTGGCCTGAGAAATTATGTATGAGTGTACTGTAAAGAAAAGAACTGCGTAATGCTAGACAGTAAGGGTCATATTTTCAATTACCGGCGCATCCCTGCAAAGTAGCAGGGATGCGGCAGTAATTGTGTGCCATGCCACCACCACCCATTGGCCCAAAACGTCACAGAAGCCTTACGCATCTGTGCCGTAAAGGCAGCGCATTGCTGGAGTTGCGTGCCAACGATGGCGCAGCTCCAGCAATGCTCTGGGGTACCCTATCTCCCCAATGCTGCATCAAGCCGTACGTCGGCTTCAAGCGCGCAGGGTTTGAGTCATGCATCATTGTCCTAAAAGTGACTGATTGACATCTTGTAGATTTCCCTCAGCCACTTTTAGGATTCGTTCCTGCGCAGGTACGCCCTCCCTTGCGCCGGAACGCCCCCTGATGGCGCAGGGCTTTACAACGTGATGCATCGCCCATATGCCCATATGTGGTTTTTTTTTTAATATATACGCCGCACCAACACCATGGCGAGTCTTTTGTTCTGCCGCTGCGTCAGAAAAGGCACGCAACAATGGAGGAAAATCAGCCGCAACTTCCGCAAGGGACTTATAAATCAGCCCCAACAGACTGAAGTCCAGTCCTTCCTTTAGACAGTCACATGGCTATCAGAAGAAATAGTGGCGGTGGTGGCGGGTGGATTGATAGTTTGAGTATTCACTGATCTGCAAGCAGGATGGACTTTGTCTGTCACGTGTTGCGCACTGCTGCCTGCAGTGCCAGGCCTAGGCAAACCTCTTTAGTAGTCTGTTTTTTGAGTTACATAGGAACTTTCTAAGTCAACGTTCCGCAAATCAGGCAATACGAATAACGTAGTATACCACATGAGATAGATCCCGTGGAATAGTTGTCTATCTATTTGCTATTTTTCCAAAATATGTTGTTATTGTTCTTTTCAAATGTTTGATTTGGTTGAAAAATCTCATCCATGTTTTCTGGTTTTTCTTTCTTTCATGTTGTACATCAGCTCCCCCCAAGGGCAAGAGGACACAGGAGGAGGGTGCTGAGGATGCAGGCCAGGATCGGGCAGGCGAGGGCTCCTTTGCTGGCCCCAGTAAGTTTACATTTTAATAAACAGTACCTGTTTTTTCCTAGCGTTCCTCATTCGATTTTTTCTAAATCGTCTTTGATCTTCTTGTAGACTGGATATAAATTCTTATCCTGCCTCGAATATGACTCCCTGTGGTATTACTAGACTATTCTTATTAGTCTGTCTGTGTAGCTAACTAAGATTGGACATTTGGCAATTCCATTGGACTCCCATTATATTCAGCAATACCTCTATGCACTGTCTCCTTACTGACTAGATAGTGTGGCAGAGTCATTCAGCTCCCGAAGTCACCGATTATAGATCCCCAATGATCTCTAGATTATCGTACGCAGGACAAGAGAGTAGTACGGAGTCACAGCACAGTCAAGAAGTGTCAGAGGCACTCATGCTTGCAAAAATTCCAAAACCTTTAGCTCATCCACTCTAGTCTAGAGGAACAAAAACCACAGAGTCTATTTAAGTGTAAAAGCTTTATTAAAAGTAAACACATTTATTAAAATCTACTTTGTCATAAAACTATTTAACTGTAAACGGAAAAGTGGTTAGTGCTGACGATTAATTGGACACATTTCTTGTGGTCGAGCCGAACTCTCACCTAGTTTGAACTTGATCCTGGTCGTGTTCTTAGGACTCAGGAGTCAAGCTTCTGTCTGTTAGGAGAAAAAGTGGTGCGTGTTAAAAATCAAAAGCAAGCATTCATCAGTTGTGCATAAAAGTGCAGCAAGACAACAGCCTTCCCTGGAAAATGGGATATTTTTACTATGGAGTAGACAGTCACAAATTATTACATTGTATTCTGTTTTTTTAACATTTCTCCTAGACCAAATATTATATAGTAGTGAGTGGTGTATTCTAACATTCTTAAATGTACTTTGTAGGTGTAACATCTGGTGACGGGGCCAGCGCGGAGGTGGCTGTGTTGGACTTGGACTCGGAGGCCTCTGGGGAGGAGGCGGCGTTAGAAGAGCTGGTGGCCGTTCCTGTGGGGGATCAAACGGTGGTGGCGGAAACAGGTAAGCTATATATTCCTTACTTATTGAGATTGAAGACTGCATAGTGTGCTTTCTGCACGGGTGTATTACAATTACAAATCAACCAGGTAGTAGCCTCCTCGAAATGTACTTCGACTTAGCTGTGAAGTTTTTGGTGAGAAGAATCCCAATAAGTTCTTAGACGAACGTGATGGATGGGATGAACGAAAAGCGAAAGAAGGGTGTAAGTAAGTGGGACGCGAACTTGTATGATGGCTGGCAAAGAAGAACGATATGTGTTTGCTTGGACCCAGAGGTGGCTGGGAAGGAAAGAATATGGTATGGTGCATGGCTGGGTCAATGATGAAGCAAGGATGGGTGGAAGGACAGCAGCCTGGGTGGGTGAAACAGAAACTGTATGTGTGCGTATACTTTGACTGAATGGATGCCTGGAGCATGGTATTCTCTGACTCTTACATAGCACATGTGTATCTAGAGAGAGTAGATGGTCGCCAGGTGAAGTAAGTGTTACCTTGAAGAGCATGTACCACCGCACCCGCACGTCCGTCCCAGTGCAGGGAAGGCAAGGAAAAGAAATTGTAAATGTGTCCAATACTACCATGAATAGTAGCAGTACTTTGTATTGCGTTTGCATTCACAGCATATATCTGGTTATTATGGTGGACACTCCGTACCTCTCTTAATAACTTTAGTTTACTTGTAGTACGTCATTCATGTGTGGGTGTATCACTGTTCACTCAATATTAAGCAAAGCACCTAAAGTCATCTCATCTGTCATTAAATACGTCCCATGTGAAGTGATAGATAATCAAATTAGTTAGCTTCTTCAGTTTCCTTTTCTAGTACTCATTTGCACTGTAGGGTGAAAGGTAAATTAATTAAGCAGTAGCCCTTGTAACAGAGTATTCTCAGTGCCACCCGTAATAGAAAAGTAATAGCTTCACCACCTGCATGTACTGGACCGGTACAGTAACGCAAGTCTGTCTCACTCTCCATCATCATGGTGTGCAACTTTTTTTCTCGGGTGCAACTTCACTGTGCTGTGTCCATGTCATTCTGCCGGCTTGCATAAGATAACGTACCCATTTCCCTAAACAAGAGAGAAGAAGAAGAATAAGACTGGTGTACTGTCATAGTCGACTGTAATGGAAGTCCATAGTGGTCGTAGAATTAGTTCATTAAACTACCACTACTGTTAGAGCAAGGATGCAGAAGTGGGAGGTTACATAGATACTTTCCTCAATAGTTATGTACTGTGCTTTCAATTTGCTACTTGTACTCTGTGACCCAACTTTCGGCTCAATCACTTTGTGTTATTAATAAGGAGCATTGGTTATAGACTATGTCTTTCTTTCTTCATATAGTTGCTCCTTCCAAATCAACAACAAGGAGGGAGCAGGCTAGATTGGCCCGGCAACGGAGGCTGGAGGCCACAGTCGCCGAGTATCGGCGGCTGGTGGCCCTGGAGGAGGAGGAGGACACGCAGTCGAGCGGGGCAACATCTTCGACTGTGACCACTGCATCCTCCTCCGTGACTAAGCCAGCGGGACCGAGCCGGGCTAAGAAAGCCGACCGCCACCGCCAAGCAACCGAAATACCAGCTGCCCCCCACAGGAGCTGCAAGGAATGCCAACGCCGCCTACGAGTCCGCATGTCCAACCTGGAGCAGGAGGTCCTGAGGTATAAGACCTTGGTTAAGGGCCTCCGCTCCGAGCTTGCCACCCTCCGCAAGGAGTATGATGCCCATGCCGCATCATGCACCAGCACCAGCACCCTCCAGTAGTGGAGTGTCCCTTGCCCTTTTTTTATAGACTTTTGGGGGGTGGGATTTGGGAGTTGGGATCGTTTTGGGACGTTTCAGAGACAATCGTTGGGGTTAGGGTGGGTGAGGGAGATTATTTTGTTAGGGATAAATAAATATATTTTTCAACTTTATCTGACCATACCTGTTTTTTACTGCTTTTCAGTCTGGTGGGTGGGGGGCGGGGGTGTAACAGTAACTTTGTTTTCCTGAACAGTCGTAGGACTTTAGTAGTACAACCGTCAATCTCTTATCTACTCCGAAATAATACTCCATTATACTACCTCCCACCAAACGCTTATCTTACCTGTAATTTGTGTTAGAAATTAGGGCTAGGCCCAGGGCTGGCTCCAGGTGAAATGGGGATTAACGTTGTCATTCCTGGGCGAGTGACATTTCCTCATTGCGGTGGTACTAGTGGTGTGACACAGTGGCAGTTGCATGCCTATGGAAAAAAAGAAAACGAAACCTTGTTTGTACTCCTTACTGTAGCATTACAACGGTTACGGTACGATCGAGAAAATAGCAGGTGACAGTACACTAGAACAGTGCCATAATGTAGCCTAACAAATGGTAAAGTATTGCAAGTATAACTAGTACTTGCGTTGAATTTATTTGACATTGGCTACTACTACTAGAAGATATAGTACTGAAGCTGAGTAAGTCTAGAAGATATCCTCGTATTCCTTCACCAGCCTGTTGCTGCTATCACCTTATCCTCCCCAGCAAGTGTGTGGAATTATTGATGTCATTTTAGTCAGACATCAAGCAAAACAACACAGCCCGGGGGAAGAGGGTTAGGGTTTGTAAAATGGATGGGAATGGGGGTTTCTTTTTGGGTAGGTTTTGTTGAGAGAAGAAAAAAAAAGCAGAGCATGGACAAACAATAATTGAAGATACAGAGTTTACAGACAATCTTTGGTTACAAACTAAAGGTAAGCACACGCAGTCACACTCATAGAATAAAAGACAACAATGGATACTGTATCTGTATTGCGTATGTTGTTGGAGTTGTCCTGTTGAAATTGGTAAGTAAGTTGCATGCAGCAAACAATTCCTCTTATTGGCGGCACTCCTCCATTCCAGCTGACGCTTCGTCCATCAATGTGGTGGTGACCACTGACAGAAGAGACACCCTGTCCACTGCCTGCCTGGCGGATGTTGACTGAAACCCGGCCTGTAATTATTGAACGGAAAACAGGAAGTGCTATTACAATACCACTGATAAATAAATATAAGGTATGTACGCTGTTTGGTGCAAAAAGTCACACTTTGATTTTCCTAATAGACAGTACAATATTTTTTAAATTGCGTACTCTGTCTGAGTCACCTTTTGAAGGATAAATAAGTATGGCCAAATTAATTTAGCGGATCTTTCCCCTCAAGCTAGGTGTACTGTAAACTGTGTTTTAGAACAAAATTTGACCTTCCCAGCAATGCTCCCACCAAGACCCTTACTAAAGCCAGTCGCAAAAATGTAGAAGAACCCAATCATATCTCCAAAAACGATGCCTAGCAGAAAAATGGTTACAAAACGTACTTTGAAAGTAACAGTAGACCCAAATACAGACCGTGGATTGTATTCAAACCACTTGCCTGCAAGCAAAAGTATCCATAGCCAGCATCGCTCCAACAGTGCTCTACAACAACAGAACCGCGTTGCAATAGAACCCCCCTAAACACATGCAATCCTGCTGCTAGGGCTAACCCTAACGAACCCTAACTTACAAAAAGTGCCAAAACTGGTGTTTCCTTATGGATTTTGTCCAACAAACTTCTAGCCGGTATTAGACCTTCCCAGGAATGCCCCAGGCAAGACCCGCCAACCCACCCGCAAAAAAACACGCGACAACACCCCCAAACAGCGAAAAAGCTAAATCTCATACTTACAATATCTCTCGGCCTTCGGTCCAAAGTAACGCGCTGTGCAGCTAGGTCATCATCAATCATCATAACTCCTGTTTTCCACCACGGATTTCCTGAAAAGCAAATGCAATCAAGATTAGACTGTCGCAGCAGTGCTTCGACAGAGACCCCGGCCGCAACCCACCCACGAACAGCAGGAAGCCCCCCAAAACGCTACATTGAGCAAGATGTCTGAAGAAATGGCAAAAAAAAGGCTTTTCCTTAAGGATTTTGTCCAAAACACTTCTATCCGGCATTAGACCTTCCCAGGAATGCCCCAGCCAAGACCCGCCAACCCACCCGCAAAAAAACACGCGACAACACCCCCAAACAGCGAAAAAGCTAAATCTCATACTTACAATATCTCTCGGCCTTCGGTCCAAAGTAACGCGCTGTGCAGCTAGGTCATCATCAATCATCATAACTCCTGTTTTCCACCACGGATTTCCTGAAAAGCAAATGCAATCAAGATTAGACTGTCGCAGCAGTGCTTCGACAGAGACCCCGGCCGCAACCCACCCACGAACAGCAGGAAGCCCCCCAAAACGCTATATTGAGCAAGATGTCTGAAGAAATGGCAAAAAAAAGGCTGTTCCTTATGGATTTTGTCCAAAACACTTGTATCCGGTATTAGACCTTCCCAGGAATGCCCCAGGCAAGACCCGCCAAACCACCCGCAAAAAAACACCCGACACAACACCCCCAAACAGCGGAAAAGCTAAATCTCATACTTACAATGTCTCTCGGCCTTCGGTCCAAACGCGGCGCTGTGCAGCTAGGTCGTCATCATCATCAATCATCATAACTCCTGTTTTCCACCACGGATTTCCTGAAAAGCAAATGCAATCAAGATTAGACTGTCGCAGCAGTGCTTCGACAGACACCAAAAATTACACACAAACCCCCGGAACCCCGCCAAAGAGCACCTCAAAGGCAAGCAAGTCAGCAAAAACGGCAAGAAATTTCCACCTCATATTTGGTCCAAAACACTTTTGTCCATTATTAGAGCTTCACAGCAATGGGCCCAAAACCGTCAACTCACCCGCAAAGAAGTACAACACCCCCACAAGTGCTGAGTCTTTCTTCATTGTGCGTAATCCAGCACTCTGCTTGGAGGGAAATCGCAGTCTGGAGGAGGAGGATAGAGGAGCATGTTCTTCAGAACTTGTGAACCTGAGGAATGTAGACTGCGGCACCTTCAAATCAATAAGCAAACAAGTGAAGACAGTTCTGATGATGGTCTTGTTTTTGGGATTAGGTGATTAAAGTTTGAATTAAATTAACTGTGCAAAACAAAGAAAGAGAGACACAAAGCACACAGGAATAAAAGTGAATAAGGACGAAAAAGAAAGTTCTTGATTGATTGTCTCATTTTCAGGGCTCGGTGTCAGGGAATAAGAACAAGATTTCGTCATCATACTCTGCGAATTCAGGCTGGATGAGGTCAGTGGCACCGACCAGAGAAAAAATCCCCTCATCTACGTTGCTGTCCTCCTCGTCTTCATGCGGTGTGCTTTCTCGTACTTTGTAATCTGGTGGTATGAGGTGCTGATTCATCTTGATCATTGTCAGCCGCTCCACATTTTTGGGCGAGAGGCGGCTCCGTTTGGGAGTTACAATGCCACCAGCAGCACTGAAAACACGTTCAGAAGACACACTTGCGAGTGGGCAAGACAAATAGTTTATAGCCAGGTTGTAGAGCTGTGGCCACAATTGTTTTTTGCCATGCCAATACTGCAATGGCTCCTCATTAAGAAAGACCACTGTTGAGTCATTCAGATAGTCCTGCACCATCGACTCAAGGTCATCAACTGTTCCTCCACTTTGCTTACTTTTTGCTGTGCTGGCTGTGACATTTTTTCGAGAACCATACCCCATCAAACTTAGCCAATCCTCCTCCCCAGCCACTGTTAGTGTTGTCATTGTGTGTGGTGCAGATGATCCAGTTGCCGGTGTCTTTAACGGCTGAGAGGTCACTTGTGCCCCAGCCACAGGTGCAGAAGTGGATTCTTTTGACTGCGGATGGCCTGCTGATGCTGATGCTGATGTACTGGCTTCTCCTTCAATAACCTGCCGTTCTTTTTCAAACCTCTTGGCTGACCAGGCTAACCAATGTTTGTACTTTTGAACATCTGCATCAGCGAAAGGAAAGAATGCGTTGTCTGCCAGCGCCTTTTTGTAGCGTGGATCCAGAATAGTAGCACAAATGTAATGCTGATCTGAGTTGATGTTTTTAAGACGTTCATCACCACGTAGGCGATGTAATAATTTCTCAGACAAAATGAAATGGGTTTTTTTTTTTTCATCTTTTTGAAACTCAGAAGAAACCGCCATCAGTTGGTGCTCCAGTATGCACAACAATGGGATAGCTTTTCCCAAATTACAGTCCTCCTGGCTGACTGCACGCGTGAAGAACTCAAAAGGACGAAGCATGTCTGTCAGGCTTTTAACTATGGCCCATTGCGCCTTACTCATCCGCAGGTCCTCCTTCTGAGATGTAGCCTCTGTCAAGAAATAGTGATCGAGTACCGTATACTGCTCATACAGACGCTCAAGCATGTAGAAGGTTGAGTTCCAACGTGTTGCCACCTCCTGGATGAGTGCTTTCACTGGCATTCCACGTTCAAGTAGCAGTCTCCGCAGATGCTTCCGGGCCTTAAAAGAATGGCTGAAATGGTTGCACATTTTGCGGCAGGTGGCCATTACCTCGAACGCTGGACTCTCTTTATCACTCAAGAATTTTTGAACTACCAGGTTGATACAGTGCGCCAAACACGGCACTCTAACATGGTCACCCTTCGACATGGCCTTAACTACATTGGCGCCATTATCCGTGGAAACATAACCAATCTTGCGTTTTAGGGGGGATAGCATTGTCAAGACCTTTTTGTCAAACTCTTCCAAAAGGTTTTCTGCTGTGTGACTTTTCTCCAAGCCAAACATGGCTAGTGTTGCATGTTTCCGAGCAGCTTTGAAAACTTGGTCCGGGTCAACACCTGCGTTTAGCTTTGCTATAACACCTGAAAAAGAGACCCAGTGTGCAGTGATGCACATGTAATCATCGCCTGGGCCACTGGTCCACATGTCTGTTGTCAGATGTATTGTGTGAACAGCACTCTTCTGCAAAGCTGCCCCAATCGCCTGCAGCACATCTTCATGTAGTGCTGGAACCGCAACTCTGGCAAAATAGAACCGGCTCGGAACCTTCCATTTAGGGCAGAGCGTTGCCACTAATTCAAGAAAACCTACCGCTTCTACAAAAGAAAAAGGTAGAAGGTCCACAGCTAGCATTTTAGCCAGCTTAGTGTTATACAGACGCGTCAGTGGGTGGTTGCGTTCATATGGCACGTCTGAAGTAAGCATTGTTCTAATGTTGCCCTGGACCAAGCATTTACGGGCTGATAATGACTTCGTTGACCCAATTTTGCTCGCTGGTGAACTTTTGTGCGTTGGTGTCTCACTCGCTCCAACACTCTTAGTGTGCCTCACATTGGGTGTGCTGCTGACAGGGGTACTGGGTGTAAGGGAAGTGTTTGACACGTCTTCTTCCTGCTCGTCATCATCAGATGAAACATCAACGTTTCCTTGAATTTGGCCTTTCTTGATCGCATCTAGGTGCGCAAACCATTTGACAGTGTGCTTTCTCTCAAGATGACCTCTCTGGCCGCCGGTACCATAGTTGGTACCTGACTTACCACGACTAACTGCAAGCTTACAAAGGGTACAAATGGCAAACTTTGGATTTTTTGGACAAACAGTAAAGAAGTCCCAAACTGGGGACTTGAAGTGTCTGTGGGACATGGAGGAGGCGGCGATACTGGTGGTGGTGGTCATGAAGCTAATGCCAGATGAAGTGGAGGATGTGGATTGCCCAACTTTTGTACGTTTTGCACTTTCACCGCCACTAATTAAGGTCGAGGTTGACGGAGGTCTCTTCTTGCCAGAAAGAAATATGGAAGCGGGACGAGTTGGTGTACTACTTAACTCCAATGATTGTGGTGTTTCCACTGCCTCCTCATCGACAACATCATCATCACGCTCAGCAGCTCTTCGGGCTAGGGTCAAAATGTCTGTTTGCTGCATGCCCGCTGGGGCTGCAGTGACCTTTATGATGACTGGGTCGTCGTTGGCAGAGTCTTCATCAGCAGCAGTATCCGCCACTTCTTGTTGAGACTCATCACACTCCATAACTCTGAGACTTTGGACGAGCTTCCTTTTACGCTTAACTACCTTTGTTTGTTCCCAAGTTTGATCCGTATCATCAGAAGGAGGTGTGCTTGAAGAGGATGTAGACACCACCCTTGATCTCTTCCTTGCTAGGGGTGTGGAAGACAATGAAGGATCATCAGGAGGAGTGGCTTCCTCAAATGATACCTCGCCTTGATTGTCGATTTCCTGATGTGCCCCTACTTCGGGAGGAACAACTATTGTGGGCACTTGTTGTGACCCTCCATGCACCTCTGCTTGCGCATCTCCTTGCGCTGCCTCTCCTTCCACATGTACTTGGGCTTGTACTTGCACATGTGATTGTTGTTGCCGCTGTGGTTGTTCAACACTCGTCAGATGAGCTACAACAACCTGTGTTGATTGAGGGACATTGCTGCTGCTTTCTTGCGATGAGCCAACATCACTGGTCGATGGTGATTGAAGAAGTATACTGGCTGCCTCTGCAGCACTCAAGGGCTTGGACTTAAGTTGGCGTGGTGGTGGTGGTGGCACTGAGCCCAATGGAGCGGGGGTGCTGCTGCCAGCTTGGTCCCCAGCAGATCCCGCTGCAGCTGCTGCAGGCATACTTTTTTTTTTACTCACAAAAAAAGGGGCGGGCGGCACACCAGTGTCCTTGGTAACTTGCTTCTTCTGCTCCTTACTGGCACCTTTCTTGCTAGAGGAGCTACGGGTTACTTTTTTTGGGGCCATCTTCTTCAGAGCAGGTCAGCAGGCAGCAGTTGCACGAGTTGCAGAGGGTTCTGTGTCCAGACGTGACGTCGCGTGACGTTATGCTGCACACACCGCTGCAGGACTTCTTCCTGGCACTGGTGGTTCTATTGAGTCTTCTTGTGCACCTAAAAGCAATGGAAGACAGAGGAACATCAGTTCAGTTATACACCCCAAAAAATCGACAAAACACAGAAAAATGAGCACAATCCCATGCCATCCATGATGTTTACATTGAAGACACCCCACAGAAAGACTAGGGACATGCAAGTATGCAACACTCACTACCCCTGGGCATAAGGGATGAAAAGTAGGCAAAATAAGTGCAGGCCTCAGACACTGCCTCTCCTCAAAATGGCCCCCTTACACCCCAAGCACATGTTGCCTGTACCAGCCAGCACTCAAGATGGCCACCACCACCACCCACATGGCCAGTGCACATCAACAGTACACCCCCAAAAAACAGAAAAACAGCCAGAAATCACCACAATCCAATGCCATCCATGATGTTTACATCAAAGAGAGTGAGACAACACCACAGGCACACTCAGTCCATGCACCACCACCACCCCTGGGCAAGCAAAAGGCCACACCAGCAGCCCCCCAAAAACGACAAAAAACAATAAAATAAGCACAATCCCAGCCCATCCATGGCCTCAATTATGTTTAAATTCAAGAAGACATCCCACAGAAAGACTAGGCCCATGCAACACTCACCACCCCTGGGCAAAGGGCCACACCAGCAGGCCCAAAAAAACGACAAAAACCATTAAAATCTGCACAATCCCAGGCCATCCATGGCCTCAATGGTGTTTAAATTCAAGAAGACACCCCACAGAAAGACTAGGCCCATGCAACACTCACCACCCCTGGGCAAAGGGCCACACCAGCAGGCCCAAAAAAATGACAAAAAACAATAAAATCTGCACAATCCCAGCCCATCCATGGCCTCAATGGTGTTTAAATTCAAGAAGACACCCCTCAGAAACACTAGGCCCATGCAACACTCACTACCCCTGGGCATAAGGGATGAAAAGTAGTCAAAATAAGTGCAGGCCTCAGACACTGCCTCTCCTCAAAATGGCCCCCTTACACCCCAAGCACATGTTGCCTGTACCAGCCAGCACTCAAGATGGCCACCACCACCACCCACATGGCCAGTCCACATCAACAGTACACCCCCAAAAAACAGAAAAACAGCCAGAAATCACCACAATCCAATGCCATCCATGATGTTTACATCAAAGAGAGTGAGACCACACCACAGGCACACTCAGTCCATGCACCCCACCCCTGGGCAAGCAAAAGGCCACACCAGCAGCCCCCCAAAAACGACAAAAAACAATAAAATAAGCACAATCCCAACCCATCCATGGCCTCAATTATGTTTAAATTCAAGAAGACACCCCACAGAAAGACTAGGCCCATGCAACACTCACCACCCCTGGGCAAAGGGCCACACCAGCAGGCCCAGAAAAACGACTAAAAACAATAAAATCTGCACAATCCCAGCCCATCCATGGCCTCAATGGTGTTTAAATTCAAGAAGACACCCCTCAGAAACACTAGGCCCATGCAACACTCACTACCCCTGGGCATAAGGGATGAAAAGTAGGCAAAATAAGTGCAGGCCTCAGACACTGCCTCTCCTCAAAATGGCCCCCTTACACCCCAAGCACATGTTGCCTGTACTAGCCAGCACTCAAGATGGCCACCACCACCACCCACATGGCCAGTCCACATCAACAGTACACCCCCAAAAAACAGAAAAACAGCCAGAAATCACCACAATCCAATGCCATCCATGATGTTTACATCAAAGAGAGTGAGACCACACCACAGGCACACTCAGTCCATGCACCACCACCACCCCTGGGCAAGCAAAAGGCCACACCAGCAGCCCCCCAAAAACGACAAAAAACAATAAAATAAGCACAATCCCAGCCCATCCATGGCCTCAATTATGTTTAAATTCAAGAAGACACCCCACAGAAAGACTAGGCCCATGCAACACTCACCACCCCTGGGCAAAGGGCCACACCAGCAGGCCCAAAAAAACGACAAAAAACAATAAAATCTGCACAATCCCAGCCCATCCATGGCCTCAATGGTGTTTAAATTCAAGAAGACACCCCACAGAAAGACTAGGCCCATGCAACACTCACCACCCCTGGGCAAAGGGCCACACCAGCAGGCCCAAAAAAACGACAAAAAACAATAAAATCTGCACAATCCCAGCCCATCCATGGCCTCAATGGTGTTTAAATTCAAGAAGACACCCCTCAGAAACACTAGGCCCATGCAACACTCACTACCCCTGGGCATAAGGGATGAAAAGTAGGCAAAATAAGTGCAGGCCTCAGACACTGCCTCTCCTCAAAATGGCCCCCTTACACCCCAAGCACATGTTGCCTGTACCAGCCAGCACTCAAGATGGCCACCACCACCACCCACATGGCCAGACCACATCAACAGTACACCCCCAAAAAACAGAAAAACAGCCAGAAATCACCACAATCCAATGCCATCCATGATGTTTACATCAAAGAGAGTGAGACAACACCACAGGCACACTCAGTCCATGCACCACCACCACCCCTGGGCAAGCAAAAGGCCATACCAGCAGCCCCCCAAAAACGACAAAAAACAATAAAATAAGCACAATCCCAGCCCATCCATGGCCTCAATTATGTTTAAATTCAAGAAGACACCCCACAGAAAGACTAGGCCCATGCAACACTCACCACCCCTGGGCAAAGGGCCACACCAGCAGGCCCAAAAAAACGACAAAAAACAATAAAATCGGCACAATCCCAGCCCATCCATGGCCTCAATGGTGTTTAAATTCAACAAAACAGTTGTATCATGCACCCATAACCAACCCTGGTCCTACTGGATACTGTGGCTACCCACAATATAATTTATTTAATTTTCTGAAAAAGTTCCAAAATTGTACTTGCAGCAACTGTAATGCCCCAAACAAACTTACTTGTGAAAGTTGATTTCTAATCCAAAAGTGATCCAAAGACAGTCAAAAAGGCCTCAAATCCAAATATCCAGCAGCACCCACAAAAAGTAATCCTTCCAGCTCCAGATCCAAATGAAAGTGACCAGGAGATGGACAAAGCACTGGGAGGAGCCTGCTGGACAGGAACAGGAAGTTGGAGACTGTGGGGCACTTCCTTCCTCCCCCCCCCCAAAATGGACTCCTTGCAAAAAAAAAAAGCCATGCAAATGTCAACCTGAGGAGTGATTCTGATAAAAATCATAATTTTCTGAAGGTTTATCCTGTTTGCTGGTGATTTTCTTGTGCGAAATTGCAAAATCTCTATTTCGCAAGTGCGAGATTGTTCCTTTCCGCCGCAACTACGTGTTCGCAATTGCGAACTCTCGCGAGGTGTGCTGTGCAAGGTGGCAAGCCGCGAGTACGTATTCGCGGGCGACAAACTCCCGCGGGAACACGCAGCAAGATCTAAAATGGCGCGTCACTCGCAAAGAAAAACAACTCGGCAAACGCTAAAATGACGGAAAGTGAACGCCGTGCACCACGCCGCGCGCCGCAACCAAGCAAAAAATCCGCCGCGAGCGGATTCACGGATTTTCGACAAATTCGCGAGCGTTCGCGGATTGCGGATTTGCCGAAAATCCGAAAAATCCGCGAGCGGAGCGGATTTTACGCCCATGCTTACCCATTACATGAAGTGAGAGACTGTAGGACCCCATCTTGGTCTCGAGTTGGACACCCCATAAGGGATGTTAGACCACTGCGAGCTGGAGCATCTACATGCAGGAACCTCAGCGTCTCGTGTCAGTGTGCGTCAGCCGGGAGGTCCTGATCTCCTCTCCTTATTTCAGTAAGAAGTGATGTTTTTATACCAAAGGTCTCCCAGGGTGTTCTCGCTTTGCCACTTGTCGGACTTAGGATGACTTCGGTAATTAACTTTATGCATATATATTATACAGGAGATGGTAGTCCTGCTGAGTTTCCAAGAATCGTTGTGCATAATGTGTGAGGCCTTTACCAGGGAAAATCCAGCGTTCTCTACGCAGTGTTGAATCTAGGTAAAAGGTCAGTCCCTAAGAACTGTTATGTATGTAATGTAGGGGAAAGTAGGTGAAAGGTTAGGATGTTACCTGAGCCTATATTCAGGTACCTATATGGAATATAACACAGCCCAGAGCACGGATTGGTCCAGGTTTCCGTAAAGAAAGTGATGTCAGGAGAGGTGGCATCAAGAAGGTCCCAGCTTTCTGTGGCGTATTTGTGGAGGGACCGCACGTCGGCTGGGTGGCAAGAAGAGCTGGTGTGCTCGCGTGGCTGCAGGTGCAGTTCCAGTTCCGGCAGGCGGAGGGTCAGAGGGTCTTCTTCGGTGATGCTAGATGGCCGGTGGTGTGGTGTCCCGGGTTGAGGTTGAGCAGGGTGCTGGCGTCGTAGAGGTGGAATGTCTAAGAAGCAGGGTCCCTGGACACGGTCCAGGCGGGGATGGGCTTGCCTTTGGCATGCCTTGTTTTAGTGTGCTCTCATAATGTACTACTTGGCAACCAAATTGAGTTATTATTAGCGATTGCTTTTCAGGTTATTGCATCCAATTTGAAATCTAATGATAAAATTTTCATCAATCTGTGGAGGAATTTAGTTTGTCAGCAACATAGATTTGATAAATTCAACTATCATTCGATGCCATTGGCTGTTGAGCTGGACAAACTGTGTCTACCTATCACTAATTACTTGACTACGTGTGCTGTTAAACATATATTTGCTACTTAATAGTTGCTTTGATTTTTACACTAATTCTCTATTTTGCCTGTCAGAACAGTATTCATACTGTTAAATTTGTTCTTTGCTTATCCTTCTTTTTTTTTCTCCTTCTTTTCTCTATTTTTGAACTATTTTTTCTTTACAAAAAGAATGCCTTCATTGTTTACATTGATTTTTTCCAATTCTTTTGTTGATTAAATATATGTATTCCTATCACGTTTTTATAAAATGTACATAGTTTCCAATATTGTTAACAAAATCTCATGTTCTTCTTTATTAATGGCATATAATATGTATTGTTTATTTATTTCTCAATAAAAATGCTAACCTTAAACAAAATATTTACATTCTTTTTAAAACCCCAAACAGTAGAGACCATGGTACATCATTATAGAAACATTCAGGCAGTCTGAAAACATATGTATATCATCTGGTCTGACAATATCCCACTTCCAGCAGAATCCTTGGTCTCTTGGCTGAGTGCTGTACAGTTTTTCCAAGCTCATATCTATGTTTCTCATGGACAAGAACTTGGATATTTCATGAGTTTCTTCTCGGTTGTACTACTTTGTAGTTGCGGTTACTCTCAGATTATCCAGACTGCACGGAGTTCGGTTTACACAATTTTTTATCATTGATGTCTATGCATATGGGAAGTCTCTAATTTCTTTGATTTCAGGTTTCAGATTTCAGCTTCAGTTTTTTATCTGATATTTGTTAAATCTGCTCTCCAAGTTTGATACAAAATGGTCCAGCGTTGTGTTGACTTGAGATTTTTCCGGAGGCCACACATATGTCATCTCACAAAAATCCAGGTGTTAAAACACAAAAGGTAACTGTAGTTAAAATACAAGATTTTAAAATGCTACACAGAGCTATTAAAGTACTTTTTGATTAGTTTTGGGTTTGTATTTCAATTGTGGACTATCAAACTTACTTACCCATCCTGGGTATAACATGAATTGGCAGTCTTAAAAAATGTGAGGTTTGCCTGTGCTTACATTTCAGAAAAGATGGACATCTCATGTTTTGTAGCAATTGTTAAATAATAGATTTGTAAATTGAACTAACCTATTTTCTTAACTAATGAACCATATGATTCCAAGGCAAGCTCAGATATTTAGATGTCCGTACAAAGTTAAGAATTCCTTTGAACGTTTTACGTATTAATTGAACTAAAATAGACGAATACAGAGAACTGAACAAATCTAATTTGTTGAGACCATGGCCCTGTGTAAGCTTCACACAACATGAAGATAATTTCCTCTGTTCATTGTTAATGCTTCTGAAATGTTACCCTTTTTGAGTTCTGTAGTCAGCCTGTGTCCCAATTAAATGTTTTCCAATCTTTCTTGCAAAATATCTAATTAGCCGAATCAAAGGTCTTATCTGGCCACTAACATTAATGGGACTTTATTGGGCACTGCAAAATGTACTTATGGTAACTTATGTGTTCATTTGTCACAACATGCCATCAGTGGTGATAGAGATGGCCTGCAGTTGCATTCCAGCTGGTCAGTGGCAGCCATGTGCCAGACATTATTTGTTTGCTCAAAGACCATAGTAGAAGAAAATGTGGTAGTACTGGGGACATTTGATAGTTTTAGTTGGCCATGAACTGGAATTGTCTGATGGGCAATCCATTCTTTTAACTGGACATTTTTTGTTGTTGTGGGTTTCTGGTTGAAAATATACATATCCAAAGCCAGTCTAACACACGCAGGTCAATCTAGTGGTGTCAGCAAACGAACCTGTGCAATGGTGCACCCAGAATCAGGCACATCTACGAGGTGCATGGAATTTCCTCTTCCATGCAGATCACCTCCATCCTTTATTCCCCCTAGAATTCTTATTTGTTCTCTTCTTGGTTCATTTGTTTTTGTCATTTTAACCTTTGTCGCATCTGAGGGGAGCATGAACAATCACGGCTGTACTTCTGAGGATGTCTCTCTCTGCCAGGAGTCTGGTTGGTGAATCCCAACATATGTTGTGATTTTTGTGACTAAAATAATTATATCTCCATGTAGTCGGTGGTTAAGTTTGGTGTTTTTCTCTCTTTCTACTTGCCATCTGTTAACTTTAATACAATACTGTTCTCTTAGGGCCTTGTCATTGTGAACAATAGTGTGCTATTTGGACTGGTTGCAAAAGGTGTTCAGTTTGTTAGATACAGATAATGCTAGAAAAAACTTCAAAAGAAAGTTCTTTGATCTGGATGCATTAAGTTTCCATGTAGCTGTTTTATTCGATTTGCTGGGAATCTTAAGGGCAACTTACTGACTTTTTTGATGTGCAATAGTGTTCTACGTTTTCATATTAGTCTCTCATATACCAGGGAAAGGAATATGATGTGTTTTTATAATTAATAAATAGCAATCAAAAATTCACAGTTGCATAAAAACTGTCACTAACTATTTAACAGTATTACATTTACTGTATTTGCAAGAGGTAGACAAATCAAGAACCACAAGGACTACAAAGGACAAATTAAACTAAACTCAAACTGTAGTGCATTTCACATGAATCAAAATAAAATAGAACAAGAGAACGCCAAAAGTTATGAGACAAAATCACTGTATAGCTGCAGCCTGCCCAGAAGTCCTCCAAACTCAAAAGGAACTTGAAACCTACACACACACAACAGAGGTTAATTGCAAGATTATATAAAAGACACATAGCCTTGTTTAACCCTTGGTGACCCACCGTCAGCGGAGGGATGTCCTCAGTTCCACTGATGGAGGACCACTGGCCATATCTAGAGATCACTGTCTGCTTGGAAGGGATGCCTCAGCTGTAAAGGAAGCCAAACGGGTACCATGTTTAGATCACCCAGCCAGCAAATGTTGTATTCAAAGAAAACAAACTCCCACAGAGGGTATATGTTTACTCTGAACAAAAAGTAAATAGCCCGAAAATGTAGGGAGGATGCCTGGGCATTTTGGGCCATTTACCATCTTTTCTGCTGGCTTATGCCTTGCCCTACATAAAGGTACCACACTCTCAATGACAGGGCGACTGTCACAATGATGCCTATTACTGACAAATGGATCGCTGGGTCAGGAGTCAATGATGGCAGACCCAGCAGAGGCTCCAGTGGTATCCCAGCAGTTTTCCTCCCTGTGCAGGGAACTGCAGGTTTAGTGGGTAAGCAGGATTATTGGTTTACTGCATTCCTCCTGGTCAAAAAAACCTTTAATGGGGTTCAAAATATTTTAAATGTAACTTAAAGATACAGAAAACTTACATATGAGTATTCCGCCCTGAAAAAATTTAAGAAAAGGCATGCCACTTTCAACTAGTTGTCAGTACAAACATTTAAATGCTGTTTGCATACGATCTCAAAGTTTTGGGTATAGTTTTAAACCCTGTTCACAAGTTTGGGGGTTTTCCAAGCTCAAAAGGCTGCTTCTTAAATTGGCTGCTATAGACACTTGTGTAATCCATGTTTTTGATATATGTATATTGTGTGTAAAACCCTTCAGTGTTTGTAATAAAAAATGTATTTTTTTAGCACCCTGTATTTGTCCCTGCATGCTCTGACTCAATTGCATTCCTATGGTTATCTGTCCATTGAATAGGGACTAAAGTGACCACATGCAGTACCACAAAGTTAATATGGTTGTGTGATATTGTTGTATATTAAGGGCTGGCAAGTTTCGACTCAGTGATTTGCATATTAATTTAACAATTAAGTCTGGCTACTACCTATGAAGATGCACTGTCAGCTGCTATGTATGTCTATTGGCGGACCTCCAGATGGGAACCATTAGTGTAGGACTGGACTCCTGAAAGTTGTTTTTTGATTATATCATTTTGAATGTACTGGTAGTTGATAAGACCAACACTCATGGAACATGTGGTTTGTCCGTCTGAACCTGCGGAGATAATTTCGTCTGAAAATACTGCAGACACTAGAATTTATATTATTGTATCCCAGCTCAGACTCTTCTACCAGAGAGCCAATTCATCTATTAACCTCAGAATTGCAGTCTAACTTTCACCACAAGCTATAATGATCTGTTGACAGAGATCCAAAATGGCAATGCCTGTCTAAGGGTTGGTTCAATCGGTGAGTGTCTGGAAAGTTTCAGTGCACTGCCCGTCATCTCCTTGTGTTTGCTTTGATCGCCCTAAGTTGGCAGGTTACGCCCAGACGTGGGTCGCTGTCTCACTTTGCCACTGGATTCAAGCTAGCCTGGCTGATGAGGGGTGTTACCCCAAATCTGGTCCCATGAAGCTTGCCTCGGGTCTAGGGAAGTCCTGACTTGGCAGTTCGGGCTAGACTGTTCCCTTGAGGCAATGGGTCAAGACTGATTTGCATATGGCTGGGTCTGAACTGGGGTGGTCAATTGAGCTAAAGGAGGATGATCGAATCAACCCAGATCTGCGAGTGGGGGTGAGTGTCTGAAAAGTTTCAGCACTCCGTCCATCATCTCCTTTTGTAAACCTTGGTTCAAACCTGATTGTCTTGTGCTCCATAAGTTCATTTCATTTTCATTTCATAATCTTTATTTCGATACATCAGTACCATAAAAGATGCATAAAAAAGACACATACATATTCATCAAACATGGATGACATTATTGCCAATTATCAAATATCAAAATAAAAAAATAAGATAAAGTGCAGTTACATGAAGACATTTGTGGGGGCAAGTATCATCTCATTAAAAACCCTTATTTAATATTTTAAAAAGGCATGTAATAAATCATAAATAATAAGCATATGACATTCATGGAAGAATCTAAAATGTCAGGCCAAATTTGATTCTTATAAAGTTTGTACCTAACAAAAACCTACTAATACCAAAGATAATGACCTGGCTAGTATCGGTTTTCAAAATTCTTCTTGCCTCTTTGTATGATCTTACACCTATGTTTAAGCAAAGTGGTAAGATCCATCTTTTTCTGGGAGGAGCATATGCCGGACAGAAAAACAAAATATGCAAACCATCCTCCTTACCCTCACCTGAGCATAAAGTGCATGAATCATTTCTATCTTTTGACCACCTTGCTACACTTGTATTTATCATCAAAATACCATATCTATATTTCATATATAGTGTTTTAGCCAGTGGAGGATATACTTTGTCTAGAAAACTTTCATAACAAGCACTATCTTTAAACATAAGGTATTTGCTTGTTAATGATCCAATCACACTTTCATTTAACATGCTGTGTTTCCATATGTGGCCAGAATGATGATATTAGTACTTTTCTTGAGGTTCTAGTTAGTATCAATGAGTGGTATTAGTGGTGTATGTACAGGTACCCTTAGCAAAGCTCTATAAAATTTATTTTCACTAGCATTGAAAACTTTTCCGCACATTGGTCCCCATAATTCTGCCCCATATAATGATGCTGATTGTGCTTTAGACTTAAAAACCTCTAAAGCTGGTGAAACTGCTTTGCTAAGGCTATTTCCGTGCCTTTTCATAATTGGTAACATGTTTTGGGTTAGAATTATTTTACTTTTTTCTATCTGTGTTTTCCACGATAGATTAGCATCCAAAGAAACTCCCAAATAATAAAATTCTTGACATGTTAAATTTTTTTTTTCCCTAAAGGTTTTATGTGGGTTTATAGCCATGTACTTCGTTTTATTAGTGTTAATCTCAAGGCCTTTTTTGCTGCAATATGTTCGGAATGTATTTAAAAGACATTGTAGACCCTTTGGTGTTTTGCGATATAAGTATGGTATCGTCAGCAAAAAGGAGAGCTGGGACCCTTTCGCCCCCAAATTTCGGGGCATCATTGTTACAGCCATCTAAAAAAGAAGGCATGTCATTAACAAACAATGAAAACAAAGTAGGTGCCAACACACATCCTTGACGAATTCCCCTCTTAATAGGGATTTCACTTGTTAACTCGCCTCTTGGCCCCACCTAACCTTAGCGTAATTGTTTTCATGCAGCTTCATAATCTGCTCTAAAAGGTTGGCTGGAAGCCCTTGACGGCTAAGTATCCCCCATAACAATTTTCGTGGGATTAGGTCAAACGCGGCCCAAAGGTCTATGAAGACTACATATAAATGGCCCTTCCTTATATTTACATATTTCCAACACAAGCAGCAGAACCTAAGGACCTGATCAATAGTACTTATTTTGGCCCTAAACCCTGCTTGGAACTTTGAAAGCACTTCGTTTTCCTCCGTCCAAATGTTTACACAATTTAAAATATGCCTTGCATAAATCTTTTGTAAAATATCCATTAAACTAATTGGACGATAGTTCCAGGATCGCTCCTATCGCCCTTTTTAAAAATTGTGATGATTTCTGCCCCCCTCCATGTCTCCGGAAGTTCTGCCCCTGCAGCTATAGCATTACATATACAGTTAATATAGGGGCCCCAAACACTTATTTTGTGTTTATAAAGATCTCCCTGAATTTGATCAAATCCAGGGGCCTTCCCATTTTTGACTGAATTAATAGCCGACACAGTTTCCTGTATATCAAAATCTAATTTATCATCACTTGAGTTCGGCAATAGTTCATCCTCAGAGGAAGCCTGATCATCAACGGGAGCTCCATACAACTCGGAAAAATGCTCAATCCAGGTCATCTCATCTAGGAAAACCTCCCTGGATCCTGTTTCTCTTTTGTTTCCTTTGACCACTGTTTTCACAAATAACGTTTGGTCGCCATTCTTTGCAGCAGTTAACATAATAGACCAAACCTCTTCGTCCCATGTGGCTTTTGCCTTCCCTTGAGTTTTCTTATATTTTAGCCTTGCCTCCTTAACTTCCAACATATTGTTATTTTTAATTGCATGAACTAATTCAGCCTTTGCAATACGACATTCCTTGTTATAGCAAGATTTCCCTACCAACTGGGGATTTACATTTCTACCAGTCTTTTTCTTTTTTTTGTTACCAATGGAATGAGTTCTTTAAAAAAAAACTTATGTAGGTCTAGGAATGTTTTTCCTACGCATTGTGCAATCTCGTAAATTGTTCAAGTCAATGCAATTTTGAAGTTGCTCCCATAAATCCATTTTCAAAATCTTAAAAGAAAACAGGAGCTTAAAAACAAAGTGATATTTCCATGATTCAGCCTATTTGAATATGGTTTTTGTCAGCAATTGCTATCAAATGCTTTTTAATAAACTACTGTATTTATTAAAATAGATTCAGTGGCCTTGTACACCAAAAAAATGAAATATTTGGACACCAGCGGTCGTTAGGTGAGGCAAATGGGCCCAATTTATTTACAATGTTGGTAACTGTCCCCGAGGTTATTGGACTGAGAAAGAAGTCACAACAAAAGGAATGTTGGTTCTCCATATTGCCGTGTAAAGCAGACAATCAGATTGAAAAAGCTGATAGAAAAATTGCCTCTTTGTGACCTACTTTCATGGCATGTGACATTCTCGCAGAGTTAAAAAAGTTTCTGATTGTCAGCATTTGTCTTTCACAAAAATCATTCTTGCCTCTTATGGATTTTATTTCCACCTGCTGTTGGGTCCAACAATTAATACGTAAAGGCTGCCGCTTTCTCTCTAGTGTTCGCCTGAACTTCATTAGCTTTTTTAAATGGAAAACAAATATAAGATTGTGAAACCACAAAGAGGAATGCATAGCCCTCACTACTGCCAGCTGACTTTGTCTCTATTATGTAGACACAAATATGTCTCAGTCATTTGATACCAGTGGTGTCCGCCACATACAAAGGTGGTGGGATGGGGGAGGGGGAGGCGACAAGGAGGAGGGAGCGAGATGGGGGGGCAGTTTAATAATTTTTAAAAAGGAAAACCTTACATTAAGTTGCCAGCCATGTCCAACGTCGCACATGGTGTTTCCTCTTCCTCGTCCCAGCAGGCACTGGGGCGGCATTAGACTCCCTGTCCAATCCCTGCACTGCAGAGAAGTGCAGGGATTGGTCTGAGATGGCTGGAAAGATGCTCAGGTCAGGGAGTCTGTGGGGTTTCTCCAAACTGACTGCTCAATGCAGCCAGGTTAGAGAAACCTAAGAGTGCATGTGTGTTTTGATCTGCCTGAGACAGCGGGCCAAACACATATGCACACTTAGGGAGTGCACATAGCACTCCGCCCCTCCCCCCATGCCCTGGCCCCGCCCCTCCTTGCACACACTGGCTGAGCCAGCTGCTTAAAAATAAAACAATAATGAAATATAATTTTATTTTCTAGCTGCTGGCTCTGAGCCAAATGGGGCAACACTCCTCCGCCATTGCGCAAGAGCCACCCCTGTGTCATATAATTAAGAACCATGACACTGATGGTCTATCACAATTTAACCTTCCTTGCAACTAGGTGCAGCAGTGACATGGTGATTAAGCAATCTAGGGCTAATTCCTTTTCTTGAGATCGCCTATCATACAATCTGTGGTTCATACACTTGGCTGGCATCTGGGAATGTTTTTTGTTTTCGAGAAAAAAAATTCTAAGATGGCTGCTATGTATGCCCATATTGGACAGAG
Organism: Lissotriton helveticus; assembly: GCF_964261635.1. Lineage (NCBI taxonomy): Eukaryota > Metazoa > Chordata > Amphibia > Caudata > Salamandridae > Lissotriton > Lissotriton helveticus. The sequence goes on from NC_136065.1 coordinate 569,872,582, forward strand.
CGTCCACCCCCCGAATGGGGAATGGATGCAATGCTTGGGCTGAGACTCACAAGATCCGGTGGGGTGCCGGCCACGGCCGCCAAAACTGAATCCGGCCTTCATGCCTTCGGGCACCACGCCACCGGATTACTGAGCGGCCAGAAGCATGTGACTGCTGGGCACCGCTGCCATGGTGGCCAGGGTGGGGTAGAAAGACCCTTTGCATTTTGGCCTTAGCCTTTTCCTTACTTGGCTATCCCAGTGATGGGGCAGACTGGCATGGCAGCTTCTTCTACTTCTTCAGTGTGGGAATTTCAGCACACAACCTCTCGTCTCACCGGCGGCTGGGGAGAAGCGTGTGACTCAGCTGTGAGAACAGCTGACTTAGGGCTGTGAATCCGTGCTCGAGCCAGCATCAGCTCAGGGTTGTGGGGATCCTGGGCTCCTGGCTGTCGAATCCCCAGCAACGCGGTCCTCAGATCAGTACTGTAGGGGAGAATTCATCAGCCAGGAACTGCCTGCGATGCTGCAGCCGGCTCCTTCTGCTTCCGGGCTTCCTTCTGCTTTCTGGCACACGCATTTTCGACGCCCAACCCTTTTTCCTTACCTCTAATTAAGGGAGGCAACCTCTTCACCATAAGGGGGAATCTCCTCAAGCGCCACAGCACTTCGTCGGAATTGGCAGGTCGCATATTAACCCAATTAGTGTCTCGCTCTCCAACTCACCATTGTGGGGCCACAACTATTTGGTCTGGAGCTTGGATTTTCTTTTCATATTATGGGCCACATCTACGCAGCCAAGAGTGCTGTGAGTCTCCTGTCCTGCCCTGCCTCCCAGGCCTATGGTGGCTATAGGGGGAGGTGCCCCTAATCTGAGCATCAGAGATCCGGTGGCCCCTGATCCAGGAACACCGACCAGGTTGTGAGTAACCTTAGCTGAGGGGCGGGCTGGGGAGGTATTGTTTTAGTGTAGGGTACGGTTACTAAGTGTTGGGGCCATTTCTAGAGCACAGTGAGCAAGTCCTATGTGGCTATTTGCCCCTGCAGAAGGTCTTCGGCTCTGTTCCTCCACTAGAATGGGTATGCCCTCTCCAAATACCAATTCAAGGCAGTAATTTGGATGCCCTATGAGAGGCTGGCATCAATCCGGATGGTTATTCGTCCCACTCCCTTAGAATAGGTGCCGTGACAGAGGCAGCCAGAGCAGGAATGTTACCTGATGAAGTAATAAGATTGGGTAGTTGGTCCTCAAAATCTTATAAGCGTCACATTTGCAATGACGTGCAATGAAAACTGGTGTGTGGTTTTGTGCCCAGTCTATGCATATTCATTTAGTGTTTTTTCTTTCCTGTTTCAGTTGGATGCCATCCAAGGACGTGTGGGTGGTCGGTCACTCCTTTGTTTGTCCGACAGCCTACAGGGTGCAACTGCTTCGTGGATCGGAGCCTTTTGCCCTGCATGCACATCTCCCAGCTGCAGTGATTAATTGAGATGGCTAGGTGTTGTGAGGGACTCCAGTCCCCGGATCTCATTGTGGGTCACCTTTGGGGTAACGATTTGGTGAAGTTGGGCCGTAAAGGCCTCAGGGAGGCCATTTTGTTGGAGTTAGGCCAATTGGGTAGAGACTTTCCTGAGGCAGCCATTGCATGGTCCGACATGGTGCCACGCCGGAACTGGGGGAAGAACTTAAAGTCCAGGACGATAAATGTGTCAGTGAGGCGTTTGAACTCTGAAAGGTCTAGAGTGTGCCCGGACCAAGGTCGCCTTTGGAAAATACCACAAAAACTCCTCAAGGGTGGTGACATGTTCCAGAAGGATCGTGTTCATCTTTCAGATGCAGGACAGATGCCTTCATCAGGGACATTTGGGCATTTGCTCAATGGATGTTCTGTGGTGGGGAGGGCAAAGCACCTGGGGCTCCTGGTTGCCATTGTGGCAGGGTCTAGAATGCATAAGTCACCCCCCAGTTAGCACCCGAGGGTCCTTCAGCAGCAGTCCACCCCCCCCGGACAGCACCAAGGGGTAAGGTTCGGCAGTCCTGGGCCAACCAGAGGATGTACACCAGTTTGTGGGCTAGGGTTCACAGTTATATCACCGGGGTCGGCATGGGTGCCCTACTCCTGCCCACCTTTGACGCAGCCCCTGGGGAGCTTGGTGTTCAGGGGGCAGTGCCTAATGAGAGGACAAGAGTACAGGGGCATGGGACTGCCCCTCGCGGATGCAGGTGGTCGCACCTTGTGTGGTCCAATGGTGTTCAGGTTGGCGAGGTGACCCCTTGGAGCAGAAGGGGGTATTAAGATATGTTCTTCAATTTTTCACCTGAAGGTCTTGTGTTGATAGTTTGTTTTTGCACATGATTCTGACAGTTTTTATATGATTAGTGTACATATAAAGTTATTCTTTTTCTCACACCTTTTTCTTGTATTTGTGTTGAAATTATCACATTTGCACAAATTTTGCTATGCTAATGATGAATAAAATGATCCACAAACTAAGCCTATCTCGAGTCCTGATGGTAACTCGTTTGGGTAGTGTTGGGATCCGGTCCAATAGGGGGTTTCAGGTCCTATTGCCCATGCACCTTCATCATGCTACACCATGAAGGTGTACTGGGTTGGAAGAGAGTTGTATTTGGGATGAGATCTATGTGGGAAATGTTTTCAAGTTGTGCATGAGGGAATAGAGTGGCTGCCTCATACTGTCTTAAATCTAATGTCCTGTGCTGTCTGTCCTGTCTAATAGTGTGGTGGAGGGAAGAAGAGTGAGATGTGAAGTCTATACATGGCTATGTCTCACACTTTACGCAGCGTCCCATGCTACTGTTCAGTGAATTCATAGCTACATATTTTAAGCCCATCTTTGAACCCTATGCACCTCCTAAAGCCAGAGGCGCAACTAGAGCCAAATTTGGGGTGGGGGGCTACTAAAAATGTCGGGGTGGGGGGGCAAATTCTTCCACCATTCTTTTAGCAATAGGCAGAGTGGATATGCAGGGGCTCTAAGAAGAGGTGAAAAACAGCAAAGCCTTGTTAACAAGTAAATGGTCGTTTAAAGACCTGTGAAGTCCACGGGTGCAGTTGCAGTATGACTGACGCCAGACCAGCCAGCACACAGCACCTAAAAAACTGTCTGTGTGTGTGCCCAGCAAGCTGTCTCAGCCGGTATGACACACATGACAGGGGGGCTGAAACCCTTTGAGCCCTATGGGCGTTTCACGCCTGCCTCCAGCATCGTCCATATAGATGAAGTACACAGCAGGCGCGCAACACTCATTGGGCTGAATGGGCTTCAGCCCCCCCCCCCCGTCGTCATCTTCAGCCCGGGCTGCCAAGGTTCAAATGACAGCACAACACACTTTCCTGATTTACAATGATGTAAAATAATGAAAGTATGAAAAGCGTTTCCCCACTTTCATTTGTATTGAGGCTCCAATTTTATTCTCGGATGCTTTAGAATCCGAGATTGTGATTTTAAGGACCCCTTCCAAGAGGCCCAGAACCAGCCGGAGGCAGCCAGCCTCTGAAGATTTCGGCGACCCTCCCTGCCCACTACCTTTTGTTTTAGTTTAGAGGGGTGCCACTGAGGTGATTTCCTTGCCTTAAGCAGGGATTTTTTTCTTGGGGGTGAGAGACAGAGATGCAGAAGGGTTAGGGTTGTGAGGGTAGTTTCAATAACAAGCTGACCCATGCTATAAAATGTGCTTTTTAGGCTAGTGTGCATTCATGAACAGATCATTCTGAGCAGCAGCAGAGCCTGCCAGCCTGCAGTCAGACTGTGTCTCTGGTTAGTACCCTTGCATTTCTGGTGCCGTGCAGCAGTTCTAAGATGTTCTTAGAGTTTCTTGTTGCTCAAATGGGTAGAATCCAGGGTTGGATTGGGATTGGAAATCGGCCCGGGCACACAAAAAAAAACGGCCCACATTTGCATAAACACTCCTCAAATCACTGCTTTTATAATCTTATTAAAAAAACTGTGGGGGGGGGGTAAAAAAGATGCACGCCTTAGTTTACACTGGTGAAACAAGTGAGGCCACTTCTACTGAGGCCCCCTACCCCGACTCACTATGTGCACACTTTAATGGGCCGGCACGCGAGACAAAGGGAGTGATACCTCTGATAAACGGAGGTAATGAGCTCCCATCCGCCTCTAGAAAAGCCACTCAGACACCCATTGGGCCGCTGGCTGTATTCGAACAAGAGAGACAGCGCACAAATAGCCCCCCAGACTGCTCAAAAAAGCAGCCCACAGCAGAACTCGGAAACCGGCCCCTCGGGCATTGCCCGAATGCCCGCGTTACCAATCCGACGCTGGTAGAATCTCTAATATTTATATGTGCCTCTCATCTTCATTGCTTGATTTTTGCCCGCAAGATAGTGTCACTCATAGACGTTGAAATGTCACTCATAATTACACTGGAATTATGAAAAAATCACACATTGCAAATTGAAACCTTGGCAGCTATGATTTCACGTAAGCACTTTGATGTGCGGTGCAGAATGGAGTGTGAAGATGTGCACAGCAAGGGGATGTGACACCAGCAGGAATTCCTTTACAAAGGAAAAGCGTCACCTGCACTGGCCATCCCTTTACCCCTGCTGTGCACATCTTCACACTGCTCCAAGAGCCCTGTTGTGTGAGCTTGAGTTTCATGACTCTCCTCTCAAGTGAGGCCCCGCCTGCCCTGGGCATTTTGGACACAGCTTTTCGAGGAAACAAGCGTTTCTAAACCCTTCCCTCTGACTCTTCCACCTCCATCCCAAACCCCCTCCTACTGCTATGAACCCCCCAAAAAACACATTCTAGACCCTTACTTCTTCTATCCCTCCACTATTCCTTTTCAATACAAATAACAGAGTAAGATCTCCACCACTCAGATTAATTTCATATGTCCCTATATCAGTCCCCACTAATTCTGTTTGGGTTCCGGAGTAGCGTGCTACCCACCAAAAAGCGCTTCAACACCTCATATGGGGTAGTAAGTGCTATATAAAGGCAAACCTTTTCCCTCTTCTATCCCTCCGCTATCCTTCTCAATCCAAATAACAGACTAACATGCCCATCACTCAAATTACTTTCATATTTCACTATACTAATTCACCACTGATCCTCTATGAGTCGCCGAGTAGCGTGCTACTCACTGAAAAAGTGCTTAATGGCCTCATCAGGGTTAGTGAACGCTATATAAATGCAATTACAATAGGAGCTTCACCAGCCGAAGAGGTGAGGATTGGAACTTTGTGATAGGGATATAATTACCAAGTTCTGTGTTTTTTGCAGTATCGACAGCCTGGCATTTGACCTGTGTTTTTAAGAACAGCAAATGTAACATGATGTTATCAAAACGTAAATGATTTATTATTTCTCATGCACCCTCTGAATTCCAGTATGGTTATTATGGGGGTGCTGCTGCACAGCACCCCACCCGCCCCTACTTCAACTGCCCATACATTAAAGCACCATGCTTAAATGTCTGTACTGCCAATAGATTCATGTTTGTTGGTGCTATAGTTTGTAACAACACTGCAAATGGACACATTGCAAAATCTCAAATTCCTTCTTTGTCTTTGGGGGTGGACAGAGTTCTCTTTTTTGTGTGAATTACATCTGTGAACAGTGTAGGTTTTTCAGAGAGTAGCATGTTGTTCTGGGCTCTTTTGTATAATTTTAACCGTCTACATAATATCGTTGTGAGACAATATAACAGCCACGGCCGGTAGTAGGTGTAACTGCAGGGCGGTGATGTGGGGAGGGGGAGGGGCAGGGTGGGGGGTAGTAATGTATGGATTACGGACTTTAACAGGTAAGGACACATATAAATAAATAAAACGAATTTCGTTGCGCGCACTGCATCGCATTTGGTGATGGAGTGCACACAACGAAATTCGTTTTTTAAATGTATATGTTTACTTACCTGTTAAAGTCCGTAATCCATACATTACTACCCCCCCACCCTGCCCCTCCCCCTTCCCATGTCACCGCCCTGCAGTTACACCTACTACCGGCCGCGGCTGCAATATAATGTATTTGAGTGACACTTTATTGCAAGATGAACAAATCCCTTGTCTGTTATATAAATGGTTCACATTACCCTCTGTTCTACAATTTAATTTTCATAAAATTGTCCAGTTTCGAATGCAGAATTTGACACTTCTTTTCCTTAGCTTGGCCTGAGCATTACCCGATCTTGATTGTCTGCCATTTTAGCCCCGCCCCATTGATTTACATGTTAACCACGCCCCTTTGTATGCCATGTTAGCCCCCCAACCTAAGACCTATTTGCGCCCCTGCTACACAGTCACACCACCCTATCAGACATGCACTTTGAAGGACATTAATAGCAGTGCTTTAAATGGGCCGGTACTCACCGGTACTGAGTACCCGCACTTCTTATTCTTAAGGATCTGAGTACCGGCTCTTCTCCACTGCCAAGGAGCGTACCGGTACTCATGAAGGGAAAGTCACTGATGCTGGTGCTGCTAAGCCCGAGGGTATCGTAGCGGAACAGATATGTACGGCATTCTAACAGCCAAAGCGCCTCCCTAGCTCTTAACTGAGTCACTGCTGAACCATTCAGCAGCGGCTCATTTGCATTATGCACGGGATCCCGAGTGTTAAAAATATCACCTTCCTGCTGTGTTTGATAGGGCAGACCTATTCCGGCCCTGCTTTTTCAATCACTTTCACAGAGTCCTTGCTGTGAAGTAAGACAGGAATAACCTCAACTGAACCTTTTATGTGAGTATCTGTGTGCATGCATGTGGAGCTCAGACAGGAAGAGAATCGGGACACTCTCAAGAGCTAGTTTCAAAGAAATGCGTGGAATGCTTTTGTATGTGCATATCTGATTGTTTCTGTGTGAATGTGTGTGTGCTCTCTAGAATATATAGGTATTGGGCCAAATGCAACCAAGTAAGAACAGTATGATAGTAAGAAGCTGCAAATATTACAAAACAAGGAAAGATTAACATATTGTGTTTGGCCTTCATTTTGTTATAATGTAACATTACTCACATGGTTTGATATGTCCTGCAACAGGTGTAGAACCCATTATTAATACTGCTATTCTAAAGTCTCTCTTGTTCTGAGGCACGCTGACTGTTAGCCTGAATAGTGCTGTTGTTGGTTTGCATACATTTAAAAGCTCCTTCTATTATGATTAAGGGCCTGTTCCCAGCAGGTCTTCACACAACCCTCTATTAGCATATCCAGTTGTTAATCTGCAGATATGGGAAGCTTAAAACTATTAACGGAAATTTAAGGGCAAAATGAATACTGGATAGAAATGTCTATCACCATGTTTTTGCCCCGCCTCTAGCCACGCCCCAGCCACGCCCCTAGCTCAATTTAATGAGTACCTGCACTTATTTTTCTCCATTTAAAGCACTGATTAATAGGAACCCCTAGAAAATCGGAGGATTTCAAGAGAACTATAAAAATCCGACAATATAACAGATTACACTAAAATACAGAACAAACGCAGAACCTTGGGTGTGTACTAAATGCATCATCCTCCCCTGCGTCATTGGGATCCACTCGTGCAATTGTACAGATCATTCAACTGACTATTGCTTATTTGAAATAAGTGTCTTGAGTCTCTCCAGGATTGCTTGTCCACAGAGCAGCGAGGAACGGAGGAAATAGGTTTAATTACCATTGATCTGTGGATGGTTCTTTCCGCTAGTCTCTCTTCCCACTGCCCCAAGCTCCGCGAGCCTACATTCTTGATTTATGTCCCCTTCCTCTCGTGTTTCTCGCCATGATTTTCCCTTGCCCTCTCCCCTTCCAGGACATGTTGTTACACCTTACACGCTGGCCTGCCGCAGCCAGGGCCATTCTTCTCCCCCTGTTCTCAGGCAGTGTTTGTGTAACGTGATTCACACCGCTCTTCAAATTATGTTTCCTTTCCCTTTCCTCCATCAATCATTTTCCTTATCTCGAATCTGTCTAGCGTCACTTAATACTCTGACACCTTTTTTTCTGCTTCTCATTGTCGGCGCTGCCCTCACGTTGCTCCAACAAAGCTGATAGTTTCACGGCTCACTCTAGGTAAACGAGTCCTCGCAGCTGCCGCATTCTGCCTCCGAGAGCTCGGAAAAAATATTGTAATTTGTATGTTCTATTATGAGGTGAAAATGATTACTTCCGATCAACTACTACTTAGCTTCGTATTTTCCAGAGTGTTTCTTTTTTATTTTAAACAAACTACATTCAGCTTGGTAATTACTCAATCTAATATCTGTAAACTGGAATATGGTTTGTGTCATTGTTTGTTACCCCATAAACTCATATCACCAAGATACCGTGCCAATGCTGGTACGTAGCAATGAGCATGGGCGAACCTTTAGCCCATAAACCTCTCAGAATTTGCACTCATATCTGTGGCATTCTTTGAGACTGGGCAGGTACTTGGTGCCCCCAACCGCCAGGAGACAGGTTTTTCAAGAGAACAGGTTAATGGAACCTAGGGGCATATTAGCAAGCGGCAGCGATAATTATCGCTGACCGCTTATAGCATGAGGAAAACTATCGCCCGCTATCGCTGGCGATAATCTCCATGGTAGCATTGTATTAACAACGCTTAACGCCATGGAGATACAAATCCCAGCGATAGCGGGGATTATCGCCGTTTTCAATGGAATATCGCTGGTTTTCCAGCGATATTCCATTGAAAATGGCGATAACCTTGCTGATAGGGCAGGACAATCTTAGCCATGTAATCCACCTCCCATTGGATTACATGGCTAAGAACAGGTCACAAGCAGGCGTTAGGAAAGTAGCGTTAACTGTGGTTAGCGCTACTTTTCCTAATGCTCTGCTTATTAGCGAGCAGCTTGTTAATAGGAGAAATGTCGCTTAGCGACATTTCTCCTATTATTCTACCCTGGAACGCCCACTTTGCATCTCATTAGAGATGCAAAGCTGGGCGTTATTGACAAGGGCGCAAAATATGCAAAACACGCGATAGCGTGTCTTTGCTAATAGGGTGAAGAAATTATCGCCGCTTTTCGGCTGAAAACGGCCGCAAAAACGGCGATACTTTCAAATCGCCTGCCTTGTGAATATGCCCCCTAATTCTGGTTTTTGCTAGTTGTAGGTATGTATTTGAAATGTTTATTACAGCTCATGACACCTTGAGGAAATCTCAAGTATTTTTTTTCTATTCATACATTTACATTTGTATAGAGGAAAGGACCAAACTCACATTGGTGAGAATGCAAGTGTGTCAAATTCTGTTTTATATGATATTCATGCTAGCAGTAGAATGTGTGCAATATAAACATAACATAACATAGGCTAACATAACGTGACGTATAGTAACTTAAACTAACATAACACAACATAACATAATGTAGATTGAGAGACATATTCTTTGACTAATATGCTAACATTTTTTTCCCACATGCAGACTATAGTTTCTTAAATAATTTTCTAAGTATTTCAATCTTGACTTTCGCAGTATGGTCGTTCTGAGTTGCACTGTTTAGCCTACATTCTTCTAGTGGAAGGGCACCCATGTTGGATTGTATGAGATGAAGCAAGACAACAATTGTAGAGATCATTCGACTGACTATTGCTTATTTGAAATAAGTGCCTTGGGTCTCTCCAGGATTGCGTGTCCACGGAGTAGCGAGGAACGGTTGAAATAGGTTTAATTACCATTGAGCTGGGGATGGTCTTTACACCATGTGTAAGAGCCCATGCACGTGTTTGTGAGGATTGTGGTGCATAATGAACTATCTGTGGTTTCTGAATGAGAGATTGGTTTGAGGTATTTTGGTGGACTGCAGTAGTTGAGAGCACAGTATCCAAATCAGGGACTTTGGGGCATATTACCAACGATGAGCGATATTTATCGCTAACAATGCTTAGCAGCAAATTTTTAACGCTAAGCATCGCCGGAAATTATCGCAGAGATAACTTGCTATTAGCAAGGTTTATCTCAGAAGTGATAAAAATCCTTTCGCTAACTGCCAAATGAGAGATTATCGTTGGAAAACCAACGATAATCTCTCGAAGTTTGGCTTTAGCTTGATGATAGGGGCTCACAAACTTAGCCATGATATCCACCTTCCGTAGGATATCATGGCTAAGTCAGGAAAATACCAGGTGTAAAAAAAGCAGTGCTAACCGGGGTTAGCGCTGCTTTTTTTTATCACTAACAGGGTTAGCGAAATCCTTGATAATAGGAGAAATGTCGCTTAACAACATTTCTCCTATTATTTTTCTCTGGAACGCCCCCTTTGCATATCATTAGAGATGCAAGGGGAAGCGTAGAGAAAAAGGGTGCTAACATGCAAATTTGCGTGTTAGCACCCTATTGCTGATAGGGAGATAATTTTATCTCCGCTTTCTTGGCTTTTAAAGCCAAAAAAGCGGAGATAAATCCCTTGATAATATGCCCCTTTGTTTGCTACTCCTCGTAGGATTAAAGAATATTGTCACAATTCTACTTTCGAACAAAATATGGGCAAGATATATATTTGTCTCAGGTTCCTGAGATTTTCCACACAGGTCACACTTGTGTCTTTAGACTATAGTATGAGAAAAAGGTGACTAGTGTTTTTCCCTCTCAGTCCCTAAATAATGTGGACAGTGAATCTGCTGATGGGCACCTTTAACTCAAATAATGGCCAACTGGTTTTTAAAAACTACCAACGTTTTGCCTGACTGTTTTATTTTTCACAGGGCAATCTAAGAGTATCGAGTTAAACTTTCTCATATAAGGTAGTGTCAGACATTGGTCTGTATCCTCAGTGTTAAGAGATGCTAATCCGCCTCAAGGACCGAATACTCCTTTCTGAGTTGCAATGGAGACTCCACTCTGTCTGTGCCTATCTCATTTCAGGGCGAACTAAAGCTACAAGTGCATGCACAATCAGTTAAACTTAAGCAGTAATCAGTGAAATGAGGTTTTGATGCTACACATTGAAAAAAGAAACCGATAAAGAGCAGGACCTCTATTATGATTTATAAGAAAAGAGTAGAAGAACTTTGGTAGGACATACCTGAATCTAGAGGTTTTATAACAAAATAAGATTCGAAAATTGTACTAAGGTGTACAACTTTCCGACTTTAATCAATTTAACCATAGATAACAAATTAAACATTGCAACCAAACATCAGTCTGTCCAAAAGGAAGAAGTCAAAGAAAACAGTATAAAAAACCCACTCTCCTGTTTTTTTTCAGACATATATGCTTAAAAAGTGGCACAGTTCAGTCTCTCTTCATGTGTAAGCACACTTTGTGCAGTGATGCCCAGATGCAGGCACCCTTGCACCACAGTGCAAGGGCGTCTTCTTGAGGTGTGCATAGTTTTTCTGCAAGTAGGGGTCCCTTCCTGCACAAAAACACATGCAAAGAGGAAATAAAAAGGATACATGAAAACACTTCTCGTTGTTACGCCAGCCTCAGGTAGGTGCAGGATGTTGTCATAAATCCATGTCTTTATGTCTTTGCAGATATGGATTTGCATCAAAATGCATAGGTGGGCGCACAGGAACACCCATGCACCGCCACGGAATGCCTCCATGACATAAAGTAATGAAAGGAAGCTCATTGTGCTGCATTGTGTTACTTTTTGCTACAAATCAATGCAGCAGTAAGGTGGTGATAGTGAATAAGATGTTGGTTAGGTTGATGCTATTAGTGGTGTGTAGGGTGTTGGTGTTGGTTAGGGTGGTGGCAGGTTGTTGGTGGTAGGCTGGTGGCAGTGTGGGGTAGTGGTGGCAGGTTTGTGATGGTGGTGGTTAGAGTGGTTGTAGTTATTACTTTGATGATAGGTTGGCGGTAAGATAGGGTAGGTGGTGATGGTGGTAACAGTTGTTTGAGTAGTGGTGGTCAGAGTGGTGGTGGTCAGGATGGTGGTAGTGGTTAGAGTGGTGGTCAGGGCAATGAAGTTAAGGTGGTGGTAGTGGTGGTGGTATGGGGTAGTAGGCTTGTTAGGGTGGTGGTAGTAGTTTGTGTGGAGATTTGGGTTAAAGTGATGGTAGGGTGGTAGTGGTGATGATAGGGTAGTGAGGTTGGTAAGGTGCTGGTGGCAGGGTGGTGGTGGTGGGGTGGTGGTCAGGGTGATGGTGGTGTATAGGGTAGGGTAATGGTGGTGGTACTTAGGGTGGTAATGGTGGTTAAGGTCATGGTACTTAAGGTAGGTTGGTGGTGGTGATTAGGGTAGGGTGGTGGTCGTGTTGGTTAAAGTGGTGGTGATGGGTAGGGTGGCAGTGGTGGATAGGATGGTGCTGGTGGTAGTGGTGGCTAGAGTGGTGGTGATGCTAACAGTGGTGTTTAGGGTGGTGATGATTAATGTAGTGTTGGTAGGGCTCTGATAGGGTGGTGGTGGTTAGGGTACGGTGGTTGTGAGAAGTTGGCCTGATAGGTGATGTTTCCAATTCTGGAACCACCTGTTATCAGACCAAACAATCCCTTATGGTGTCTGGTTGTAAGTCAACCTTATTAGACAAGCTATCCTAGGGGTAGCATGGACTAAGCAGCCTAAAGGCTTAACTTAAGAGGTCGTGTTAAGCGAGCTGTTTTACCACATACAATCCTGTAATATCAAATGAAAGGACACCACACAAGTATATATTATAAAAATATATGTATTTATTACTAAAAACAATCCCCAGTATTCTTTATGAATAAAGGGGCACAAGCGTTAAATCAAAAGCACAGTTTAAACATATAAAGTTGCACAAATATGGATGAGGGCGGAGGGCCACTCAAACCATATACTAAACAAGTGGTATAAGAGATACCAATCGAACAGTGGTTAGGCCTAGGGCCTAGGGAATCGCTGGGAGCAGTCGGGACAAGCAATGCTGAAGTCGGGAGAGGCCCACGGGATTCGGGTGCAGTGCGGAAAGCGCACGCATGCACCAATGTTAACCAATGGTTTCGTAAAAGTTGTAAAGTTAAAGTTTAAGGACACTTCCGCTGAACCTAGAGAAACAAAACTTAAGACACAGACCCTAGAGATGTGTACCAGTGTGGGAACACCGGCGGAGCAAAGTTACCTCACCCACAGGAAGCGGGTGCACAGGGTCGAAGTTGAGTCGGGTTTCGTCACGCAGGCTCTTGGCGCTTGAAGCTGAAAGGGCTGCAGGCGGGGTGAAAGAGAGGTGTCCCGGGGAGTCCAAGGTTGGACTCAAGTCGAAAAGTACCTGAAAGCAGAGGGGACAGAGTCTGGGTCACTCAGCAGTGACCAGGGTGGAACCAGGACGGAACCAGGCAATGTCGGGCGCAATCAGGTGGTCGTCGAGGAGCTTCTCTCCGCTGTCACGTGGGCTCGGGGGCATCTACGACGTCCAGGAGCAGGTCACGATCTGTCCCACGCAGGCTCTCGCCGTCGGCACTGTCGGCTTCAAGATTGGAGCAAACAACACTTGGCAAAAGCAATCCACGCGGAACCGGGAGATTGCTTCTCACTCGAACCAGGAGGGTCAGAGTGGGGGCTCCTTTTCAGGGGAGCTGGTGCAAATCTGGAGCAACCAGAATCGCAGGTCGAATTTCAAGTTTCGTCGGCACAGGGGCCACAAGCCGGCTGGCAAGTGACCGGGCCAACACATTGAGCCAAAAGAAGCAGAAGGGCCCCACGCAGCACTCGTCGAGTGTGGAGGGCTGAACTTCGGAGCAAGTGTGGCTCAGGGTTGGGGCTTCTCAAACCCCGGTGTACAGCTTCGAGGGTCACTCGTGGGCTGCACGGTCAGCGTCTCGTGGTCTTTCCAAGATGGCGTGCCCCATGCTTCCGGTCACCTCCACGGGTCTCAGCTCTGCAGGGACTGTGGATCGGGCTGTTGGAAGGCAGGCAAGCTTGATCTCGTCAATCTCTGTCGCTCGAGTTCCGGCATGAACTGCGACAAAGCAGACGTCGATGGCTGGATGGTGCCTGTTTGCACAGGGTGGTCACTCCTTGACCACAAGGGAGATTCTTCAGTCTTCTACGTTGAGTAGGATGTCGAAGGGTCCAGAGTTTCATTTCTTATGTTTCATCAGGATAATCTGAAGTGCATTGGCACTGCTCCCAGTCTTATACTAATTTTGGGGGCTGGATTACCTGCTAGGTCCCCTCCTATGGGTGGGACCCAGGAAGTGGGTGGATACACCCCCTTCCTTTGATCCAGGCCGCCCTGGCACGAGGGCTGGAGTGCCCCAGAACCGGTTTGGCCGGATTATGCAAGGGGCAGCCTTGTGCGCCCCAAGCAGTGTCTGGTTTCTTTCAAACCTCCCTGCTACAATCCACTATCTCCTGTCTGGGGGGTGGTAACACCTCCCTGCGACAGGAAACCCTTTGTCCAGGCCCCATTTGGCTGAGTTTCGGTCAGCTTCAGGGGTCAGACTCGTGTCTGTGGCAGAGGCATCCATTTTGTGGATCCAAGGTCCTTTTAGAAATTAACCGCATTTAAGGAAAGTAACATGTCTTACCCCTCTAGAGGGGTGGAATGCTATCCCCGTCGCCAGAACTGGCGAGGAGATAGTATTCCAAATCGTATGACACCTTACACGACATGTTTTGATAAAGCCAAACCAAAGTTGCTATATAACCGCGAGGATTATAATGCACTTAAGAGTATATGGTATGGCATTATCCTGAAACAGCTTAGGGAGTTGTTCCCGACAGCTGCAGACAGGCTCAGCTCACGCTAGAGCTCCATCTCACATTACACCACACACTCTGCCTCCAGGATTGATGAGGCCTTCCATAGGAGTGGCTCACAGGTTAATATGTGTCCAGATATAGGTTTAGATATAGGTATACTATATCTAAGTAAGGGGTGATTACACCCCCTTACCCCAGCTGAGTGATCAGCCAGTTGTGTCAATTTAAGAACCAGCCAGGGGTGGCAAAAGATATGCTGCAGCCCCTAGTAGGCCTTGGTGGCCCCTATGCCCTGGGCACCTATAGTGCATTATACAGGGGCTGACAAGGAGTCCATTTCCAATTGTGGTATGTACCTAGGGTACATGGAATCCATTTTACAGAGAGAGCAGATGGCCTGGGGCCCTGATTAGCAGGGAACCATGTCAACTAAGTCAAAAACCAGCTAAACACAAGGCAAAAAAATCTGGGGTAACCATAGTCAGGTAGCCACCTTCCTACACAACCCCCCCCCCCCAAACGAAAGGAGATAAGGCTATCCTTGGCCAGGTAAGCCTATATTGCCTGAGTGGCCATATAAGGAAGTACCTGCACTAGCATGGGTACCCCCTGTCTCATGGTCCACTAAGCAGTCCCTCGCCCTTGGGGTATTGGAGGGTCTCCACCATAGGGAATCACTACCATGGGTGTGTTTATGCAAAGTTAAAGGCTGGTTTGGATATGGAGTATTGAAGTGAGGCTCCACTAATTTAGGGCTCAGCTTCCTCCAATTATCTTCCACCATGTGTGCCTTTCTTTCTTTAACTGAGTTGCACTGTGCTCTCAGGGTCAGCCTCTGGCTACCTAAAGCTGGAGGCTGGGTCCCTCTGTTTGGCTTGCTGGAGGGACAGTTCAGGTTTGGGCCCTTTGGGTCCCAGGTTTGGCTGTGCCCAACAGAATCCATCTGTGGGAGGTCCCTAACTACTTTAAAGGGGGCTCCCTCAGGAGTTTTTAAAGTTTTCACCTCACTTGGGCTACTAGTTTTGGTGCCCCTAATCTGTTGATGGGGGTGCTTTATTTGACAGGGGGCCCTCTGGGTCTCGCTGTCCTTCTTGTCCTCTGCAGCCCTGGGCTGAGTAAGGCAAGGTAGAGAGGGGCAGGTTACCTGCTCCAGACTGGGTCCCACCTGAGAAGGGTCCACTGACATCAGAGGTTCTGTCAGGCTAGGCCTAACCACCTCTGGGGCAGTTCCTTCATCAGGGGTAAGATCAGTTCCCTGAGGAGGCTGATCCTTTCCTAAAGTCTGGTGAGGGGGAGATTTCTCGTCCTCCTCTGTACTCTCAGTTTGTGTGGAGTTATCCATCATTTCAGGCTTCACAACACACATATCAGTTTGAGTTTGGGCTGTGGCCATCACAGCCCCACCAACCTTTTCAGGAGGAGACTCAGTTTGGGTTTCTGCTGTTATCATAACAGCTTTGCTATTCTGTTCAGGAAGAGCTTTTGCTAAAGATGGGGCAGAGAGTTTCTCAGCCCTACCAACCTTTTCAGGAAGGACATCTTAAATTGGGGCTGTAGCCATTACAGCCCCACTAACCTTTCCAGTGGAATTTACCATTCTAGAATGGGTTTCCTGTTCAACCTCAGCCCAGGCTGAGATTTCCAAATCATTACCCAGTAGACAGTCCACAGGCAAGTTTGATGACACTGCCACTCTCTTTGGGCCAGTGACACCTCCCCAGCTGAGACTTACTACTGCCATGGGATGATTTGTTTGGATGCCATCAATGTTTATTACCTGGTATGTGGCACCAGGTAAAAGTTGCTTAGGGGGGACTATGCCATCAGCCACCATGGTGATGCTAGCCCCTGTGTCTCTAAAAGCTTCAACTCTCAAACCATTGATGATGGGTTCTTGTCTATATTTGCTCAAAGTATTTGGGCAATCAGAGAAGTTGGCAAACCCCATGCCAGTCTCATAAACAAGATTATTTGGGGATGGGGACCTGGATAGGCCAGGGTCCTCCTGGGCTCCAAAAGTAAAGCCACCCAGATTCCTGGGTGTGCTCCCACTTCCTGGGGGATTATTGCTGACAGTAACAGGAGGTGTTGGAGCTGGCTTTGGAGGTATATTCTCTTTATTGCCATTCTTGGGACAACAGTTGTCTGTTTTGCAATGCCCAACCTGCTTACAGACATGGCAATAGGGCTTTTTCTCTGTTGAAGAAGTGTCTTGGGACCCACCCCCATTCTTGGAGTTTTGGGGCCCTGGGGAAGTCTTTTCTTTATTTTTATCCCCACCCTTATCTTGAGGCTTGGTAGACTCCTTCTTCTGGTTACTGTCCTGATTCTTAGGCCTAATCCTGGTTCTGACCCACTTGTCTGCCTTCTTTCCCAATTCTTGGGGAGAGGTCAGATCAGAGTCCACCAGGTGCTGGTGTAAGAGCTGGTTCTGACAATTACTTAGGATCTGCTCCCTCATAATCAAATTATACAATCCTGTAAAGTCATGTACTTTGCTGCCATGTAGCCAACCCTCCAGAGCCTTAGTTGCACAATCAACAAAATCAGTCCAGTCCTGAGTCTGTGCCTTCTGGGTGTCTCTGAACTTCAACCTGTACTGTTCAGTGGTTAAGCCAAACCCATCTATCAGAACACTCTTCAGGACTTTGTAATTGTTTGCACCCTCATGTCTAACAGTGAGGAGCTTATCTCTCCCTTTCTCTGAAAAGGAGTACCATAAGATTGCTGCCCACTGTTCCTCAGGAACCTGCTGTACCATGCAGGCTCTCTCAAGAGCAGTTATCCACTTGTGGATGTCATCCCCTTCCTTGTAGGGGGGCACAATCTTTGTCAGGTTTCTACTATCATAGGACCTGGGTTTCTCTTTAGGAATATGGCTGCCACCAGTGGAATCTAGCTTGAGCCAAGGCTACCTCCTCCCTCTCTATTTGGAGTTTGACAGCCCTCATTCTGGCCCTATGCTCTATCCTCTGAGAGGCAGTCATACCTCTCTGAGATTCTCTTGAGGCACTAGAAATATGAGAGTCCCCTGAGGGAGATCTCACTCTTCTGTTGCCTGGGAGAATGACATGGTAGGATCTGGGGAGGTGCTGGCCCTCTCCATTTCCCAGTAGGTCTAAGTTGGCCTGGTTAAGCCTGGCAACTAGGACCTGGCTACCCCTCTGATCCTGTTTTTCTGGGTCCTCTACATCTGAGTCCTCCTCCTCCTCTTCCTCCTCTTCTTCTTCTTCTTCTGGAGGGGTATCAGTTACAGGGGGGTTCACTCCATCTCCTGACTCTAAGGGAACTGCATTCGCCTTCTCTAAGTCATCCTGTTCTAGAATGGCTATCAGGATAGGACAGGTGGGACTTCTGCCCCTTTTTAACCCTCTTGAGATGCACAAGGCAATCAAGTCCTTTCAGGTTAATTTGTCATAGCTGGAAGTTGCCTTGGTAAGGTCAACTGTCACAGGAGCAGACCCTGAGGCTTTTCCTGTGTCAGACATGACTCTAGTGTGGTGTAAGTGATGCACCTACCTACACTAAGTGTTTCCCTACTGTACCTTGCTAGTGAGTTGTAGTCAGGGTGTGCTAATCCCTTTAATCTACAACTACTAAGTTCAGTAGAACTTAAATATGCTAAGCTTTTGATTTATATGTACCTAGAGGTACTTGATGTGATCTTTCAATTTGATAAAAGATTGCAATGGTAAAACAACAGCAAGCTCAAATCCGCACCGCTGCTCACCAATGTGAGAAGTTGGCCTGATAGGTGATGTTTCCAATACTGGAACCACCTGTTATCAGACCAAACAATCCCTTATGGTGTCTGGTTGTAAGTCAACCTTATTAGACAAGCTATCCTAGGGGTAGCATGGACTAAGCAGCCTAAAGGCTTAACTTAAGAGGTCGTGTTAAGCGAGCTGTTTTACCACATACAATCCTGTAATATCAAATGAAAGGACACCACACAAGTATATATTATAAAAATATATGTATTTATTACTAAAAACAATCCCCAGTATTCTTTATGAATAAAGGGGCACAAGCGTTAAATCAAAAGCACAGTTTAAACATATAAAGTTGCACAAATATGGATGAGGGCGGGGGGCCACTCAAACCATATACTAAACAAGTGGTATAAGAGATACCAATCGAACAGTGGTTAGGCCTAGGGCCTAGGGAATCGCTGGGAGCAGTCGGGACAAGCAATGCTGAAGTCGGGAGAGGCCCACGGGATTCGGGTGCAGTGCGGAAAGCGCACGCATGCACCAATGTTAACCAATGGTGCGTAAAAGTTGTAAAGTTAAAGTTTAAGGACACTTCCGCTGAACCTAGAGGAACAAAACTTAAGACACAGACCCTAGAGATGTGTACCAGTGTGGGAACACCGGCGGAGCAAAGTTACCTCACCCACAGGAAGCGGGTGCACAGGGTCGAAGTTGAGTCGGGTTTCGTCACGCAGGCTCTTGGCGCTTGAAGCTGAAAGGGCTGCAGGCGGGGTGAAAGAGAGGTGTCCCGGGGAGTCCAAGGTTGGACTCAAGTCGAAAAGTACCTGAAAGCAGAGGGGACAGAGTCTGGGTCACTCAGCAGTGACCAGGGTGGAACCAGGACGGAACCAGGCAATGTCGGGCGCAATCAGGTGGTCGTCGAGGAGCTTCTCTCCGCTGTCACGTGGGCTCGGGGGCATCTACGACGTCCAGGAGCAGGTCACGATCTGTCCCACGCAGGCTCTCGCCGTCGGCACTGTCGGCTTCAAGATTGGAGCAAACAACACTTGGCAAAAGCAATCCACGCGGAACCGGGAGATTGCTTCTCACTCGAACCAGGAGGGTCAGAGTGGGGGCTCCTTTTCAGGGGAGCTGGTGCACATCTGGAGCAACCAGAATCGCAGGTCGAATTTCAAGTTTCGTCGGCACAGGGGCCACAAGCCGGCTGGCAAGTGACCGGGCCAACACATTGAGCCAAAAGAAGCAGAAGGGCCCCACGCAGCACTCGTCGAGTGTGGAGGGCTGAACTTCGGAGCAAGTGTGGCTCAGGGTTGGGGCTTCTCAAACCCCGGTGTACAGCTTCGAGGGTCACTCGTGGGCTGCACGGTCAGCGTCTCGTGGTCTTTCCAAGATGGCGTGCCCCATGCTTCCGGTCACCTCCACGGGTCTCAGCTCTGCAGGGACTGTGGATCGGGCTGTTGGAAGGCAGGCAAGCTTGATCTCGTCGATCTCTGTCGCTCGAGTTCCGGCATGAACTGCGACAAAGCAGACGTCGATGGCTGGATGGTGCCTGTTTGCACAGGGTGGTCACTCCTTGACCACAAGGGAGATTCTTCAGTCTTCTACGTTGAGTAGGATGTCGAAGGGTCCAGAGTTTCGTTTCTTATGTTTCATCAGGATAATCTGAAGTGCATTGGCACTGCTCCCAGTCTTATACTAATTTTGGGGGCTGGATTACCTGCTAGGTCCCCTCCTATGGGTGGGACCCAGGAAGTGGGTGGATACACCCCCTTCCTTTGATCCAGGCCGCCCTGGCACGAGGGCTGGAGTGCCCCAGAACCGGTTTGGCCGGATTATGCAAGGGGCAGCCTTGTGCGCCCCAAGCAGTGTCTGGTTTCTTTCAAACCTCCCTGCTACAATCCACTATCTCCTGTCTGGGGGGTGGTAACACCTCCCTGTGACAGGAAACCCTTTGTCCAGGCCCCATTTGGCTGAGTTTCGGTCAGCTTCAGGGGGTCAGACTCGTGTCTGTGGCAGAGGCATCCATTTTGTGGATCCAAGGTCCTTTTAGAAATTAACCGCATTTAAGTAAAGTAACATGTCTTACCCCTCTAGAGGGGTGGAATGCTATCCCCGTCGCCAGAACTGGCGAGGGGATAGTATTCCAAATCGTATGACACCTTACACGACATGTTTTGATAAAGCCAAACCAAAGTTGCTATATAACCGCGAGGATTATAATGCACTTAAGAGTATATGGTATGGCATTATCCTGAAACAGCTTAGGGAGTTGTTCCCGACAGCTGCAGACAGGCTCAGCTCAAGCTAGAGCTCCATCTCACATTAAACCACGCACTCTGCCTCCAGGATTGATGAGGCCTTCCATAGGAGTGGCTCACAGGTTAATATGTGTCCAGATATAGGTTTAGATATAGGTATACTATATCTAAGTAAGGGGTGATTACACCCCCTTACCCCAGCTGAGTGATCAGCCAGTTGTGTCAATTTAAGAACCAGCCAGGGGTGGCAAAAGATATGCTGCAGCCCCTGGTAGGCCTTGGTGGTCCCTATGCCCTGGGCACCTATAGTGCATTATACAGGGGCTGACAAGGAGTCCATTTCCAATTGTGGTATGTACCTAGGGTACATGGAATCCATTTTACAGAGAGAGCAGATGGCCTGGGGCCCTGATTAGCAGGGAACCAGGTCAACTAAGTCAAAAACCAGCTAAACACAAGGCAAAAAAATCTGGGGAAACCATAGTCAGGTAGCCACCTTCCTACAGTGGTGCACTCGAAATGCAAGGCAGCCAATTCATAAAGTGGGCTTAATCATTTATCCTTGCTGTATGCTGTGACAGATGCAAACAAATTATGAATTACATCTGACAGACCACTTGATGATGATGGATGACCAAAAGTTCCTATATCTATGTATATTTGCATATATTTTTTATTATGACTTTGGAAAACATGAGGCTTACTAAAGCTATCTCTAGATCAGAGCTAAACAATCTACAGTGATGGGGTACCACATAAAACATTCTGCACATGACTGAGAAACACATTAAGCTGGCCATGACGTGTACAGCTATTTTTTTTCCATTTGTCACCATTTCTTTCATAAAATGCTTTACATGCTCAATGTTTCATTAGGGACCACAGCCAACGTGTTCCAATTAGGGAATCTATGACATTTGAAGTAACAGAAACAGGATTTATTTTTTCTTGCTTCAGCTGTTTTCAGTTTCATTTCTGTGTCGATTTTTAGATGATTTTGTTGGTTAATTCTCTTTTGTGATTTCACTTCTATGCTGCTTTTTGGGTCATGATTATTGCATTTTGATCTTGTATAGCAATCTTTCGCCTTACTACCTTGCACTCACTTAAGAAAAATAGTATATACATTTATTAAAAAGTAATGTGAGAAGACATAGAACTGTGAACGGATGTTTCCCCTGGAGGATAGTAGATTTGTGAAAACTATCAGATTAAGCCGTGCGAGTGGGAGCTGAAAGGTCTAAGATCCATAAATAAGTTGTATCTTACAAATAGTTCTCCGATTTCTATTGCAGATTAGAGTCAGATTTGGTTTGGGATGTTTTTTTACCAGTATTGTACTTAGGTATGACTCTCGGATTGATGAATTCTCTTATATGTTGTTGGTGCATGATTTGGTGTCTGAGGTGTGAGGTTGCAGTGCCACCGAGCTATTCTAGGTGCTTAGACAATAGGCAAGCCTATTGCCTACTGCACAGAAATAACATGCACAGGTTATTGTTGGGTACCTGACATGTCCGAGCTGTGCAACCTTTGTGCTTGTTTAATCGGCTGTGATGCATGTGTGTGAGATGTTCTAGGTAAAGTTTTCAGTTAAATGGTTGTATGGGTGTTTCTAGTGCCAAGTGCTGTTGGGATAATGAAAGCCAACTACACTGGCACATCTCTGTGTTGCTGGGATATGTCCAGGGCCGGCTTTAGCGCTGGTGGCACCCTGTACGACAATCATTTATGGCGCCACCAGACCCCATGACTGCCTCCTCGGATAGGGTCACTACCACCTGCATAAATTCCTCTCATCTCTCCAGTCATAAGTTATTGTTGAACACAGTGACCCCGCCCCCCCCCCGAGATCAGTGCCCCCTCCACCGGTCAGCCACCAGTGCGGCTGCAGCAGTCGCACTGCCCCAAAGCAGCCCCTGGATATGTCTGTCCAGTTATTGGCCAAGAAATGGCAACATTTAGTGTTGCTATCACTGTTTTGCCTATCCCACAACAGACCACTTCAAAGAGCACCATGAAGCAGCCCAAAGCTGCATGCAGTGCTAAACAAAAACCCAAATATCTTAACATTACAGAACATCGGACCTCATTTAAAATATTTCAAAACAGGGTAGCGCAACAAGCCTTCCTGCTGCGCTCCCGTTTATCAAAATAAAAGGGCAGGAATGCGCCATGTCTACAAGACACAGCACATTCATGTCCTTCCCCCCTGCGCCAGTGCACAAACAACAGCTGTGCGCCAGTGCAGACACCCTTGCATCATTTTGCAAGGGTGCCTGCGCTGCAGGGATGATTGTTTTTGTGCAGGAAAAAATAATTAAAGGTATTATCCTCTTTCGATGCGTGCTGCATAAAAAGAGGAAAATACTAGGAGAAATAAAAGTAATTCTCCTCGGTGCACCTCCGTAAGCCTCCCGTGAGGAGGCATAGGATTCTGACGCATTCCCAGGTACAAAATCTTAGAAATGGGCATGCGGCAAGTTCCATGGATATTGTGTCGGGAGCACCCACAGCAACAGCCATGGAACGCCCCTTTCGTGCAGAGTTATGCATGAAAAGTAAAACATGTTTACAAGTCCATGAAAAGTCATGCAGGGTGACTTTAAGTGGCCTTGTAAATATGGGTAAACCAATTGCACTGGCGGGGCGTCAATAAAAATGACACACCGGCGGCGCAATGGGCTTGTTAATAAGCCCCATCATTCATTCCGATACATTTTTGATAAATTAGGATTGTTGACATACTTTTTTAAGGAAGCAGCCAAATACAAGGCAGGGGTCATATGTATGTTGGGAGGGGCCCAACAGAACTGTTCACATTATAATTGATTTACTACAGCGTCACTTTCTTGACCAAGGAATGGGCAAACTGGTGGAAAGTCACCCCAGCTTACGACGATCTGAGTCACGCAACTGGGGGCTGTTGTTGCGTGGTACCTGACTGCCTTACCCGTGGCTCTCTGTACAGTCTGAATATTTTCTGAATTGTAGGTGTTTCAGTTCACCTTAGCATTTCACTCTTTTTTGGTTGCAAATTATGGTCTCAAATCTTCTGTTTCCTTAAATGTTGTTCATTTTCTTTACTTCTGCCAGTGCAGCGAATTTCATAGACATATGGTTAACATCTTTAGACTTCCTGAGGCTGCACTGGTAAGACCATTATTTCTCAGATCTTCTGTTTTTAAATTACTTCCTTCTAAAAATCATTGACTAGAAGGCATTTTTCATGTAAACTGAAGTAACGTATTGCTTAATTCCGCTACATTGTAACCATAGGCTGCGCATCGCTTATCTTGCGTAAAGGCCACGCTTCCTTTGACTGTGCCTCAGTCAAGAACCGTCTGGGCTATCACACCGTAGATGTTACATTCCTTCCGGGTTAGGTCAACAACGGTCTGATATGGCTCATTAATCTCGCGCTTCAAAGAAGCCAGGCATTAAGAAGGCTCGCTTCTCACATCTGTTATCCTACTTCGTGGTTACCTATGTTTAAAATCAGATAAAACAGAGGACTGCAACTGTCTCCACATGCCAGCAACAACCCATTACAACAGTAGCAACGCTTTAAACTCCACTGTCACTTCAAGTAATGTGTAGTCAAAGGCTTGTTTTATCTGTCTGCTGAGGAGACTCAGAACGCAGACCCGTATCTGCTCGGAGTGAGCAACAGTCTTTAAGTGCATTTCAAGATGCGCTAAAAAGGCATCGTTTTAGAAGGGGTCCTGAAAAGAACGTATAAGGCCAATTGGGTCTTGCCCTTGCTATATCGTGATAAAAATGCACGTCTAGAACGAGGAAAGGCAACGCCACACCTTGAAAAAGCTAACTTTAGTTTTCTGGGGTATTAGTTCAAATGGGATTCTCTGGTTAGTTGTCTAAAACGAACGATGCATACGCAAATAAAAAAAAAAAGATGTATGCATTCACCCTCAATATTTTTCTTTATTCCGATCATTTTTTGAGTTTCTATCTTTAAATATAAATAGCGCGAACGTATACAAATACATTCTAAAACAAGATCCCAGGCCTGGATCAATGTGTCTGATTGAGGAATTGAAGCTGAGTCTTACTTGTCATATCAACATTATTCAGACGTTTGGAAATTAATTTAATTTCGTATATACAACTCAACAGGAATGCGATTATTTTCAATTGAATTAACACTGTACCGCTATTAGAAGCAATTTACCACAGTAGACTATGTGATCATGGCTCTTTTTACATAGAGCAGTTACCAGTTGCTGAGGTTAATTCAAGCATTCCACTCATTACTTTTTTGTTTTTGTAAGTATTGTATTGCGGGATTTATATAGTGCCTACTGAAGTGCTTTCGTACATGGGAAGCAACCTATGCAATGCACTATGTGTGGGTAGAAGGACATTGTCTTTGTTTTTTATTCTATTTAGGAAGTGGGTCCAGTCTGACCAGAAGAGTTTTATATCAATTCGCCTTATTACCTAATACCCTGGCTAACAATAGGTCGTCCCTTCTTAGCTTACCTGGATATAGAAAGTAATGTGGTGGTTGGGTTTTTATATATCTGTGGATTGTAAACCAAACTTGAAGGCCCAATTATCTTTCTGGGTTAAATTCTAGGGTTGTGGGATGATGTAGTCATCTTTAAAATAACCATGTTTTCAACTGTCTTTTGACTTGCAAGTATAACTGAATGCTTTGAATCTTGTCTGGTAGAGAGCTCAAGTGCTGGGCAGCTAGTAGTGGGAACACTTTACCTCCTACATATTTCTTATGGAAAGGTGGTATCATGATTTGTGGTGCAGGAGGAGAGCACAGTGTCCTGTTTTTTTTAATTGCTTTAATTTAACTTGTCGGTATAGTGGCCCCTTTCCATGGGCAGCTCTGTGGACAATATAGAGTGCCTTAATCATTGCCTTTCTAGCTATAGGTAGCCAGGGAGTGACTGTAGGACTGGAGTCAGATATTCTATTGGGCGAAGGCAGAGTCGAAGTCTTGCAGCAGCATTTTGCATTAGTTGTCATTTATGTGTGATCAATCTAGGTGTGCCAAGGTATAGGCCGTTGGCATAATCAAGCTTGGGGATTATGAGAGTGAGGATGGCTTGTCGTCTTTGTTGGCATTCAAGGTATAGGAAGACGTGAAGCAGTATTTTAATTGACGGGAATGTGTGCTTTGTGAAGTTGTTTACATGCCTCGTAAAGTGCAGCTCCGGTGCCCTGAGCTTGGTATATTTGGTTCACTGGAGTCAGTGGTCTGTATATTGACTTCCTTAGCTTTTTTACTACAGCAGTGGCAATGTGTTGTAACGAGAACTGGATTTTTATAATTTGTGAGTACCATGATTGTGTGCTGGTCAGCCTTACCCCCAGGTAGTCAAATTGCTTCACCTCCTCAAGTAGGGTAGAGCCCAGCCTTATGCTCCCCCTAAAATACTTGTGATGATTAAATGCCATGAATTTGGTTTTTGAAACATTAATTTCTAGTCAAAATTCCTAGCAAGCCACACCAAACTGATCCACTAAGTTTTGGAGCCCCGTCGGCGTTCTAGAAGTGAGCAGGGTATCATCTGCAAAATGTAGTGTGGGCACTGCTTGTCCTGAAAGCTTGGGTGGGTCGCCCCTACAATCTGTTAAAGATTCAATCAGACCATTTATGTAAAGAGTGAAGAGAGTGGGTGCAAGGATACACCCTTGCTGCACTCCTCTGTTGACCCTAAACCGGTCGGTCATCCCGCTCTCGCTCCCCCACCTGACTTGTGTGTAATTGTCCTCATGAAGTCTAATAATGATCTGTAAAAGACTTCTCGGGATCCCCATTTTGATAATACTACCCATATTTTTTCGTGGGGACTAAGTCGAATGAAGCACGGAGGTCTACAAACTCAACATATAAATGATCCTTTTTGACTGTGACATATTTCCATAGGATCAGTAAGAATCAGAAGAGCTGGTCTACAGTGCTAGTGCCAGTGCTACCTCTAAATCCCGAGGTGACAGTACCTCTAAATTAGAGGTGACAGTATGTTCCCATCCCTCATCCAATCAAGGAGTCTCTCCAGCAAAATCCGTCAAAATAGTTTTTTGTGCATTATCAATTAGGCTGATGGCCTATAATTCGCGGGATTGTTTATTTTAATATGGGCACTTCCACTGCACCTAACCAAGAGCTCAGAATTTCTGCCACTTTTAAGATGGCATTAAAGGTGTGGTTTAAAATCACACTCCAATCTTTGGGCTCAGAGAGATAAAGGTCCCCATGTATGTTATCAGGACCTGGTGCCTTGCCCCATTGCAGAGTGGCAATTGCTTCCTGGGTTTCTTCGATGGTGACAGTAAGTTGGTCTATTTCGAGATCCAGTGCAGGGTACTCAATGGTGAACAGTGACTGTCCTTTGGTCCTGCATACAGCTGACCAAAGTGATCTTCCCAGGTCAGTGGCAGTATGTGGTAATTTTACTATGTGATTTAATTTTTTGACCCTTTAGGTATCAAATGCCAAAATTGTTTCCTAATTTTGGCTTGTGCCTTGGCTAGTAGATCTCTCTAGAACCCTTCATGCCAGTTCATTTTTGCCTCAATTTGGGCATTTTATAAGCTTTCCTTTCTGTGGATACCATAGTTCTTGAACCATCTTTGATAGCTCCCATCAGAGTTTGTCGAGTTTGCTTGCATGTCTCAGCAAACCACTCGTTCTTATTTCTCTCTGTTTTCTAACCACTTTTCTGATATTGTTTAGTAAATTTGTGAATCTGTCCACCAGAGGTTGCTTCTCTAATCCCCAGATACCCATTGTCTGCTGGTCATGATTTCTGCCCTTGTGTTATTGAGCTTTACTCATCATCTATGTGCCTATGGTACAGAGTAAAGTTTTGAGGTGGAGAGGTCATTCGAGTGAGTAAAGGGATACAATGCACCCCAGGGGGATGTCACAATGTTGGATGTAAGGGTATAAGAGGCTGTTGTGAAAGGTTGTAGGTAACACTTTGGGCCATATTACTAGTTTGGCGATCCGACTGCCGTAGTACTGTGTCCATCCCCGCCAGCAGCCCACGGCTCTGGCGGTCCAAAGATCACCATATTACGAGTTGTTCATGGGGCCGGCGGTGTGGAGGGGGGTATCTTGCGTCAGTAGGGAGTACTTTTTCTGACAAATATCAATGCCTGTGTTTGCATTTTGAATGCATTTGTGTCAGATGCACACATATGCATGACATATGTGGAAAGATACCATATACCCATTACCGGAATTCAGCCCATATGTGGGCAGTCCTGACTAACCCTGGGCGTAGTTTGCATAGTAGCGCGACGCAAAGCTACGCAAAGTGCACTTCGCACTACGCGAGCTACGTGTAGCTACGCGAACTGGTAGTACACTGTGCAAAATACTCTTGGCTCTGATTGCACAGTGCCGGATGCTTGTCCGCACTGTGCAATCATTGCAAGCCACATCTTGCACAGTGCAAGCGGTCGTTTTCTGCCGCTCGAGTAGATTTGTACTAGAGCGGCAACTTTCTCAATGCGGACTGATAGTTTCTCAATGAGAAACCTGACTTCCCCGCGTTGAGAATCTAGCCGGGAGGTTTATTTTCCACACTCGCGATCGGCAACTTGATGTTGCTGATCGTGGACGAGGAAAAAGTCTTGCCGTTATGTTATTTTGTGCCCTCGCCAACTTGACGTTGAGGGCCGCGAGCAAGCCAAAAATGCCAGCTATGCGTTTTTGCTCTGTGCTATGTGCAATTTGCGTACCGCATAGATGCGCAAACTACGCAAACTACGCAAACTCTGCTCGCGTAGCGTAGTCCTACGCCCAGGGTTAGTCCTGACATGGGTATATGGTATGAAAAAGACTCACCCGTATTTTACTTCACACAGTGGTGTTATCCTCAGGGTAAAGATCCTGCTGTGAAGGGGGAAACTGAAGAAAGGGATCCATGTCAGACTCTGCCTGGAAGAGAAAAAAGGGGTGAGTATGCACCAAAAATCCTTTGTCACCGCCACCTTGAAACAGGCGGTTGGAACGCCGACGTCCGCTCAAGGATCAGGCAACTCATAATATGCATGGTGGTGGAGTTCCCCTGTACCACCCTATGATGGTTGCCTTTCCCTGACCACGAACCTGGCGGTCAGCAGTCTGCTGGCAGTCTTGGTGGTCCAGCGGTTGTCTTCCCTAAGCCTATCTGCCCAACTCGTAATACGGCAGTTGTACCACTGAGTTCTCCATGCTCGGACCACCACCGCCCATATGTTAGTCCACCGGACCACCAAACTCGTATTAAGGCCCTGTTTCTCTGAGTGAAGAAGCAATCCATTTTAGAGCATTTTCACATGTTCCAAGATGATGAAGTCTTTTTACTACAGTATGGTGGTGAACAGTGACAAATGCATCTAATTCATCCAGAAGCAATAAGTCAGCCACTCTATTTATGTACACTGTTAGTTTGAGGCTATCTTCTTAAATTTTTTTAAAGTTGGGTAAACAATGCTCTTTCAAATATGTTTCCTGCGAATGGTCTATTTGATGTAGGCTTTTAGTTTTCTGGGTTGCATGAGTCAAGATTTTTCTTTTTGAGGAGTGACCTAATGTTTGAGGGACTTGTGAGAAAGCATCAAGCAACCTCCCATGCACAAGGTCTGTAAAGAATATCTATAAATATTGTTGAGGTGTCAGGTCTGAATTTGATGCTGATAGTCTACTTGTGATTATAAAGTCAAGGAAATCTTGCTCTGGAGTGTATTGAAAGTATGTAGTGGTGGAAGATTGCTTTTGTCTCTGCTATGTTGGTTGGGTCCTATGTTCGGGTGATATTTTCTATGTTTTCCTTAAGGTAATCTTTGATTTTTTTTAAATCGATTCGGTGGAGATTTTTTCGCAGACATCTAATGGTTGCTGTGTTTTGCCAATCTGAAATATGGGTTTCTGCTGGAATTTTATGGAGTTCCCTAGAGGGGCAGTTGGCTTCAGTTGTGCATATGGAGTAGTGTTATCTTTTTGTGGTTATGATGGTTCCTATATAGGCTCTTATTGGAAATGGGGGTGTTTAGTTGGCAGTGGCTTGCACCCTGTTCAATTAGGGACCCTTAGTCTAGTCAGGGTAATTGAGTTACACACCTAAGATAACCCCTGCTCACCCCCTTGGTGGCTTGGCATGAGCAGTCAGGCTTATCTCAGAGGCAATGCATAAAGTATTTGTACACACATACAGTAACACAGTGAGAACACTACAAAAGGAGTCCACTCCAGTTTAGAAAGATAGCCAATATTTTTCTGAATAAAACAAGACTAAAATGACAAAAATACAACATACACAAGTAAATATATAATTTTGAAAAGGTTCAAAATAGTTCAGTCCATAGGAAACTATGGATGCGTCCCTTTTATCACAAAGTACCTGGGATGCATCAAACTCAAAGACAAAAACAGGCTCAGGAGAGGTGAGGCGTTAGAAAAGCAAACCCCCATAGGAGGTGATGCAATGGTTCCTTACTGCCAGGGGAGGTGATGCATCGGTTCCTTACTGCAGGGGAGGTGATGTATTGTTCCTTATTGTCGGGGGAGGTGATGCACTGGTTCCTTACTGTGAGGGGAGGTGATGAGTCGGTTTTTGGACATGCGGCCTTGGTTCCTTACTGCTGGGCAACGTAGATGAAGAAGTTGGCGTACAGGTGTGATGCATCGAAAATCCATACGTGCTGGCTCGATGCAGCAGTGACAAAACAGGCACTACATCGATTTTCTTCCACGAGCAGGTGATGCTTTGATTTCTTCAGCCGCCCAGCAGGGTGCCATGGACATTGATTACACAGTGCTTGGTACTCTGGCTGCAGCTGGAAATTTACTAAATATTATTCTAATGCATGCTACAGAGGGAAACTACAAAATATGAATCTGAAATTCATGTAAAAGAGCACAACCACACCCCCCCTCGCCCCCCCCATTTGCGAGAGGCAAACATTAGCTCCCAGGAACCCACAACCAAAATCCTTAAAGACATTCCACCCAAAGTCTCCATACACATAACACGGCAACTACCACCTATTCCTCCTTTAAACCATTTAGGGCCAGATGTAGGTAAATGCATGTTTGCGATTCCTTAATAGCGATTTTTAGGGAATCGTTATTAAGGAATCGCAAAATGCCATGTAGGTAGGAATCACAATATTTTTTACGGTCCTCAATATTCCTTAATTGTGAATCGCAAATTGCGATTCGCAATTAAGGAATACCTTCCTATACCTTCCTATTCATTACTATGAGCCAAGAGGCCCATATGAATTAATAGGAATTGCTCCCTCAATTTGGGAGTCACCAAGAGGCAGTCGCACATTGCGGGCGCAATTTCAAGGGTGCCAGGGTCCCAAAAGGAAATCGCAAATGTTTGGCCACCTACATCTGGCCCCTAATTGCATGAACTAAAAAAGCCACCAGCGATACCCCACCTGCACATAGAAGATGAACATTTAAGAATAACACATAATGAGGAAGCTTTCCTTTTACATGGCAACCTAAATAATGGGAAATTAGTCCTAATAAATACTTAGTAAAACATAGCCAATCTCAAACATGGAGGACGAACGGGACCTTAAAAATGTATTCTAAACCTTTCACTCAGATATACACCATACATGATAAATATCAAAAGAGAAATTTCCCTTTCATATGTGCCATACTACCAAACAAACAAAGCAGCACTTACTACGACCTCTTAAATCATATAAAACCTGGTACAAATAACTATACCCCAAATAAATGATCATAGACTTTGAGCAAGCCATGATTCAAACAATTCTAAAAATTTACCATTTTAATCAAAGTATATGGAGGCACCTCCAAAATCTGATCTAAGTGTAGAATATTCTACAAACAGCCAATTTGCCCTTTGTAATTAAAAAAAACAAATGACAGCACTAGCCTATGTACCTGTCACAAAGGTATCCAACCACAATAATTTACTAATAGAAAGCATTTTCTGCCAACAAAATTTAGTCAAACTTAGGGCCTGGTTACGAGTTTGGCGGTCACTTCGGCAGGCCGCACTGGCTGAGAAAACGCCACTGAGCCAGCAGCATCCCGACTGCTGCATTACAATGTTCCTGCGGCGCAGGTGATGTGTGGGCAGCAGCACGCTTCGGCTCTCGGAAAGAGTCTGAAGCCAATACTGGCCATGCTGTGGTGCCTCAAGTCAGTCAGGCACACTCTTTCCCTCCCTCATGTTGTGCAAAGAAACAGTGTGCACACTGCCATCTATGGTTTATAGGAGCACAAAATGGGCACCAGGTTCCTTAGCCAAGGGTTCATTTGCCCTGGAGCTAGTTTTGAGACCATTTACTTGCCTTTCTGCCAACCTTTTCCTGGCAGGGACACTGCCAGGAAAAGGTTCACAGAAAGGCAGGTCGTAATTTGGTCGGCGGTTCATGGGCAGGGACCATCTCCATTGACTGCCTCTGCCTCTCCTGTCAAGGGAGCTGGAATGTTGGCAGAGGCTGAGGTCTTGAGGTGGTCACCCCACCCTGCTCTTAATCTGGCGGTCGGACTGCCAAAAGCAACAGTGGCATCTGAACCGCCAGGGTCGTAATCAGGCCCTTAGTCCCCTTATGGACTATTTCGAAGACACTTGGGGCCCGATTAGGAACTGCCATCGGACCCATCACATCCGTCTGCCATATTTCAATGGTGGGCGGATGTGTGGCAGTTAGAAAGACTGACCGCCATGCATCCGACGGGCTCCTTCAGCCCGTGGGTGTGGCGGAGGGGCTTGCAGATCCTACAATCATGGCAGTGCCTGCCAGGCAATGCCGTGGGATTACGATGTCTCTTTCCACCCGCCTGTTCATGGTGGTTAACCCACCATGAACAGGCAGGCAGAAAAGGGCAATTAGGACCCGTAGTGGGCCCCTTTTCCCCCCCGGCCCTAAGCAGTGGGCACTGCATGGTGCCTGCCACCTAGTGCAGGGATATGTAAAGTGTCCCATTTTTGCATTGCGACAGGTGCTACAGCCAGCATCACCCACCGCAATGTAAAATATAAGCATTGCGACCGCCATGGTGGTGGTTGCGTTGTAATGCCTAGTATGGGAATGCAGTCAGCCTGTCGGGTGATCCCATCTAAGATAGGGTGGCGAAAGTTCACCCGACATCCTACTCAGGCCCTTGATTTGGCAGACTGCATCAGCCGGACACAAACGCAAACCAAAATTCAAAATACCATGGTTGAATGTCTATGTCAGCACCTTGGCACAGGAAGCCAAAACAAACAACTCAGTGGAAGGATGGCACAATGCCTTCCAATCTACCCAAGGAACAACCTAACCCAAATTTATAGAAGCATTACAAAAAGTGAAAATCTACCAAGAACTGCGATTAGAACAATCTACTAGCCTAATAGGCCCGAATCATGGCAAACAAACCAAAACAATGTATAATATGTTACAATTTAAAGTCAATTTCTTCATGAGAAACAAAGGAATGGATTACGTTAAAAACCCAGCCAAAACCCATATTATGGAATAAATAGTAACTTACCAAAGTCCTCAAAAACTCTGACAAATTCCAAACCAACAAACCAAATATTTTTTATTTAAAATAATAAATATATTATTTTATTACATCAGTCAAAATGTTAATTTACATTACAATATTAATAAAGACGGACATATTAAAATGAAATATACCTTATTTTTTAAAAATCTACTCATCCCCAACCAATAGAGTTAAAAACAAACTCAATCCACTACATAAAATAATTAAACACATAAACCAAACAATCCCAAATAACAATCACAAAGGGCCCAATTATAATGTCGGTCATACGAGCGTCCAAATGACACCATAGAGGGATGAAATGTGCCCAACTATTAGTCGGCCGTTCCACCCACAGTATTAGGATGCGACCACCATATGGATGGTTGGAAACATCAATTTTTCTATTACAGCTTGTGCGATGGCCGGAAAAGGCCTGCAGCACAAGCTGCAAAAGAAAAATGGATGTTTTCAAACATCCCTACACTGTGTGGCAGACATCATGCGGTGCCTGCCTCATATTGAAGGGATGTTTAGGGGGCACCACAGGTGCCACCCCAGGCCCCATACCAGAGGGCCAGTGGTAAGAGGGCCCTGCCAGGGGCCCTCAAAGTCACTTTCCGCCTGCCTTTTCAAGGCCGGCAGACCATCATGAAAGGGCTGGTGAAAGCAACATCATAATCCTGACTGCGGAGCCGAGGCTGTCTCCGCTGCCATTTTGGGATTACAATTCCACCCACCACCCCAATGAGCTCCGTGAGCCCATCAGAAGCGGTTCGGAATTACCCGCAGGTTTCCCTTTGAATGCCAGTATCATCGTCCGGCAGTCAGACAGAAACCTATGATGTCGGGTGGAAAGCCTTCAACCAGCTGTCGGATGGTTTTCCGTCTGACATCAAAATGAGGGCCATAATGATTACACAAATAATTAATATCACAGTTCTCACCAAAAAGAAAATAATTAAATAAAACTCAGGGGCCAATTATAATGGTCAGACACGCATCGGATAGGCTTCGTAGCAAAAGTGGGACCGCCCGACAAGAAGTTGGCAGTCCCAATTCCCAGATTACAATCTGACTACCTTGCTGGTGGTAGGATCCTGTATGTTTTCCCTTGCGGCTTGTGCTGCAATGAAAAAAGGCAGAGTTTAAACATCCCTGCACCGTGTGGCAGGCACTATGAGGTGCTGGCCACATAGTGCAGGGATGTTTAGGGAAACCCCACAGGTGCTCCCCTGGCTCCATGGAGGAGGGCCAGGGGGCAGTCCCCAAGAGTCACTTTCTGCCTGCTTTATCATGGCAGACGGACCACCATAAAAGGGCAAGAAGAAAGCAAAATTGGAATTCCAACAGCGGAGCCAAGGCTGGCTCTGCTGCATTTGTGACTTACATTTCCAACCGCCTCGCTGAAGGGCTCCATGAGCCATTCGTAAGCGGAGCAGTATTGCCCCATGGGTTTCCCTCCAACTGCCAGTATCGTAATACGGCGGTCGTATGGAAACCTTTGATGTCAGGCAGAAAGCATAGACATCATAATGAGGCCCTTACTGTTTTGTAGCTGCAGATATTTCTCTCTATCCATGTATTAAAATAGAAATCCACCAAAAATGGGAAAAATATTGTTTAAAAAACCCAAAAGAAAATGCAAAAATAAAAAAATATCTGCTGGAAATTCCTCAAAGTAATCAAAAGTTTCTAGGAACCAAAAAGAAACCCAAAAAAGTGTATGAAAAAAGGATATGCTCCAGGGACCCCATAAAATAGGAAATCAACGTAAAAAGAACTGGTTTATTATAAACCAAAAACAAATTTCCTTTAAAAAACATAAACTACCAATGCCTATAAGACACGTTTATAAACATAAACCTATAAAGTAAATTAAAAAAACACACACCAAAGATGACAAACTGGTGACAAACAGTAACACTAATACATCTAAATATACAACAAACCCATAAACAACATTATAGCTTGTAGACCTCCCTCTAACTCCTATACTCAAGACCCTTGGAAAATCCTTAAGAAAAGACTTAATTGAACATTGACATTTTTAATAAATGTTTAAAGAAATGACAAAAATGTTGTGAGCAAATGTAATAAAATTGTAAAGTATAAATTAGATAATAGTATAACTTATCCAAATATTTGATATACTAAGAAGTATGTTATTTAATGTTGAAAAATGTATACAAAAACAGTTAAGAAATATTACAAATCTGCTAGACAATGGAAGTTGAAAAAATACAACATGCAATATTATTGAACTATAATGTACATTTTGTTATGAATAAAATTTACTTAACTTAATATAATGTTTATTTTTAAATTGAAGTGAACACGATTAAAAATGTAAAAATCTACAGTAAATAAACTTTGAAAACATAAATAAAATTTGAAAAATGAGTCACATGTCTATATTTTTTTCAAACAAAATTCATTCACAATACCATTAATTACAAACATAAAACAAAGATTTTTTTTCATTATATACTAATCAGCAACAAAAGTACTCAAATAACACAAATTAGTTTTTCTACATTCAAATAAAAGTAAAATAAAATATTTTAGAATAAAAATCTAAACTTAAATAATCACACTACAACATGAATAAAAAAAAATTGTTAGACACTAAAGGGGTGACATTTACTATTCTCACTCCAATCTAAACCAATTTGATGAAGGCATTAGACACTTAGGGGCCGATTATGAGTTTTGGCGGTGCTGGAGCAGGTGGCGTACCATTGCCTTGGACTCTGAACCACAGACTCGCAGCCTCCCGCCCACCAGATTACAACTTTAATGTGACCTGGCATGGGGGTGGCATGGGGGTTCCACAGTGGTGCCTCTTTCAAAGGTGACGGTGCCTTTGAAAAAGGCACCATATTGGAACAGCACAGAAAGGTTCTTGTAAGGCATGGACTTAAAAGTCCATGCCGTGCCAGAGCTGCTTGGCGGGACTGCAGCGGAAAAACCAAGCATATTGCGGCCTCTGACTGCTGTGCCACCTCCAGGGAATGGCACTTACCTGGTGGCATCCATGGTCCCAGGTTGGACCGACCAACCAACTCGTAATGGAGCGGTCGTACCACTGGTGCTGTGGTGGCTGGACCGTCACTGCTGCACCCCCATGAGTCTGGTGGTCCACAGACTGCCAGACTTGTAATCAGGCCTTAAAGGGGTGTCATTTACTATTCCCACTCCAATCAAACCCAATTTAAAAAAGATGTGGACACTAAAGTGGAGGCATTTCCGATTCCCCCTCCAATCATACCATAGTTGGGTAAGGTGTTAGACGCTAAGGGCCTGATTCCGATGCGGTTAGGAAATCTTTCTGATCTAATCGGTTTGGAAATGGTTCCCGACTGACTAAGATCGGGAGAGTCCGACCGACCGAGTATGATGCATCCGGATGCTTCCAGATACCATTTGGTTGGACTCCCATTGATTTCTATGGAAGCCTATGTTCTTAACCGCATTATAATCTGGCCCTCAGTCGGGAAAACACGTTCCCGATCCAATTTGGAAAGAGCAAATGCCGTTATGAGGCCTTCCTAACCGCATCGTAATCGGGCCCTAGGTGGGAATGCTTTCCTAACCGGATTGGAATCAGGCCCTAAAGGGTTGACATTAACTATTCCTACTTCAATCTAATAATAATAATATTAATAAGTCATTTATAGAGCGCCTAGCTACACAAAGAACAGTGTGTCCCCGCGCTAATCACTGATAAAATCTACAGAGGGCTGATGTTATCGGGCAGGGGGTTTATGAAATGGGGAAAATGAGTATTTTTAATTTCCTTCGGAACCCTATTTCAGATGGCTCCATCCTAAGATGCAGTGGTAGAGCATTCCAGTATTTGGGGGCTAAGTACCTAAATGAGCGTCCGCCCATTCTGGCCCTGAGAATACGGGGTGTTTTAAACAGCATCGTGCCAGAGGATCTTAAATTGCGAATAGGGCGATGTATGGTCAGGAGGTTCTTAAGGTAATCCGGACCTTTGTCCTGGGCTATGCGATGCGCGTAGCAAAGGGCTTTAAATTTAATTTGCTCCCTGACCGGAAGCCAATGGAGCTTAGCCAGGGCAGACTTCCCTGATGCTCTGCGCTGGAGGCCAAGCACTAGACGTGCGGCAGCATTCTGCACGCACTGCAGTTGGTGAAATGCTTTTTGGCTTAGCCCTAACAGCATGGCGTTGCCATAATCAAGGTGTGGAGTCACTAGGGCGTGGACAATGGTTTTTCTAGCTAAACAAATTTGGGGAAGGTGTTGTGCACTAAAGGGGTGAAATGTATTTTTCCCACTCCAATCTAAACAAATTTAAGGATGACGTTAGACACTAAAGGGGTGGCATTTACTATTCCTACTCCAATCTAAACCAATTTGAGGAAGACGATGGACACTGAAGAGGTAACATTTACTATTCCTACTCCAATTTAAACCAATTTGGGGAAGGTGTTGGACACTGATGGGGTGACATTTACTATTCCCATTCCAATCCAAACCTATTTAAGAAAGTTTTTGGACATGAAAAAGGGTGTCATTTACTATTCCCCCTCCAATCTAAACCAATTTGGGCAAGGTGTTGGGCACTAAAGGGTTGAGATCTACTAATCCCACCCCAATATAAAACAAATTGAGGAAGGTGTTGGACACATAAAGGGTGTCATTTACTATTCCCACTCCAATATAAACCATGTTGGGGGAACGCGCCGGACACTAAAGGGGTTCAATTTACAATATCAACTACAAAAAATAACATTTTATACAAGATAATTCAAATTAAACATTTAAAATACACAATCAATATTCCATACTCACACACATTTTTTTTATATAAAATTAAATAAAATTGTATTTAAAACACACAATAACCAAAACTACAAATCTATATATACATATTTAAATATTAAAATGTAAAAGAAAAATGTAATTACTATTATTAATGAATACATGTTTCAAAATGTTTACTAGCATTCACAAAGTTTAAAACATAAAATGACAGAAAACTCATTAT
The DNA here is from genome assembly GCF_964261635.1 of Lissotriton helveticus. NCBI lineage: Eukaryota > Metazoa > Chordata > Amphibia > Caudata > Salamandridae > Lissotriton > Lissotriton helveticus. The sequence goes on from NC_136065.1 coordinate 569,910,645, forward strand.
ACAAAATGAACAATCATTAAAATATTTTAAAATATTTTATATTTTTAAAAAATATATAAATATTCAAAAAATACAATTACAATTTGAAAACCTAAAATGTAAAATATTCCTATAATTTAAAAATCATTGTTACTATATATTGTAAGTTAAAAAAATTGTACAAGAAAATATTTCTAAATATTTAACTTTATTAAATGTTTTGTTATATATTTTTAATTGTATACAGTTATTTAAAAAACATATACTTAATACCATTGAGATATATATATATATATATATATATATATATATATATATATATATATATATATATATATATATATATTCACTGAAAAAACCATAGGTTATAGACCATATATAGTTAGGAATTAGCATTTACAAAACCTTGAAAATTCACTGAAAAAACCATAGGTTATAGACCATATATAGTTAGGAATTAGCATTTAAAAAACCTTATTTTACTCACACAAAACCATTGAAATTCCATATATAGTTAGTTGCACTAACTATATATCGCGCACCCGCAATCCACTGCTGATCATGTCACATATTACATCATTCATGACATGGTCAGTGACATCACTGATGACATCACTGATGACATCTCAAATGACATCACTGATGACATCACTGATGACATCTCAAATGACATCACTGATGACTACATCCAGTGACTGTATAATTCTGTAAAGTTAAAATATGTCTTACATATTGAAGAATGAGTGGATGTATAAGTGTCTTGATGAAGGATTTAGTAGGGGCATGGCTGACTGTATGAGTGACTGATTAAATGTGTCTCACTGAGTGCATGGGTTAGTGACTAAACTGTCTTAATTTGTGCATCATTATGTCTGTTGTTCTGTAAACTGCTGCATGTGTTGATCATTAGCTATATGATTAACTGTATGGGTTATTGATTGGTTGCCCAAGCATTTGTATGGGAGACTGAGTTTGTGTGTGGGTGGCTGGGAGGTGTATGACTCTCTGCATAGATGTGTGAGCAGTTGATTGACTAGATGTATGGGTTCAAAAGTACATGTGGAAACAGCTGTATGGGCGGTTGACTGTGTGCATGAGTGTATTGGTGAGTGAATGGATATCTCAGTGCTACATGTCAAAGTAAGTACATATGTAAAACACAGTACATGTGAGAGTTGACATATATAAATAACTGTGCATAAGAGCCAGTGAATGTGTGAGTGGCTGTATGGATCATTGTGAACTTGTATCCAGGATTGTATAAGTGAGTAAATATGTTTTAGTATATGTTTGAATAAGTAAGGTGTGTATAACTGTATAGTTGAGGAAATGGAGGTGTGATTGATTCTTTGCATGACTGACTAAGTGTCTGAGTAACTCCATGGATGAGTGACAGTCTATGAGTGTCTGTTTACACTGAGTGTATCTAAGGTTATATTAGAGTCTGAAGAGGTTCATCGTATTATCACATGAATGATGTCATCAGTGATGTGATCAGTAATGTCAAATGAGATGTCATCAGTGATGTCATCAGTGATGTCGTTTGAGATGTCATCAGTGATGTCATCAGTGATGTCATTTGAGATGTCATCAGTGATGTCATCAGTGATGTCATTTGAGATGTCATCAGTGATGTCATCAGTGATGTCACTGACCATGTCATGAATGATGTAATATGTGACATGATCAGCAGTGGATTGCGGGTGCGCGATATATAGTTAGTGCAACTAACTATATATGGAATTTCAATGGTTTTGTGTGAGTAAAATAAGGTTTTTTAAATGCTAATTCCTAACTATATATGGTCTATAACCTATGGTTTTTTCAGTGAATTTTCAAGGTTTTGTAAATGCTAATTCCTAACTATATATGGTCTATAACCTATGGTTTTTTCAGTGAATTTCAATGTTTTTTTAATAGCAAATATCATAAGCTGTCGAATGTCAAGTACGTGGTAAGTGAAAACATTTTCGTGTTTATGCACACTGATCTGCTTTGAATGGTGCCCCCCCCCTCATTTCTATTAGGAGTACTCTCTCTTTGCACATAGTGAAGAGTAGTTAACGCAGGCCTTTGCCCCCGTTGTAATACGTCGTGCCTGCTTCTCTCTCCATTTGATTGATTGTTATCCAAGTATTTACTGTTTTAGAATTGGTTCTCTTTGGTTCATTCTCTATTTACAAACAAACACAGAGTCGCAATACTCTGTTTAGTCTTTGCAGATAACGAAAAATCGTGTAAAAAAAAAAAAGAAAAGGAATCGAGCAAAATCAGTAGGCCACTAATGGGATCTCTTTTTGACCTCGCTAAAATAGAAACATTAGGAACAACCCCTCATGACAAATACAAAACTAGTGAGATGAACTGAACTCCACACAATGATGGCTGCAAAACAGCTCGGCTCCGCCACCCACCCCGCCCAAAATAACGATAAAGAGCGGCTGCCATGATTGGTTGCGGAATGGCCACGACGGAGCTACGAAATGGTGCTGCTCTCATGCTAACCCCAGCTTCAGTCTGAAACATCCAGAAACACTGTAGACTACCAATTCGATCAGTTCCGGTAGCGCCCCAATGTAACCCGGTAGAGAAGAACTAGCCCTCCCCTCTTTGACTGATGGTTCTTGTTGCCTGTCCCTTCTGTTGTCATTTAACAGAACTATTTAGCCTGCTGAAAGGGGTTGTGTTCCGACCGCTGGTTGGTGGAGACATTTTGACTATATTCTGGACCTGCGTTGTCGCGTAATGCGGAAGTCATCCGGGGCGCGCAGCGCGTAACGTAAGCATAAAAAGTCATGTGACTTGTTAATAAAACTTTTCATTGGTTCATTTTACTTTTCTTATTCTAATGATGAAAGGCTTGGTCATATGACCTAAAAATTACGCTTTTTATTACTTCCGAACATTATTTTTTCTTAAATATATGTTATAATGTTGCAGGCTAATGTACTTTCCTGGAAAATTTACAACTGTCCTGCAAGTAAAATATATTTTTTTTTTTCGAGAAAAAGAGCGTTTCTTCGTCCCATGACGGAGCCGTTGAGCAAAAGAGGGTCGACCTGCTGTCTTAGTCGCCGATACGCCTGAATATGAGATTCTTATCGATCACTTTATGTTGCAGGAGTAGAAAACACAACAGCCCATGACCATTTATCTTTACTGCGTTCCTTCGTATTATACCTTTTACCCTTCATGTAATTGGTCTGCTTTATTTCACTTGCCTTTTAATGATTCTAAAACAGTGACTATTATTAAAAACTTTACCAATGTATATACTACTACCATGCTTTCTTTTAAAAACCTTTATTGTGAAAATTTCATTATACAAATACGAGCCTATAATCACGTGGGCCGGCCACGGAGCAAACTGTAATCGTATATGATGAGTAGACATTTACACTGTAGAGGAACGTAACGGGCGGGCCATTAGGTTGCAAGAACTAAGGTGTCTAACAGTTACGGAATCGGTGGACGTACATTTTATAATTAAAATACGACAGGGCCAGTTACAATAAAATTATCTACATATACATTTGCGGGCAAGTACCATGGGTGACGTTAATTCGAACTTTCAATAGTACAGTAATCAATAACACATCAGAACTTAATATCAATAGGGATGTCGAAATATTCAATCAATTCTCGTCCCCGCCCGCCATGTGCTTCAAAACTGCATACGTATCTCGTGATTTCAAGGTTCTGCAACCAGTACACAACAAGGAGTTACGAGTCCCATTTATTCCGGCGCCATTTTGGGCGAGGACGGGCAGGTCCAGGATATAGTCAAAATGTCTCTACCAACCATCGACTATGATGATGTTCATATGCTGTATTTATTAGAGTAACACTCATCTGTCCACATGAAATTAATTTGCCACAATCTAAACATGTCATTTTAATCTTTCCAAAGTTCTTCTAAATATTTGGGACCGTTTCCCTTGCCTCTGATGCTGTCAGTGCCACTTCGTTGATGAATGTACTAGCAGGTCAGGGGTTCTCCTCCAAATCTCTCTTTTATGCAGCACTATAATTAATTGGTGCCACCTCTCCATATGACGATGCATGGTATAGTTACCATAACTATATTTTTTTCGGTTCCTCTGGAGAGTTCATCGTGGCAGATGAAGCGTGTAACGTACCGGACATTTACCTTTTTTTGCATGTACAGGAAAGGAAAAAAAAATCGAGCGTCCGAGTTCTAAGGTGTCCCAGGGCCATTTTAGTGGACCAGGCCCAAATCCAAAGAACAGGCCGCCATTTTGAGAGTCCTGTTGCAGCCGCCTGTCGCTGTAGCATCAAGAGCAGCCGAAACTCAGCTGAATGGCAACTGAAACGGTAAAGGGGCGCCCCACTACAGCAGACGAGCCTCCACCTGGGAAGGCCCGTTCACGCCGCCTCCCCCCCCCCCCCTTCGGGCACCCCACGCCGTTATTCGGAGCAGTATTGTAGGATGGCCACACCAGTGCGGCAACTTGCTAGACATCACCTCGGTGGTAACCGAATCTCATCCCCTTGTAGTGTCTCCTCTTCAGAAAATATTCTTGCGCTACCTTTGCCCCATTCACACATCGGTCCGCTACTGACGCCATCTCACAGGCTAATGGGGCGCCCCACGCCGAGTTTCAGCATTGTAGGATGACCACACCAGTACAGCAACTTGCTAGACATAACCTCGGTGCCATCCGGATCTTGGCATCTCAACGCCTAGTGGTATCTTCCATACAGAAAATATTGTTGCGCTGCCTTTGGCCCCATTCGCACATCGGTCCGCAACTGACACCATCTCACAGGCCAACAGGGCGCCCCACGCCGACTTTTACCATTGTAGGATGGCCACACCAGTACAGCAACTTGCTAGACATCACCTCGGTGCCATCCGGATCTTGGCATCTCAGCGCCTTGTGGTGTCAGTCAGAAAATATTGTTGCGCTGCCTTTGTCCCCATTCGCACATCGGTCCACTACTGACACCATCTCACAGGCCAACAGGGCGCCCCACGCCGACTTTTACCATTGTAGGATGGCCACACCAGTGCCACAACTTGCTAGACACCACCTCGGTGCCATCTGGAACTTGGCATCTCAGCGCCTTGTGGTGTCTTCAATTCAGAATATATTGTTGCGCTGCCTTTGGCCCCATTCGCACATCGGTCCGCTACTGACGCCATCTCACAGGCCAACGGGGCGCCCCACGCCGACTATCAGCATTGTAGGATGGCCACACCAGTACAGCAACTTGCTAGACATCACCTCGGTGCCATCCGGATCTCGGCGCCCCACTGCAGATGAAGTGCCTCTCAACTATGAAACCACCACGGTGACATCCGGATCTTGGCGCGTTGTGCTGCCTTCGGCCTATTCGCACATCGGTCCGCTACTGACGCCATCTCACAGACTAATCGGGCGCCCCACGCCGAGTTTCAGCATTGTAGGATGACCACACCAGTGCACCTTACTAGACACCACCTCGGTGCAATCCGGATCTTGGCATCTCAGCGCCTTGTGGTGTCTTCTATTCAGAAAATATTCTTGCGCTACCTTTGCCCCATTCACACATCGGTCCGCTACTGACGCCATCTCACAGGCTAATAGGGCGCCCCACGCCGAGTTTCAGCATTGTAGGATGACCACACCAGTACAGCAACTTGCTAGACATCACCTCGGTACCATCCGGATCTTGGCATCTCAACGCCTAGTGGTATCTTCCATACAGAAAATATTGTTGCGCTGCCTTTGACCCCATTCGCACATCGGTCCGCAACTTAGACATCACCTCGGTGCCATCCGGATCTTGGCATCTCAGCGCCTTGTGGTGTCAGTCAGAAAATATTGTTGCGCTGCCTTTGGCCCCATTCGCACATCAGTCCGCTACTGACACCATCTCACAGGCCAACAGGGCGCCCCACGCCGACTTTTACCATTGTAGGATGGCCACACCAGTGCCACAACTTGCTAGACACCACCTCGGTGCCATCCGGATCTTGGCATCTCAGCGCCTTGTGGTGTCTTCTATTCCGAAAATATTGTTGCGCTGCCTTTGGCCCCATTCGCACATCGGTCCGCTACTGCCGCCATCTCACAGGCCAACGGGGCGCCCCACGCCGACTTTCAACATTGTAGGATGGCCACACCAGTGCGGCAACTTACTAGACACCACCTCGGTGCCATCCGGATCTTGGCGCGTTGTGCTGCCTTCGGCCTATTCGCACATCGGTCCGCTACTGACGCAAACTCACAGGCCAACGGGGCGCCCCACGCCGACTTTCAGCATTATAGGATGGCCACACCAGTGCTGCAACTTGCTGGACACCACCTCGGTGCCATCCGGATCTTGGCGCGTTGTGTTGCCTTCGGCCTATTCGCACATCGGTCCGCTACTGACGCCGCCTCACGTGCCAACGTATTTTCTCCGCATTTTATACCCTATGCCGCATAACAGGTCATGTGACTTGTTTATAAAACTTTTCATTGGTTCATTTTACTTTTGGTTTCCTAATGATGGAAGGCTTGATCATATGACCTAAAAACAACACTTTTCATTGGATGAAAACTTTTTTTTTTCCCAAACGATGAAAGCCCCACCTTGTTTCTGGATGTTTCAGACTGAAGCTGGCGTCAGCATGAGAGCACCACCATCTCGTAGCTCCGTCGTGGTCATTCCGCGAGCAATCATGGCAACCGCTCCCCACCAGAAGCCTACAGGAGTCGGGGGCCCCCAAAACTTTTGATAAATCCTCAAGGCGGAGGGGACGCTTTCGAGAATGGGGTCCAAGACCTAGCAGACAAGCGTCCGATTTCCAAGGTGTCCCAGGGCCATTTCAGTGGACCAGGCCCAAAAAGGAAAGAGCCTGCCGCCATTTTGAGAGTCCTGTGACAGCCGCCTATCGCTGCACCGCAAGAGTGGGCGCAACTCAGCTGAATTGCGGCTTTTGACACAGTGGACCAAAAACGGACGGAATGGCAACTGAAACGGTAAAGGGGCGCCCCACTACAACAGATGACACTCCACCTGGAGAGGCCCGTTCACGCCGCCTCCCCCGGGGCGCCCACGCCGTTATTCGGACCAGCATTGTAGGATACCAAAACCAGTGCGGCAACTTACTGGACATCACCTTGGTGCCATCGTTCTGCTGCCTTGGAACTATTCGCACGACAGTTTGCTACTGATGACCCACCCCCCGCGACGCCCCACGCCGGAAATCTGGACGTTGTGCTGCGTTGGGACTATTCGCACAGCCGACCGCTACTTCGTTGTTTTTCCCTAAAAATGTTTATATGTTATTACTATTTTTGTTTTCTTGTATATATTTATAAATTATTAAAGTTTTATAATCTTACTACTTTGTCGGAGTGCTATATATTTTTAATGTGACACATAATTGTAAAAACTTTGATGTACAAAGAGTCATCCCTGGAATCTTCCGCTTCAGGCTCGGTCCCCTCCCCAATCACAATACAGGATGGTTTTCAGATAATAGGAACGCTTCTGCTGTGACGAATCTCATCGAGTGTGGGCCTTGATCTACTATAACTCCTTTGAAGAGGGGTGATTCTTTACAGCTGGGGCCATAAACTACATCTGCAGGGCTAGCTGATACCCTAGGACCAGCCTGGACAATCGGACACAGAGGAAAAGGAGTGTCAGAGGGTGCGGTAGTGAATAGGGCGAAAGGGAGGTGTCGGGCGGGCACAGGGTGTGATTCTCAGGGAAGAGCAGCGCAGATGGGGGGAGGTTTATTACCCATGCATAAGACAGAAAGCGGGGGTGACCACTGCCTGGGGGAGATGCTTGCGAGGGTGGGGAGCCATGCTAAGGATCGACAGCGTGCAGAGAGTGGGTCTGGTCAAGGCATCTAAAATGGCTGCCGTGCACGACAAAAGTGTGGCATTTGAAAAAAGACAAGATGGCGCAGACAATGTTTTTCAACACTTCCTGATTTCCTTCAAATCGAACGTTAACAGACGTTGGGGCATATTACCAAAGTTAAGCGATATTTATCCCTAACGATGCTTAGCAACGATTTTTTTACCGCTAAGCATCGTCAGAAATTATCGCAGATAAACCTTGCTATTATCAAGGTTTATCGCAAATACGATAATAAACGACCGCAATGCATTAATATCGCTGAAAACTCAGCGATATTCATGCATTACCGAGCTAATGCTCTTAGCCATGTTATCCACCTCCCATTGGATAACATGGCTAAGAACTGCTCAGGGCAGGTGCTAGCTTTTGCAGATATTCGCGCTTATCTCGAATATTTCCAAAAGTTGATAATAGGAGATAGCGATGTTAGCGACTGTTTCCAGTCGCTAACATCTTGGCACGCCCACTTTGCATGTCATTAGTGATAAATATCACTCACATGCAAAGTGGGGCCCAAGATGGTCGCTATCTCCTACTAGCCGTCGCTAACTGGTGTTAGCAACAGCTAGGTAATACAGATATAATTTTATCTCCGCGAAGCGGAGCGCTGTTACAGATATATATCTTGTTTTTGAACGTTAATTTCTCAAAATCCACTGAAGCACATATATTGAGACCTAGCAAAGGCACATCGAGCTACCAGTCCCTACAATTTTGCCAAGTTTCGTGCAAATCCATTCAGCCGTTCGATTATTATTATTATTTTTTTTTTGCCCCGCGGGGCCCTTTTAAAACCTCCACATCAAACCTAAGAGGTCAAGGAGGATCTTCTATGCCCCCTTATGGTCATTTGCCCCTTCGCTTTGGCCTCCTCTTGTCTCTCGATCCTACCGAGAGACAAGATGGCGGCCGCTACGGACTGTTTGCAATGTTTACAGACGCCGGAGAACCAATCAGCTTCGCAAACCTCCGTTACGCGAAGCGGAGCGCTGTTACAGATATATATCTTTTTTTGAACGTTAATTTCTCAAAATCCACTGAAGCACATATATTGAGACCTAACAAAGGCACATCGGGCTACCAGTCCCTAATATTTTACCAAGTTTCGTGCGAATCCATTCAGCCGTTCGATTATTATTATTATTATTTTTTTTTGCCCCGCGGGACCCTTTTAAAACCTCCACATCAAACCTAGAGGGTCAGCGAGGATCTACTATGCCCCCTTATGGTCATTTGCCCCTTCGCTTTGGCCTCCTCTTGTCTCTCGATCCTACCGAGAGACAAGATGGCGGCCGCTACGGACTGTTTGGAATGTTGACAGACGCCGGAGAACCAATCAGCTTCGCTTCACAAAGCTCCGTTGCGCGAAAAGTACGCGAACTGGAGCGCTGCCCGGTCCGCTGTTACAGATATATATCTTTTTTTAAACGTTAATTTCTCAAAATCCACTGGAGCACATATATTGAGACCTACAAAAGGCACATCGGGCTACCAGTCCCTACAATTTTGCCAAGTTTCGTGCAAATCCATTCAGCCGTTCGGGCTAAAAGTGAGGCCAACCGCCCTATGGAAAACTCAATGTTAAAAACACGTTTTGGGACCCCCCTTTTTTCTCGGCCCCCCTTGACGAACCCCCCCCAAATTTGCAGGGGCTGCTCAGAAACAAAATGTTCCATTTTCCTGAAAATTTCAGCCAATTCCGTCCACAAACGCCAAAGTTATTAGACATAGAATTTTCAAAAATCCCATAGAGAAAAAATCCTAAATATATATACCTACTGGCGACCGCCAGTAGGTAATATATATATATATATATATATATATATATATATATATATATATATATATATATATATATATATATTCACTGAAAAAACCATAGGTTATAGACCATATATAGTTAGGAATTAGCATTTAAAAAACCTTATTTTACTCACACAAAACCATTGAAATTCCATATATAGTTAGTTGCACTAACTATATATCGCGCACCCGCAATCCACTGCTGATCATGTCACATATTACATCATTCATGACATGGTCAGTGACATCACTGATGACAACATCCAGTGATTATGTGTTTCTGTAAAGTTTAAATATGTTTTACATATTGAAGAATGAGTGGATGTATAAGTGTCTGAATGAAGGTTTTAGTAGGTGCGTGATTGACTGTATGAGTGAGTGATTAAATGCGTCTTACTGAATGCACGGGTTAGTGACTAAACTGTCTAAAAGTGTGCATCAGTATGTCTGTTGTTGTGCAAGCTGCTGCACGTGTTGATCAGTAGCTATATAAGTAGCTATATGGGTTATTGATTGGTTGCACAAGTATTTGTATGGGAGACTGAGTGTGTGTATGGCTGGCTGGGAGGTGTGTGACTCTGTGCAGATCAATGTGTACTTGTATCAGTGATTCTATAAGAGAGTAACTATGTGTTAGTATATGTTTCAAAAATGTAAGGTGTTCTGTGTTTAACTGTATAGATGAGAAAATAGAAGTGTGATTGATTCTTTTCAGGACTGACTAGGTGTGTGAGTAACTCCATGGATGAGTGGCAGAGTGTGAGTGTCTGTATAGGTGTATGAGTGCATATGATAGTGTTGTAAAGATGAGTGATTGTATGTATGAATGATTGTATGAGTGAATGTGTGTGTAGACATAGGAATCAGTGAGTGCGTATGTAGTAACTAGTATTGGTGTGTCAATGGTTTCAAAAATTATACTCTCTATTTAACACTGGGTGTAACGGAGGTTATATTAGAGTGTGAGGAGATGCATTGTATTATCACATGAATGATATCATCAGTGATGTGATCATTGATGTCAAGTGAGATGTCATCAGTGATGTCATTTGAGATGTCATCAGTGATGTCATCAGTGATGTCACTGACCATGTCATGAATGATGTAATATGTGACATGATCAGCAGTGGATTGCGGGTGCGCGATATATAGTTAGTGCAACTAACTATATATGGAATTTCAATGGTTTTGTGTGAGTAAAATAAGGTTTTTTAAATGCTAATTCCTAACTATATATGGTCTATAACCTATGGTTTTTTCAGTGAATTTTCAAGGTTTTGTAAATGCTAATTCCTAACTATATATGGTCTATAACCTATGGTTTTTTCAGTGAATTTTCAAGGTTTTGTAAATGCTAATTCCTAACTATATATGGTCCATAACCTATGGTTTTTTCTGTGAATTTCATTGGTTTTTTAACAGCTAATATCTGTAGCTGTAAAATGTATTCTTCTTTAAATCCAAAAATATATTTTATATGTTTATGAATAATTTTTTTTTAAAATATTTTTTTTTCTTCGTTCCCGCTTCGCAAATCGGGAAGCTTCCCGTTAGCTGACCTTGATGCCGCGAAATAGACCGCGAGCCGGTAAACGTTTCTTTACCGCAAGTGCCGCGTTACAAAACAACATCGTGACGCCTCCCGTCCGCATGACGTTTCACGTTGTCGCGTGATACGTCATATGACGTACTACGTTAGCGAACTGGTACGCGTAGCGAGTCGCAAAGCGCAGGTTTCTGGAAGCAAACCGGGAGGCCCTGCAAAGCGCTTAACGTAAACACAGCAAGTCATGTGACTTGGTAATAACACTTTTCATTGGTTCATTTCACTTTTGGTTTCCTAATGATGTAAGACTAGGTCATATAATCTAAAATGAACACTTTTGATTGGTTGAGAACTCTTGTTTTTCCCAAATGATGAAAATCCCTCCTTCTTTCCTCACTCTGACTTTCATCATTGTGAGAGAAAGACCCTTTGTGATCACTGAGCAATGGCTTCTTTAGTAGCTTCAGCTGGTGCTTCCCCACCACCTCCACCACATCCAAGGAAGAGTGGACCACCTGCTCAAGTTATAATTCAACAAGAAGAAGAAGAAGAGGAACAGGAGGACGAGCACGAAGAGAGGCAGTTTTTGCCTGAGCAGCCCAGGACGTCTCACCGGAAAGAAAACTTCATTTGGCAATTTTTTTAAATTCCCAAAGGTCAGAAAAAAGTAAATGCAAGATACGTAACTTGCCTTATATGTCAAGATAGACTGTCCAGAGGGACCGACAAAAAATACAGTTTCGGAAACTACACAATGCATCGCCATATGACTAGGTGGCATCCTAACAACTACAGTGCTGCACAGTTTCGGAACGACCTAGATAATCTCCCTATTATGGCCAGAAGATCTGTTGTACCGGAAGTAACGGGACCAGAGGGCAGGGAGATGGTGCCAAATATACAAATGAGATTTGGTGAAGTAAAACACACCTGCGTATTTTGCGATGGATTCATTTCCTACGGAGAAAGAAGCATCACTCTGATCAACAGAGCTATTGACTATCATATGCAAGTTTGTCCGAAACGCCCAAAATAATAAATACTTCTTTTTTTTGTTTTGTTGCTCCTGTTGAGCCCTTTACAATGAATCGTTTTCATTGCCCCCTCCAAGAAAAACCCCAAAAAATATAAAACTGTTCCGAAAAATTCAAAAACAGTAAAAAAATGTTCAGAAAAAAAAAAAAAAAAGTTCTTTTCAGAACTACCTCCCCGTTATTAAAAAATTGGTACAATATTTGGAACTGTGCCAACCTCTATTTCTCTTAGTTCGCTTCCTAGTTCGCTCGCCGGTACGCGAACTGGAAGCGAACCAAAAACAGTAAGTATAAGGGAGGGAAACACACACTTATGTTAAAATAAAGACAGCTGTAGGGGAGTAAACTAGAGATACTATTACCCGTAATCCACTGCTGATGATGTCACATATTACATCATTCATGACATGCTCAGTGACATCATCAGCAGAGGATTGCGGGTTTTTTGACAACATGCCTTATCCACGGTTTAATAACGCTGCCTTTTGCTTTATATAAGTTTTCAAATTGTATGAAATATATACCAATAGGTCGTTATGAACCTTTAGGTAGTGCTTTTCTTCATGAGGTCTGGTCGCTTCCATACACATACAGATGTTTCAAAGATGATCAAGAAGTTTATCTGAATGGAGAGGAATGCACTGAGACGCCAGATCATTCACTAATGTGTAGGCACATACAGTTACACGGTTCATGCAACAAACACCAACCAAATATGGCTTGCGTGTTGCAAGGCACGCCAGTTCCTGCTATCATCCCCACGTTCAAGTTGTTGGAAAATGGTAGTTATTTGATGCTCAATAATGAAGATTGTTCTGAGTTAATTAAAAGTATTCCTTTTATCGTAACAGTAAGTGAACGGGTTATTTGCTGCAGAAATGTTCTATTTCCTCCCACACATGAACATAGGGAGTTTTCAATCTGGCCACAAATACCAACCTTGGGACACGTTTCAACGGCATGGCAAGAATAAGAGCTCTTTTGTCTCAGAGAGAGGTGGCCTTGAGTTCGGCCCGTGAAACTTTCGTACTTCACATAGCGAACACCCGTACAGAGGTGCACACCCTTTTCAATTAAGATTTGCCTTTCAATTTCAGCAACATGTTTCCGACTATCTTTAACGCATCCTCCACAAAGTCCCTGACACACTTTTTTAAAGTTGTTACCAGTGGTCTCGTGACTTCATTTGAGAAAATCTTTGGAGTCATCCCTGCTTCCTTTCATTGTATTTTCTGCACTCTGGTTCGTGGATTGGCATTTTTACTTGCATTACCAGCGGACGCTCTTGTGCTTTTTTACATTTTTAAATATGGATGTCCCTCCTATGCAACCTCCGACCCTGCAGCTGCTGACACTGTTCCGCAATCGCATGCTAGAATATTATGGCACAATGCCGTTGGCGATATTAAGCACGGCATATGGATTATCTTTTCGGTTCTCCTACTTCACCTGTGTCCAGCCTGTATTTCACTGCCTGACCTGTGATTTCGATTGGGCCATTGATTTGTGTCTCTGCGGACCGGTTTCTCCTGACGTCGACTTTAATCAGCTGATGACTCCTATCATTACTCACGAGTTGGTTTGTCCTGGCGAAAGGATTATGGCTGTGGCATTGATGCATGGACTACTTGGTTCCTGGAATTTACTGGCGGCAGCACAGTCTTTCTTGGAAGAGAGCTTTCTTGAAAACCCACCGAGCTGTCCTCTGATGGTGATAGAGGATCCGGTGCTGGGAGAGCACGTATGTTCTTTTCCGCTTTTAAATTGGATGGCTGAACTGTTTTCGGATGAAGACGGTGACTTCCTATTGGAGGCTGTTGCAGCTTATTTTGCATACACAGTTATGTCATAGACCTTTTTCATGTTTGATATGCTGAGTACTAGCATTTCATTGACAATTCATTGACTTATTTGTCAAGTTTTTATTATTTACCTTGCCTATTGGCTTAAGACTCGATAAAGTACTTGGCTGTTTTATTTTTCTTTAGCATTAAATTTTCCTAGTTTTTAATGCTTTACCTTGCGGACCGTCCACATATAAACTTGCAATCTGCTCTCATGAGATGGCACTTCTATTATCTTATTCAGTTCGTTTCCGGATCATGAGGAGGTGTCATCTAGGTCCTGGATATCTTTACACCGTGTTAAGTTAGCATGGGCTCATTACCGGTTTAAACGCCATTTTTCCTTTTTTGCAACTTCTGCACACGACACTTAGTTGTTGCTTTAGCTTTCCACCTAGTAGTTCATCGTGGTTTACATGAGAATAATATGTTATTGGTCTACTATCTGCTTTACTTGTTAAACTATATCTGTACAGCGAGTGCTAAAGTTTCAAGAACAACACGATACAGAATTGTTATGAGGTCTGATCTCCACGACTTCATACTCATAACATAAGTGCAACTTCTGCCAATTCTGGGCATGAGGCGGGTTTTATATTGCTTTGCCGAACACACATACACAACAGTTGATGCGGTTCACATGAAGAGAGAGCTGGTGTATGGTGATGTGATTCCTTCAAATCTAAGACACTAAAGTATGGGCACGCCCTAAACCAACACAAAGAGACCTTCTTAGCAAATAATATAATATGTGTATTAGGGAGGGTGAGATATAAGCAGCCGCGGGCCGTGGAGGGAGTTACGATGGGGCAGGGAGGCGGGGAGGGGGAGAAGCAGGGTGGAGCCCTCTCTACCTTGCCCCTCCCCCTCCCCGCCTCCCTGCCCCACCGTAACTCCCTCCACGGCCCGCGGCTGCTTATAAGTGTTGCTAACTCTTATTCATTTACAGCATGTTAACATACTGTCACCATTCGCTTTTTATGTACTAGTAACTATGCTGGTAATTTTGCTACTGATAATATGTGTACTTGTATTCTCCACCCTGCTTCTCCCCCTCCCCGCCTCCCTGCCTCACCGTAACTCCCTCCACGGCCCGCGGCTGCTTATAAGTGTTGCTAACTCTTATTCATTTACAGCATGTTAACATACTATCACCATTCACTTTTTATGTACTAGTAACTATGCTGGTAATTTTGCTACTGATAATATGTGTACTTTTATTATCTAAGGTACTACGCCTGAGAAGACGGCATTAGTAAATAAACATTTCAAATACACATCTGTTCTTCTTAACTCCATGTTCTGGTTTCTAAGAAATCTATAACGACCGACTGTTCATGAGTTCCACGTATCCTGAGGTACTATAAGTTCATATTCTGGATTGTCTAAACATTGAGAGTTTGTTATATCCAATGTGACACTGTACCTAGCTTGCTAAGGAGTTTTTGATTACTAACGTGAGTTTTGGGACACCCTAATTCGCCGAGGTTCCAATCCTCTGTCCACAGTTCTGTGTGACAACAGAAACCCTGCGACAGGGGCACCCCCGACCCTTGCTGGAGCTTCATCACACTTGCGATACAACTCCAGCAATGCATTCGCCGAGGTTCCAATCCTCTGTCCACAGTTCTGTGTGAGAACAGAAACCCTGCGACAGGGGCACCCCCGACCCTTGCTGGAGCTTCATCACACTTGCGATACAACTCCAGCAATGCGCCACCTTTACGGCACAGATACATCACGCATCTGTGCTGTTTTTGCCCCATGATGCGCCGCATTGTAAATGCAGCACACCATAGGTGACGGAACAGCGGCACAGAATGACTAACACATCCCTGGTGATGCTCCAGTCATCATAAATGTATCCCTATGCTTCTTATCTTGTTAGAGATGAACCGCCATATATATCATCAAAGTTTTTTGCATTTCCTAAATAGCGAACTTTAAGGAATAAATAGCGATTCTTTACCATTCCTAGTTTGCGATGAGCTATTTGCTAATTAGCCGAATGTAGCCCAATGAAGCCCAATGTAGCCCAAAGATGGCCGCCAGACACACAAAAAAACAAATGTAGCCCAAATATCAGCCAGATGTAGCCCAACTATAGCCCAGTGACAGAATGACCAATCAGCTTCGCAAACCTCCGTTACGCGAAGCGGAGCGCTGTTACAGATATATATCTTTTTTTGAACGTTAATTTCTCAAAATCCACTGGAGCACATATATTGAGACCTAGCAAAGGCACATCGGGCTACCAGTCCCTAATATTTTGCCAAGTTTCGTGCAAATCCATTCAGCCGTTCAATTATTATTATTATTATTTTTTTTTGCCCCGCGGGGCCCTTTTAAAACCTCCACATCAAACCTAGGGGGTCAGCGAGGATCTACTATGCCCCCTTATAGTTATTTCCCCCTTTGTTTTGACCTCCTCTTGTCTCTCGATCCTACCGAGAGACAAGATGGCGGCCGCTACGGACTGTTTGGATTGTTGACAGACGCCGGAGAACCAATCAGCTTCGCTTCACAAAGCTCCGAACCAGAGCGCTAACCGGTCCGCTGTTACAGATATATATCTTTTTTTAAACGTTAATTTCTCAAAATCCACTGGAGCACATATATTGAGACCTACAAAAGGCACATCGGGCTACCAGTCCCTACAATTTTGCCAAGTTTCGTGCAAATCCATTCAGCCGTTCGGGCTAAAAGTGAGGCCAACCGCCCTATGGAAAACTCAATGTTAAAAACACGTTTTGGGACCCCCCTTTTTTCTCGGCCCCCACTGGACGAACCCCCCCCCACATTTTCAAGGGCTGCTCAGAAACAAAATGTGCCATTTTCCTGAAAATTTCAGCCAATTCCGTCCACAAACGCCAAAGTTATTAGACATAGAATTTTCAAAAAACCCATAGAGAAAAAATCCTAACTATATATACCTACTGGCGACCGCCAGTAGGTAATATATATATATATATATATATATATATATATATATATATATATATATATATATATATATATATATATATATATATATATATATATATTGTTAATATGAAATTAAAATGTATTAAAATATTGATATAACAAAATACATTTAAAAATGAAAATGAATAATTTGTGTAACTTAAAAATTATTGACTCATAATGTATTTTAGTATATACTTACTTTTAAATCTTCCTATATTTATCCCAGAAAAACCCACTATCCTGCCACTAATAACTTGAACAAATATTTATTTACATTAGTACATCTAAAAATACAAATTTCAACTATTTTATAACTAAATATTATATTACTTAAAACACAAATAAAAAAACAATAGTAAACATGTAAATCAAACACACTACAATGAATTATATACTAATTAACACGTACTGATGATATTACTTGCAACAATATTTTTTACATCAATATCTATTACAACATTGTTAAAACACTAAAAGCGATATTTTACCTTTGATATTCCTATCAATGATATGTTTGACATCCCAGTATTTGACACAATATTTTTGTATTACAATATGTTTTTTTCCAAAGCTTTGTCCAAATGTCCACATCCAACAGCCCACTATTATATTGTAGATTACTAATTACATTAAAAAGTATTAAATAGCACATTTAAATGTAAAAAATATTTAAATAATGTATAAGAATTATACTGATGAAACTAACCTAAAAATAATATATTAACTAATATAAACTAAATGAATTTTAAAACCATGTTTATTAAAACTATATTAAATATATATATATATATATATATATATATATATATATATATATATATATATATATATATATATATATATACATATATATAACGATGTTCCTAAAAAGGATATACGGATATTCTCTCCTTTGGAATTTTGTTCCACTATATGGTTGTAAAAATAATATTTTGACATGATATTTGTGATATTTCTGTCACATGATATTCTGCAATTAATATTTGTATCATTCACCATTGCACTGTGTGAAAGATAACAACACTCTTTAAAGTGGGAAGGAGTTAAGAGGAATATGGTGTTAGCACCAATAAATTCATACCAAATGACTTAACTTGAAGATTCCGGTTTTGTGGTCTTCTTTGTAGGGAGTGAGGGTGTCTCAGTTGGGCTTTAACCATGTGATAATGTCCAGATGGCTGGACCTACACTAGTCTGCAATATGCTTAAAACACTTTGGAACTTTTAAGTTAGTTCAAGTGCTCATGATCAATGTTGATGCACCATTTCTCTCTAGTTAGCTAGTGGTGTGCAAGCAACCTATTAGGATGACTAGATCACCATCACCTACTAGGCTAGAGTGTTACTCCTTTACTGTATGTTCTTTATGAATATGAGAAACAGAGGGGCCCAGTATGAGTTTGTTGGTATTCATCTTGTATTCCCCTTCAAAATGAATTACTGATAATATTGGCATTGATTATTTCAAGGGAGGGAATACCGACAATGCTGGATAATGGGGAACAACATCTGGGTAACTGGGGTTTACTCATCAGTTCCTTAATGACTTCCTCCTTTTCCTTGTTTATTTTCACCTAGGCATTTCACATATTTTCAGCAGGGTAAGTGGGCAGATAAAAAGCGTGGAATGCATATTGTTCCATATGGCTTAAAATCCCGATGTTTTACAAAAAAAGGGGCAACCGTATAAATTAGTGGGCCAAGGGTATTAATCGAATTTGGAAGAACAGTAGTTCAATGATATCATTTATTCTAACATCATAAATAATGAATCAGAGAAACATATAGTCAAATAGCAAAAGTCAACATCACGAAAAAGAGAAAGAGGAGGAGCGACACTCACATTTATAAACAAAATCATATAATTGAAAATTGGTAAACTCCATGAAAAATCAAGCAGTAGCAAGTGCTTCAAATTGACAAAATATAACAATGTGCACGGGTTGTGGCAAACAGAATAAAACAGAGAAGAGAAAATACAAATCAAATCATTTGAAGCATGTGTTCCTGAAGGGAAAATATATAAATGGGCTGGCTAAGCAACGCCCTTTCAAGCCCATAGTCTCTCTTCCATTTAGATATGAGGCACATACTTTATATTTTTTATGTTTGGACCCCATTAAAATTATTATGCACTGGGTCTTCCTTGGAGAGGAAGGATACCCCTCTTTATAAAGGTGATGGCAAGATTGTGTAAATGGAATGGAATAGGTTTTTATATAGCGCGATAGCTACCCGCAGGCGTCCTAGCGCTTTAGCAGAATACAGGTGGGAGAGGCGGGTCGAGGTTATCTGCTGAAGAAAAAGGTTTTTAGTTTTCTTCGGAAAAGCAAGATATTAGATTCCGAGCGGATAGAGAGTGAAAGGGAGTTCCAGAGCCTAGCCGCGTTTGTTGAGAACATTCTTCCTCCACTTCTTTCTCTTTTGAACCTGGGGTTAATGACTTGGAAGGCGAGGGTCGACCTCAACTGCCTATTGGGGTGGTAGGGGGTGATTAAGGTGTGATTCAGGATTGCTCCTTTCCTCCAGTAGGCACGGTGGGCGATGCACATGCTTTTGAAGTTAACTCTATCCTTTACTGGCAGCCAGTGAAGAGCTCTTAGTTCAGATTTCACTGATTGCCGGCGGGGATTGCGCAGGAGAGTACGGGCAGCGCAATTTTGGATAACCTGCAGTTTTTTAAGGGTGGATTTGGGGGCTCCTAGGTAGAGGGCATTTCCAAAGTCCAACCGGGAGAGGATTAGACCCTGGACCATGATCTGTCTGGTCTTGAAAGGGAGGAGCGGTAGGATCTTTCTTATGAGTCTAATGATGCCCATACAGGTGGCTGCTAGTTTGGTTGCCTGGTGGGCGAAGGTAAGTGCGTTGTCCAGCCAGATGCCCAGGCTCTTGATGGTATCCCTGGCTGGGGGTGCTGGGCCTAGGGCTGGTGGCCACAGAGAGTCAATGGATTTTAGGGGGGAGTTACCCAACACCATTAGCTCAGTTTTGTCGCCGTTTAGCTTCAGGTAAGACTGGCTCATCCAGGTGCATACTGCTTCCATGCAGCCTCTGAGATCGCTGGAGTAAGAGGAGGGGTGAGTCAGTGTAACCACCAGTTGCGTGTCGTCGGCGTAGGACACGACTTCAACGCCGAAAGGGCGTATTATTTCTGCGAGGGGGAGCATGTAAATGTTAAACATTGTGGGGCTCAAGGACGAGCCCTGGGGAACCCTACAACTGAGCGGTTTGCTGGGCGAGGTGGTATTGCCCTCACAGTCTCAAAACGAGCGGTCTGAGAGGAAGGAGTGTAGCCAGGCTGCAGCAGTGGAGGTTATCCCTAGCTCTGACATTCTGTGACGTAGGATGTCATGGTTCACAGTGTCGAAGGTGGCACTGAGGTCCAATAAGATGATGGCTGCAGTGCCGCCCTGATACACGATTTTTCTAGCTCCTTCTGTTACTGCTAATAAAGCAGTTTCAGTTCCGTGCATGGGGCGGAACCCTGTCTGAGAGGTGTCCAGAGAGTTGTTAGTTTCCAGGAATTCTGTGAGGCATTGGTTTATGTGTTTTTCCGCAATTTTTGTTATCCATGGTAGCAAGGAGATCGGGCGGTAGTTCCCCGGGTTCATTTGATCGAGATTGGGTTTCTTCAGGAGGGCCTTAACTGTTGCTTGTTTCCACTTCGGGGGAACAAGCCCTGCTGCAAGAGAGTTATTGATCAAGTTCAGGATGATGGGGAGGATGGTGGGGGTAATTGTTCGTAGGAAACGAGCTGGGGCTGGGTCACTAGGGGAGCCAGACTTAACCTGTAGTATTATGATTTCTAGGCTGGTGGGATCCAGAGGTGAAAAGGTTTTAAGGGAGGGAGGAGGGGTAGGTCTGGTGTACTGCTGTTCTGACAGGGGGTGAAGGGGTGGGGGGAAGGAGGAGTAGATCATGGCTATTTTGTTGTAGAAGTAGTCTGCTTGTTCATTGCAACGAGTTTGAGCGGTCAGAGGATCCAGTAGCTTGTCGGGGAGTTTGAGCAAGCTTTTTGCAATCTGGTAAATCTCCTTTGGTTTTGATGCTGCTTCGTTAGTCTTATTTTCGAAAAAACTGGCTTGAGATTTTTTAAAGTTAATTTTATAGTTTTTTATGGACGCCCGATATTCAATTTTGCTGGTGTGAGAATAGTCAAGGCGCCATTTTCGTTCCAGTCTTTTGCATTCTCTCTTATGAGTGCGCAGGTCCTGTGAGTACCAAGGGGCATTTTTTAGTCTTTGTTTGGGTTTGATGTCCTTGAGTGGAATAGTAGAGTCTAAAGAGGTGGTAATCCAGGTGTTAAAGTTGTCGTTGCTGATAATCGGATCGGGGTTGTTTTCTGGAGCAGAAGCTTCCAGTGTGGATATCCACAAATTGGTATTGAGTTGTGACCATTTGCGGTTTCTACTAAGGGCGGGGGGTGGAGTGGGGCGAGATTCTGATGGTGCCCATGAAAAAGGGATCAGATAGTGGTCCGTCCATGGGAGGTGATGGGAGGACTAACTGTAAAATGGGTTACAGTTACTAAAGATTGGGTCCAAAAGGTGACCTTTTTCGTGGGTGGGTTGCAGTACTAGCTGGGAAAGATCAAGTGCGAGTAGATTATTGCGAAGTTCTGCGCCAGCCGAATCCAGGGGGTCGTCCAGGGTCACGTTTAGGTCACCTAATAGAGTGTAATTAGGTGAGGAGCAGATATCATTGGCTATCTCTGGGGCGAGCTGGTTTATAAAGTTAGTCGGAGTGCCAGATGGTCGATAGATAAGAGTCCCTGAAAAAGTGCAGGTGGATAAGTTAATTGGAGATGAGCGGCAGGTGTAGCAACTTTCATAAATAATAGCTATGCCGCCGCCTTTCCCGGAAGAGCGATCAGCTTGAAGTATTTGGTATTCTGCAGGGAGTGCTTGGATGACATCGGGGTCGGAGTCAGTTTGGAGCCATGTTTCCGTGAGGAAGATGGCGTTGGGGTCTTTGTCTGAAATCAGCAGGGCTATTTCTATAGCATGTTTAGGGAGGGATCTGCAGTTAAGCAGAAGCATGCGGAACGAGGGGGGAGGTGTGGGTGGGTTGCTTTGATATTTACAGTGTGGGCAGTTAAAGTGTTTTGTGGTAGGATCCCATGATGCGAGGCATTGATCATTAGTGTATCCTCGTAGTTGATGTAACTTGTTGGAGGAGTAATGTGTGGGGGAGTTTTGGCTAGCGGTCATGGCCCCTGGTCCCGGTCGGTCGCGGACGGGCGCGGACGGGCGCAGACGGGCTTGCCTTCGGCGCCCCGCCGGCGCCGCCACTGCGCCCGTCCGCTGCACCTCCTGGGTAGGGAAATTATTTTGTAGTAGCTGGGGCCTCGGGGTGGGAGGGGCCTAGCGCAAGTGATCGGGTTCCTCACCCAAGATGGCGGGCCCGGAGTTCTAATGCGGCAGGCGAGCCGAAGGCTCGTTCGAATTCTCGAGGGGGGGCAGGATCCGCTCTCACTCAGCGGCGGCCTGATTTGTAAGTACCAGAGTACAGAATGTAGATTTATTTTAAAAGGTGCAATTTCTACAAAGCAGGCTTTTCTAAGTGCGGGATTAAAACAAAATATGGCTTTTCAAGTCAAGCGGCAAAGTTTTTAGCAAGGTTTTTAGCGCTGTCCCGGCTTCCGCCTCAGGACCACAACACACACCACACTCACTCGTAATCAGTGGGGAATGGTGTTGATCTTGTTCTTTTGTAGTAGCTAGGGCCTCAGGGTGGGAGGGGCCTAGCGCAAGTGATCGGGTTCCTCACCCAAGATGGCGGGCCCGGAGTTCTAATGCGGCAGGAGAGCCGAAGGCTCTGTCGAATTCTCGAGGGGGGGCAGGATCCGCTCTCACTCAGCGGCGGCCTGATTTGTAAGTACCAGAGTACGGAATGTAGATTTATTTAAAAAGGTGCAATTTCTACAAAGTAGGCTTTTCTTAGTGCGGGATTAAAACAAAATATGGCTTTTCAAGTCAAGCGGCAAAGTTTTTAGCAAGGTTTTTAGCGCTGTCCCGGCTCCCGCCTCAGGACCACAACACACACCACACTCACTCGTAATAAGTGGAGAATGGTGTTGATCTTGTTCTTTTGTAGTAGCTGGGGCCTCGGGGTGGGAGGGGCCTAGCGCAAGTGATCGGGTTCCTCACCCAAGATGGCGGGCCCGGAGTTCTAATGCGGCAGGAGAGCCGAAGGCTCTGTCGAATTCTCGAGGGGGGGCAGGATCCGCTCTCACTCAGCGGCGGCCTCATTTGTAAGTACCAGAGTACAGAATGTAGATTTATTTAAAAAGGTGCAATTTCTACAAAGTAGGCTTTTCTAAGTGCGCGATTAAAACAAAATATGGCTTTTCAAGTCAAGCGGCAAAGTTTTTAGCAAGGTTTTTAGCGCTGTCCCGGCTTCCGCCTCAGGACCACAACACACACCACACTCACTCGTAATCAGTGGGGAATGGTGTTAATCTTGTTCTTTTGTAGTTGCTGGGGCCTCGGGGTGGGAGGGGCCTAGCGCAAGTGATCGGGTTCCTCACCCAAGATGGCGGGCCCGGAGTTCTAATGCGGCAGGAGAGCCGAAGGCTTTGTCGAATTCTCGAGGAGGGGCAGGATCCGCTCTCACTCAGCGGCGGCCTGATTTGTAAGTACCAGAGTACAGAATGTAGATTTATTTAAAAAGGTGCAATTTCTACAAAGTAGGCTTTTCTATGTGCGCGATTAACACAAAATATGGCTTTTCAGGTCAAGCGGCAACATTTTTAGCAAGGTTTTTAGCGCTGTCCCGGCTTCCCCCTCAGGACCACAACACACGCCACACTCACTCGTAATCAGTGGGGAATGGTGTTGATCTTGTTCTTTTGTAGTAGCTGGGGCCTCGGGGTGGGAGGGGCCTGGCGTAAGTGATCGGGTTCCTCACCCAAGATGGCGGGCCCGGAGTTCTAATGCAGCAGGAGAGCCGAAGGCTCTGTCGAATTCTCGAGGGGGGGCAGCATCCGCTCTCACTCAGCGGCGGCCTGATTTGTAAGTACCAGAGTACAGAATGTAGATTTATTTAAAAAGATGCAATTTCTACATAGTAGGCTTTTCTAAGTGCGCGATTAAAACAAAATATGGCTTTTCAAGTCAAGCTGCAACGTTTTTAGCAAGGTTTTTAGCGCTGTCCCGGCTTCCGCATCAGGACCACAACACACACCACACTCACTCGTAATCAGTGAGGAATGGTGTTGATCTTGTTCTTTTGTAGTAGCTAGGGCCTCGGGGTGGGAGGGGCCTAGCGCAAGTGATCGGGTTCCTCACCCAAGATGGCGGGCCCGGAGTTCTAATGCGGCAGGAGAGCCGAAGGCTCTGTCGAATTCTCGAGGGGGGCAGAATCCGCTCTCACTCAGCGGCGGCCTAATTTGTAAGTACCAGAGTACAGAATGTAGATTTATTTAAAAAGGTGCAATTTCTACAAAGTAGGCTTTTCTAAGTGCGCGATTAAAACAAAATATGGCTTTTCAAGTCAAGCGGCAGAGTTTTTAGAAAGGTTTTTAGCGCTGTCCCAGCTTCCGCCTCAGGACCACAACACACACCACAATCACTCGTAATCAGTGGGGAATGGTGTTGATCTTGTTCTTTTGTAGTAGCTGGGGCCTCGGGTGGGAGGGGCCTAGCGCAAGTGATCGGGCTCCTCACCCAAGATGGCTGGCCCGGAGTTCTAATGCGGCAGGAGAGCCTAAGGCTCTGTCGAATTCTCGAGGGGGGGAAGGATCCACTCTCACTCAGCGGCGGCCTGATTTGTAAGTACCAGAGTACAGAATGTAGATTTATTTAAAAAGGTGCTATTTCTACAAAGTAGGCTTTTCTAAGTGCGCGATTAAAACAAAATATGGCTTTTCAAGTCAAGCAGCAACGTTTTTAGCAAGGTTTTTAGCGCTGTCCCGGCTTCCGCCTCAGGACCACAACACACACCACACTCACTCGTAATCAGTGGGGAATGGTGTTGATCTTGTTCTTTTGTAGTAGCTGGGGCCTCGGGGTGGGAGGGGCCTAGCGCAAGTGATCGGGTTCCTCACCCAAAATGGCAGGCCCGGATTTCTAATGCGGCAGGAGAGCCGAAGGCTCTGTCGAATTCTCGAGGGGGGGCAGGATCCGCTCTCACTCAGCGGCGGCCTGATTTGTAAGTACCAGAGTACAGAATGTAGATTTATTTAAAAAGGTGCATGATCTACAAAGTAGGCTTTTCTAAGTGCGCAATTAAAACAAAATATGGCTTTTCAAGTCAAGCGGCAGAGTTTTTAGCAAGGTTTTTAGCGCTGTCCCGGCTTCCCCCTCAGGACCACAACACACACCACACTCACTCGTAATCAGTGGGGAATGGTGTTGATTTTGTTCTTTTGTAGTAGCTGGGGCCTCGGGGTGTGAGGGGCCTAGCGCAAGTGATTGGGTTCCTCACCCAAGATGGCGGGCCCGGAGTTCTAATGCGGCAGGAGAGCCGAAGGCTTTGTCGAATTCTCGAGGGGGGGCAGGATCCGCTCTCATTCAGTGGCGGCCTGATTTGTAAGTACCAGAGTACAGAATGTAGATTTATTTAAAAAGGTGCAATTTCTACAAAGTAGGCTTTTCTATGTGCGCGATTAAAACAAAATATGGCTTTTCAGGTCAAGCGGCAACATTTTTAGCAAGGTTTTTAGCGCTGTCCCGGCTTCCCCCTCAGGACCACAACACACACCACACTCACTCGTAATCAGTGGGGAATGGTGTTGATCTTGTTCTTTTGTAGTAGCTGGGGCCTCGGGGTGGGAGGGGCCTGGCGTAAGTGATCGGGTTCCTCACCCAAGATGGCGGGCCCGGAGTTCTAATGCAGCAGGAGAGCCGAAGGCTCTGTCGAAATCTCGAGGGGGGGCAGCATCCGCTCTCACTCAGCGGCGGCCTGATTTGTAAGTACCAGAGTACAAAATGTAGATTTATTTAAAAAGGTGCAATTTCTACATAGTAGGCTTTTCTAAGTGCGCGATTAAAACAAAATATGGCTTTTCAAGTCAAGCTGCAAAGTTTTTAGCAAGGTTTTTAGCGCTGTCCCGGCTTCCGCCTCAGGACCACAACACACACCACACTCACTCGTAATCAGTGAGGAATGGTGTTGATCTTGTTCTTTTGTAGTAGCTAGGGCCCCGGGTGGGAGGGGCCTAGCGCAAGTGATCGGGTTCCTCACCCAAGATGGCGGCCCGGAGTTCTAATGCGGCAGGAGAGCCGAAGGCTCTGTCGAATTCTCGAGGGGGGCAGAATCCGCTCTCACTCAGCGGCGGCCTAATTTGTAAGTACCAGAGTACAGAATGTAGATTTATTTAAAAAGGTGCAATTTCTACAAAGTAGGCTTTTCTAAGTGCGCGATTAAAACAAAATATGGCTTTTCAAGTCAAGCGGCAGAGTTTTTAGAAAGGTTTTTAGCGCTGTCCCGGCTTCCGCCTCAGGACCACAACACACACCACAATCACTCGTAATCAGTGGGGAATGGTGTTGATCTTGTTCTTTTGTAGTAGCTGGGGCCTCGGGTGGGAGGGGCCTAGCGCAAGTGATCGGGCTCCTCACCCAAGATGGCTGGCCCGGAGTTCTAATGCGGCAGGAGAGCCTAAGGCTCTGTCGAATTCTCGAGGGGGGGAAGGATCCACTCTCACTCAGCGGCGGCCTGATTTGTAAGTACCAGAGTACAGAATGTAGATTTATTTAAAAAGGTGCTATTTCTACAAAGTAGGCTTTTCTAAGTGCGCGATTAAAACAAAATATGGCTTTTCAAGTCAAGCAGCAACGTTTTTAGCAAGGTTTTTAGTACTGTCCCGGCTTCCGCCTCAGGACCAAAACACACACCACACTCACTCGTAATCAGTGGGGAATGGTGTTGATCTTGTTCTTTTGTAGTAGCTGGGGCCTCGGGGTGGGAGGGGCCTAGCGCAAGTGATCGGGTTCCTCACCCAAAATGGCAGGCCCGGATTTCTAATGCGGCAGGAGAGCCGAAGGCTCTGTCGAATTCTCGAGGGGGGGCAGGATCCGCTCTCACGCAGCGGCGGCCTGATTTGTAAGTACCAGAGTACAGAATGTAGATTTATTTAAAAAGGTGCATGATCTACAAAGTAGGCTTTTCTAAGTGCGCGATTAAAACAAAATATGGCTTTTCAAGTCAAGCGGCAGAGTTTTTAGCAAGGTTTTTAGCGCTGTCCCGGCTTCCGCCTCAGGACCACAACACACACCACAATCACTCGTAATCAGTGGGGAATGGTGTTGATCTTGTTCTTTTGTAGTAGCTGGGGCCTCGGGTGTGAGGGGCCTAGCGCAAGTGATCGGGTTCCTCACCCAAGATGGCGGGCCCGGAGTTCTAATGCGGCAGGAGAGCCGAAGGCTCTGTCGAATTCTCGAGGGGGGGCAGGATCCGCTCTCACTCAGCGGCGGCCTGATTTGTAAGTACCAGAGTACAGAATGTAGATGTATTTAAAAAGGTGCAATTTCTACATAGTAGGCTTTTCTAAGTGCGCGATTAAAACAAAATATGGCTTTTCAAGTCAAGCGGCAACGTTTTTAGCAAGGTTTTTAGCGCTGTCCCGGCTTCCGCCTCAGGACCACAACACACACCACACTCACTCGTAATCAGTGGGGAATGGTGTTGATCTTGTTCTTTTGTAGTAGCTGGGGCCTTGGGGTGGGAGGGGCCTGGCGTAAGTGATCGGGTTCCTCACCCAAGATGGCGGGCCCGGAAATCTAATGCAGCAGGAGAGCCGAAGGCTCTGTCGAATTCTCGAGGGGGGGCAGCATCCGCTCTCACTCAGCGGCGGCCTGATTTGTAAGTACCAGAGTACAGAATGTAGATTTATTTAAAAAGATGCAATTTCTACATAGTAGGCTTTTCTAAGTGCGCGATTAAAACAAAATATGGCTTTTCAAGTCAAGCTGCAACGTTTTTAGCAAGGTTTTTAGCGCTGTCCCGGCTTCCGCCTCAGGACCACAACACACACCACACTCACTCGTAATCAGTGAGGAATGGTGTTGATCTTGTTCTTTTGTAGTAGCTAGGGCCTCGGGGTGGGAGGGGCCTAGCGCAAGTGATCGGGTTCCTCACCCAAGATGGCGGGCCCGGAGTTCTAATGCGGCAGGAGAGCCGAAGGCTCTGTCGAATTCTCGAGGGGGGCAGAATCCGCTCTCACTCAGCGGCGGCCTAATTTGTAAGTACCAGAGTACAGAATGTAGATTTATTTAAAAAGGTGCAATTTCTACAAAGTAGGCTTTTCTAAGTGCGCGATTAAAACAAAATATGGCTTTTCAAGTCAAGCGGCAGAGTTTTTAGAAAGGTTTTTAGCGCTGTCCCAGCTTCCGCCTCAGGACCACAACACACACCACAATCACTCGTAATCAGTGGGGAATGTTGTTGATCTTGTTCTTTTGTAGTAGCTGGGGCCTCGGGTGGGAGGGGCCTAGCGCAAGTGATCGGGCTCCTCACCCAAGATGGCTGGCCCGGAGTTCTAATGCGGCAGGAGAGCCTAAGGCTCTGTCGAATTCTCGAGGGGGGGAAGGATCCACTCTCACTCAGCGGCGGCCTGATTTGTAAGTACCAGAGTACAGAATGTAGATTTATTTAAAAAGGTGCTATTTCTACAAAGTAGGCTTTTCTAAGTGCGCGATTAAAACAAAATATCGCTTTTCAAGTCAAGCAGCAACGTTTTTAGCAAGGTTTTTAGCGCTGTCCCGGCTTCCGCCTCAGGACCACAACACACACCACACTCACTCGTAATCAGTGGGGAATGGTGTTGATCTTGTTCTTTTGTAGTAGCTGGGGCCTCGGGGTGGGAGGGGCCTAGCGCAAGTGATCGGGTTCCTCACCCAAAATGGCAGGCCCGGATTTCTAATGCGGCAGGAGAGCCGAAGGCTCTGTCGAATTCTCGAGGGGGGGCAGGATCCGCTCTCACTCAGCGGCGGCCTGATTTGTAAGTACCAGAGTACAGAATGTAGATTTATTTAAAAAGGTGCATGATCTACAAAGTAGGCTTTTCTAAGTGCGCGATTAAAACAAAATATGGCTTTTCAAGTCAAGCGGCAGAGTTTTTAGCAAGGTTTTTAGCGCTGTCCCGGCTTCCCCCTCAGGACCACAACACACACCACACTCACTCGTAATCAGTGGGGAATGGTGTTGATTTTGTTCTTTTGTAGTAGCTGGGGCCTCGGGGTGTGAGGGGCCTAGCGCAAGTGATCGGGTTCCTCACCCAAGATGGCGGGCCCGGAGTTCTAATGCGGCAGGAGAGCCGAAGGCTTTGTTGAATTCTCGAGGGGGGGGCAGGATCCGCTCTCATTCAGTGGCGGCCTGATTTGTAAGTACCAGAGTACAGAATGTAGATTTATTTAAAAAGGTGCAATTTCTACAAAGTAGGCTTTTCTATGTGCGCGATTAAAACAAAATATGGCTTTTCAGGTCAAGCGGCAACATTTTTAGCAAGGTTTTTAGCGCTGTCCCGGCTTCCCCCTCAGGACCACAACACACACCACACTCACTCGTAATCAGTGGGGAATGGTGTTGATCTTGTTCTTTTGTAGTAGCTGGGGCCTCGGGGTGGGAGGGGCCTGGCGTAAGTGATCGGGTTCCTCACCCAAGATGGAGGGCCCGGAGTTCTAATGCAGCAGCAGAGCCGAAGGCTCTGTCGAAATCTCGAGGGGGGGGCAGCATTCGCTCTCACTCAGCGGCGGCCTGATTTGTAAGTACCAGAGTACAAAATGTAGATTTATTTAAAAAGGTGCAATTTCTACATAGTAGGCTTTTCTAAGTGCGCGATTAAAACAAAATATGGCTTTTCAAGTCAAGCTGCAAAGTTTTTAGCAAGGTTTTTAGCGCTGTCCCGGCTTCCGCCTCAGGACCACAACACACACCACACTCACTCGTAATCAGTGAGGAATGGTGTTGATCTTGTTCTTTTGTAGTAGCTAGGGCCTCGGGTGGGAGGGGCCTAGCGCAAGTGATAGGGTTCCTCACCCAAGATGGCGGGCCCGGAGTTCTAATGCGGCAGGAGAGCCGAAGGCTCTGTCGAATTCTCGAGGGGGGCAGAATCCGCTCTCACTCAGCGGCGGCCTAATTTGTAAGTACCAGAGTACAGAATGTAGATTTATTTAAAAAGGTGCAATTTCTACAAAGTAGGCTTTTCTAAGTGCGCGATTAAAACAAAATATGGCTTTTCAAGTCAAGCGGCAGAGTTTTTAGAAAGGTTTTTAGCGCTGTCCCGGCTTCCGCCTCAGGACCACAACACACACCACAATCACTCGTAATCAGTGGGGAATGGTGTTGATCTTGTTCTTTTGTAGTAGCTGGGGCCTCGGGTGGGAGGGGCCTAGCGCAAGTGATCGGGCTCCTCTCCCAAGATGGCTGGCCCGGAGTTCTAATGCGGCAGGAGAGCCTAAGGCTCTGTCGAATTCTCGAGGGGGGGAAGGATCCACTCTCACTCAGCGGCGGCCTGATTTGTAAGTACCAGAGTACAGAATGTAGATTTATTTAAAAAGGTGCTATTTCTACAAAGTAGGCTTTTCTAAGTGCGTGATTAAAACAAAATATGGCTTTTCAAGTCAAGCGGCAGAGTTTTTAGCAAGGTTTTTAGCGCTGTCCCGGCTTCCGCCTCAGGACCACAACACACACCACAATCACTCGTAATCAGTGGGGAATGGTGTTGATCTTGTTCTTTTGTAGTAGCTGGGGCCTCGGGTGTGAGGGGCCTAGCGCAAGTGATCGGGTTCCTCACCCAAGATGGCGGGCCCGGAGTTCTAATGCGGCAGGAGAGCCGAAGGCTCTGTCGAATTCTCGAGGGGGGGCAGGATCCGCTCTCACTCAGCGGCGGCCTGATTTGTAAGTACCAGAGTACAGAATGTAGATTTATTTAAAAAGGTGAAATTTCTACAAAGCAGGCTTTTCTAAGTGCACGATTAAAACAAAATATGGCGTTTCAAGTCAAGCGGCAAAGTTTTTTGCGAGGTTTTTGCGCTGTCCCGGCTTCCGCCTCAGGACCACAACACACACCACACTCACTCGTAATCAGTGGGGAATGGTGTTGATCTTGTTCTTTTGTAGTAGCTAGGGCCTCGGGGTGGGAGGGGCCTAGCGCAAGTGATCGGGTTCCTCACCCAAGATGGCGGGCCCGGAGTTCTAATGCGGCAGGAGAGCCGAAGGCTCTGTCGAATTCTCGAGGGGGGGCAGGATCCGCTCTCACTCAGCGGCAGCCTGATTTGTAAGTACCAGAGTACAGAATGTAGATTTATTAAAAAAGGTGCAATTTCTACAAAGTAGGCTTTTCTAAGTGCGCGATTAAAACAAAATATGGCTCTTCAAGTCAAGCGGCAAAGTTTTTTGCAAGGTTTTTAGCGCTGTCCCGCCCTCAGGACCACAACACACACCACACTCACTCGAAATCAGTGGGGAATAGTGATGATCTTGTTCTTTTGTAGTAGCTGGGGCCTCGGGGTGGGAGGGGCCTAGCGCAAGTGATCGGGTTCCTCACCCAAGATGGCGGGCCCGGAGTTCTAATGCGGCAGGAGAGCCGAAGGCTCTGTCGAATTCTAGAGGGGGAGGCAGGATCCGCTCTCACTCAGCGGCGGCCTGATTTGTAAGTACCAGAGTACAGAATGTAGATTTATTTAAAAAGGTGCAATTTCTACAAAGTAGGCTTTTCTAAGTACGCGATTAAAACAAAATATGGCTTTTCAAGTCAAGCGGCAAAGTTTTTAGCAAGGTTTTCAGCGCTGTCCCGGCTTCCGCCTCAGGACCACAACACACAACACACTCACTCATAATCAGTGGGGAATGGTGTTGATCTTGTTCTTTTGTAGTAGCTAGGGCCTCGGGGTGGGAGGGGCCTAGCGCAAGTGATCGGGTTCCTCACCCAAGATGGCGGGCCTGGAGTTCTAATGCGGCAGGAGAGCCGAAGGCTCTGTCGAATTCTCGAGGGGGGGCTTGATCCGCTCTCACTCAGCGGCGGCCTGATTTGTAAGTACCAGAGTACAGAATGTAGATTTATTTAAAAAGGTGCAATTTCTACAAAGTAGGCTTTTCTAAGTGCGCGATTAAAACAAAATATGGCTTTTCAAGTCAAGCGGCAAAGTTTTTAGCAAGGTTTTTAGCGCTGTCCCGGCTTACGCCTCAGGACCACAACACACACCACACTCACTCGTAATCAGTGGGGAATGGTGTTGATCTTGTTCTTTTGTAGTAGCTGGGGCCTCGGGGTGGGTGGAGCCTAGCGCAAGTGATCGGGTTCCTCACCCAAGATTGCGTGCCTGGAGTTCTAATGCGGCAGGAGAGCCGAAGGCTCTGTCAAATCCTCGAGGGGGGGCAGGATCCGCTCTCACTCAGCGGCGGCCTGATTTGTAAGTACCAGAGTACAGAATGTAGATTTATTTAAAAAGGTGCAATTTCTACAAAGTAGGCTTTTCTAAGTGCGCGATTAAAACAAAATATGGCTTTTCAAGTCAAGCGGCAACGTTTTTAGCAAGGTTTTTAGCGCTGTCCCGGCTTCCGCCTCAGGACCACAACACACACCACACTCACTCGTAATCAGTGGGGAATGGTGTGGATCTTGTTCTTTTGTAGTAGCTGGGGCCTCGGGGTGGGAGGGGCCTAGCGCAAATGATCGGGTTCCTCACCCAAGATGGCGGGCCCGGAGTTCTAATGCGGCAGGAGAGCCGAAGGCTCTGTCGAATTCTCGAGGGGGGGCAGGATCCGCTCTCACTCAGCGGCGGCCTGATTTGTAAGTACCAGAGTACAGAATGTAGATTTATTTAAAAAGGTGCTATTTCTACAAAGTAGGCTTTTCTAAGTGCGTGATTAAAACAAAATATGGCTTTTCAAGTCAAGCGGCAGAGTTTTTAGCAAGGTTTTTAGCGCTGTCCCGGCTTCCGCCTCAGGACCACAACACACACCACAATCACTCGTAATCAGTGGGGAATGGTGTTGATCTTGTTCTTTTGTAGTAGCTGGGGCCTCGGGTGTGAGGGGCCTAGCGCAAGTGATCGGGTTCCTCACCCAAGATGGCGGGCCCGGAGTTCTAATGCGGCAGGAGAGCCGAAGGCTCTGTCGAATTCTCGAGGGGGGGCAGGATCCGCTCTCACTCAGCGGCGGCCTGATTTGTAAGTACCAGAGTACAGAATGTAGATTTATTTAAAAAGGTGAAATTTCTACAAAGCAGGCTTTTCTAAGTGCACGATTAAAACAAAATATGGCGTTTCAAGTCAAGCGGCAAAGTTTTTTGCGAGGTTTTTGCGCTGTCCCGGCTTCCGCCTCAGGACCACAACACACACCACACTCACTCGTAATCAGTGGGGAATGGTGTTGATCTTGTTCTTTTGTAGTAGCTAGGGCCTCGGGGTGGGAGGGGCCTAGCGCAAGTGATCGGGTTCCTCACCCAAGATGGCGGGCCCGGAGTTCTAATGCGGCAGGAGAGCCGAAGGCTCTGTCGAATTCTCGAGGGGGGGCAGGATCCGCTCTCACTCAGCGGCAGCCTGATTTGTAAGTACCAGAGTACAGAATGTAGATTTATTAAAAAAGGTGCAATTTCTACAAAGTAGGCTTTTCTAAGTGCGCGATTAAAACAAAATATGGCTCTTCAAGTCAAGCGGCAAAGTTTTTTGCAAGGTTTTTAGCGCTGTCCCGCCCTCAGGACCACAACACACACCACACTCACTCGAAATCAGTGGGGAATAGTGATGATCTTGTTCTTTTGTAGTAGCTGGGGCCTCGGGGTGGGAGGGGCCTAGCGCAAGTGATCGGGTTCCTCACCCAAGATGGCGGGCCCGGAGTTCTAATGCGGCAGGAGAGCCGAAGGCTCTGTCGAATTCTAGAGGGGGAGGCAGGATCCGCTCTCACTCAGCGGCGGCCTGATTTGTAAGTACCAGAGTACAGAATGTAGATTTATTTAAAAAGGTGCAATTTCTACAAAGTAGGCTTTTCTAAGTACGCGATTAAAACAAAATATGGCTTTTCAAGTCAAGCGGCAAAGTTTTTAGCAAGGTTTTCAGCGCTGTCCCGGCTTCCGCCTCAGGACCACAACACACAACACACTCACTCATAATCAGTGGGGAATGGTGTTGATCTTGTTCTTTTGTAGTAGCTAGGGCCTCGGGGTGGGAGGGGCCTAGCGCAAGTGATCGGGTTCCTCACCCAAGATGGCGGGCCTGGAGTTCTAATGCGGCAGGAGAGCCGAAGGCTCTGTCGAATTCTCGAGGGGGGGCTTGATCCGCTCTCACTCAGCGGCGGCCTGATTTGTAAGTACCAGAGTACAGAATGTAGATTTATTTAAAAAGGTGCAATTTCTACAAAGTAGGCTTTTCTAAGTGCGCGATTAAAACAAAATATGGCTTTTCAAGTCAAGCGGCAAAGTTTTTAGCAAGGTTTTTAGCGCTGTCCCGGCTTACGCCTCAGGACCACAACACACACCACACTCACTCGTAATCAGTGGGGAATGGTGTTGATCTTGTTCTTTTGTAGTAGCTGGGGCCTCGGGGTGGGTGGAGCCTAGCGCAAGTGATCGGGTTCCTCACCCAAGATTGCGTGCCTGGAGTTCTAATGCGGCAGGAGAGCCGAAGGCTCTGTCAAATCCTCGAGGGGGGGCAGGATCCGCTCTCACTCAGCGGCGGCCTGATTTGTAAGTACCAGAGTACAGAATGTAGATTTATTTAAAAAGGTGCAATTTCTACAAAGTAGGCTTTTCTAAGTGCGCGATTAAAACAAAATATGGCTTTTCAAGTCAAGCGGCAACGTTTTTAGCAAGGTTTTTAGCGCTGTCCCGGCTTCCGCCTCAGGACCACAACACACACCACACTCACTCGTAATCAGTGGGGAATGGTGTGGATCTTGTTCTTTTGTAGTAGCTGGGGCCTCGGGGTGGGAGGGGCCTAGCGCAAATGATCGGGTTCCTCACCCAAGATGGCGGGCCCGGAGTTCTAATGCGGCAGGAGAGCCGAAGGCTCTGTCGAATTCTCGAGGGGGGGCAGGATCCGCTCTCACTCAGCGGCGGCCTGATTTGTAAGTACCAGAGTACAGAATGTAGATTTATTTAAAAAGGTGCAATTTCTACAAAGTAGGCTTTTCTAAGTGCGCGATTAAAACAAAATATGGCTTTTCAAGTCAAGCGGCAAAGTTTTTAGCAAGGTTTTTAGCGCTGTCCCGGCTTCCGCCTCAGGACCACAACGCACACCGCACTCACTCGTAATCAGTGGGGAATGGTGTTGATTTTGTTCTTTTGTAGTAGCTGGGGCCTCGGGGTGGGAGGGGCCTAGCTCAAGTGATCGGGTTCCTCACCCAAGATTGCGGGCCCGGAGTTCTAATGCGGCAGGAGAGCCCAAGGCTTTGTCGAATTCTCGAGGGGGAGGCAGGATCCGCTCTCATTCAGCGGCGGCCTGATTTGTAAGTACCAGAGTACAGAATGTAGATTCATTTAAAAAGGTGCAATTTCAACAAGGTAGGCTTTTCTAAGTGCGCGATTAAAACAAAATATGGCTTTTCAAGTCAAGCGGCAAAGTTTTTAGCAAGGTTTTTAGCGCTGTCCCGGCTTCCGCCTCAGGACCACAACACACACCACACTCACTCATGACAAGATAAGAATTAAATTCTCTCTTTGACGGAAAAAAAAATATCTAAAGTTATATATCTCAGTCTGCAAACTAGTTGAAAAAAGGGTATCAGGGCAGGGTAATGAACACCCAAATGTGTGTGCTCCATACAACAAAGTAGCACAGCATGAGCAGGCTCACTTTCTACGTTCTGTTTTTTACTGCTTGTCACAACTTACGTGCACTGCATCACATTGTTACTCTGGAGCACTTGCTACTTCTTCATTTTCATGAACACTTTGTCAATTTTCAATATATGAATTTTTTGTACCTGGGAGAGCTCTTCTTCTTCTTCTCTATCTTGGTGTTGATTGCTGTTCTTCAGAATTGAAATCCCAAATGAGACTGTTAATTACCTTTACAAAACCATTGGGATTATCAGGGGCCTGAGCTTGCTGCTATAATCCACAACACACACAGGTGTGAAAGCATCCAAACATTGGTATTATTCTGTGGTATGCATTTCTAATAGTGTCTCAACTTTACTCTCTTTATCCTTTACCCTATGAAGTGAGTTTGATTTGTTTTGCTCGGTCCACGTAGCTGGTCTGATGTATTAACTTTTGAACTCCATTTGGCCTACAACGATCGCATACTATGGGTTCCTTTAGTCCTACATAGTATAGCTCTACTCATACCTGAATATCTGGCTTAGTTAGAAAAACTCTTTCAAGCCTTGGTATTGAGGTACCTGCCCAGTTTTATCTATGCTCTTGAATCACAGCTTGTTAATCACTCTTTAAAAGTAGAAGGCCATTCCTCTCCAGCGCTTCTTTCATTGGAATCTATTTTTTTGTACAAACCAAAGTTGCTCTCACAAGTAGTAATTCCTAAAATTAGGATTTGGTGCCAGCGGTAAAACCTTGTGCAAAGTCCTCTGTAACAATCATTTGGCCAGCTGTGTTTATGGCCAGACTGTTTAGAGATCAGAGTAGGTCTCTTTCCTCCAAATCCAATTTTGCATTGGTAGTAAAATGCTGTTTCTGTTTTTTGCTCCTTAGATCCCTTTTTGGTGTGGTGGGTGGGGGTGGTTGCTGAATCATAGATGTATGCTATTCAGCTATTTGGATTGCCTAGTGTTTTTTCTTTATGTTAATTTGGTGTCTGCAGTTGAAGCTATAACCAAGAGGTTATTTCATGGAACTAGCAATTGACAGACCTTTTACTCTATCTGAAAACTCTTGAAATTGAAATTGAAATGGAAATTAACGCCATCTCGATGTGCCTCTCCTGGCTTGCACCATAGGTTCAAAGCCTCTTAACGTTTTAGACTTCATTGCAAGGTGAACTGTTACTCTGGTTATCACTGTTTTCCATTTTCCATTTGGTATAGCTGCTTCTTAGCTACAATTTCTGTGCACTTAAGAAGGCTTCTGGTTTCTCATGCTGCATTCAATCTCAAGCTTGGCAGTTCATCTTTTGTGATGTGGTCTTCACAGCAGCGCTCTTTGTAACTAACAGAAGAGGATCTGCTTGATTTTCTTTCCTTGAATGTTCTGTTTCTAGTCACAATTAGCTCAGCAAGGAGATCCTTTGTCTCTCTTGGTTCGAAAGCCCCTTTTATAGTCTTCCCTACAGACACCTTTAGCTGTCTATTGTCAAATACATATTGTCTCAGTAAAATATGATATGTATTGTACAGTAAAACATGTATAAATTGTGGTCTTTGAGTCTACTCCTTGCTCTTGATTGGTTGGCTTTCTTGTTGATTCCATAGACACTTCAGGGCAACAGAACCCCCCCACCCCACACTCAGCATGCATCCCACAAATAACACACTAGACACCAGTGTTACATTGGGAATAAACTGCCGCAGGTTTATTTTATTACATTACAACGTTATGTAATCATAGTGGGTTATCTTACGGGCAATCCAGGGGCAGGCCGCATTCTCGCCACCTGCCCGCCTGATGAGCCGGAAGCTTGTCTCCTTTCTGGTGAAGAATTGGCTTGGTAGTTTGGTCTGCCCTGTTCCCATGATGCACTGGGCCAGGGACAGACTAATTTGCATATAGCCAGGTTCTGAGCTGGGATGGGGCAGTGAGCTAAATAACGGTGATGGATCAAGCCCTGATCTTTGGACTGGGTAAGAGTGGTCTGCTTAATTCAGACACTCTGTTCATCACCACCCCCTTTTCTGAATCATTTTGTCCACCATAAGCGTGGAAGGGTATACTCAGACATGAGTTCCTTGCTCACTGCTCCGTCAGGATTCAAGCAAGCCGGACCGACGACGCCTGAAATGGCAGAAACCGGTCCCCGGAAGCTTGTCTCCTTTCTGGTGAAGAATTGGCTTGGTAGTTTGGTCTGCCCTGTTCCCATGATGCACTGGGCCAGGGACAGACTAATTTGCATATAGCCAGGTTCTGAGCTGGGATGGGGCAGTGAGCTAAATAACGGTGATGGATCAAGCCCTGATCTTTAAACTGGGTAAGAGTGGTCTGCTTAATTCAGACACTCTGTTCATCACCACCCCCTTTTCTGAATCATTTTGTCCACCATAAGCGTGGAAGGGTATACTCAGACATGAGTTCCTTGCTCACTGCTCCATCAGGATTCAAGCAAGCCGGGCCGACGACGCCTGAAATGGCAGAAACCGGTCCCCGGAAGCTTGTCTCCTTTCTGGTGAAGAATTGGCTTGGTAGTTTGGTCTGCCCTGTTCCCATGATGCACTGGGCCAGGGACAGACTAATTTGCATATAGCCAGGTTCTGAACTGGGATGGGGCAGTGAGCTAAATAACGGTGATGGATCAAGCCCTGATCTTTGGACTGGGTAAGAGTGGTCTGCTTAATTCAGACACTCTGTTAATCACCACCCCCTTTTCTGAATCGCCTGATGAGCCAGGCAGCACCGTGGCAAACCACCATGTGCTGCCCCTTATGGTAAACATAATACTCATGCCCCTTGCGGGGCGTACTAGGCAAACCCCCGGTTGCACAGGCCCACAACCGCCCGAAGGACGAATGGGGCGCCGACACGTGTTCCCCGAACCTCCCATGAGGCCCCAGGTCTTAGGCTCTGGCACCCCTATGTGCCCGCTGAGGTCCAGTGCTGAACTTCTCTGCTTCCGAATTGCCCTGTAACTCCGCCTGCAACGAAAATTAAAACACTAAAACGTTCAAACTCTCCTCCACAAGCTGACACACAGGGTGAGAGGTCGGGAGGGAAAATGTGTGTCCCCCCACGAGGACACTACGACGCGTCTTGTGCGGCAAAGAGGCAGAGAAAATGGCGAGGGGGGCTTAAGTACCCCTCGCCCTGCCTGCCGCACCGGACGTGCCCGCCCAGCTCCTCTTAGCTCCCCTCGGGACCCCGCCTGCCCAGGGGAGGAGAGAGGCTAGAGAGGGGCGGGGGAAGCCCTCAGTGTCTAAGGGGCCGCCCTCCTGATGGCCACTGCGTGGCCTCGGGCAGCCGCATAGACACTTCAGGGCAACAGGACCCCCCACCCCACACTCAGCATGCATCCCGCAAATAACACACTAGACACCAGTGTTACATTGGGAATAAACTGCTGCAGGTTTATTTTATTACATTACAACGTTATGTAATCATAGTGGGTCATCTTATGGGCAATCCAAGGGCAGGCCGCATTCTCACCACCTGCCAGCCTGATGAGCCAGGCAGCACCGTGGCGAACCACCATATGCTGCCCCTTATGGTAAACATAATACTCACGCCCCTTGCGGGGCGTACTAGGCAAACCCCCGGTTGCACAGGCCCACAACCGCCCGAAGGACGAATGGGGCGCCGACACGTGTTCCCGGAACCTCACATGAGGCCCCAGGTCTTAGGCTCTGGCACCCCTATGTGCCCGCTGAGGTCCAGTGCTGAACTTCTCTGCTTCCGGATTGCCCTGTAACTCCGCCACAGCCCGGCCGGCGGCAACTGTCGCTACCCGGGCCCCCCACTACTTAGCTTCCTTCCTACCTGCAACCTTTGTCCTTTTGTCTCAGCAATTAACTATTTCCTCTGTTAGCAGTGTCCCCAATACGGGATACTAACACATTTTTATACTATTGTAGCTTAAGCTTGCATGCGCACAGCCATACCAATAGCAACCAAGAGGCACAGCCTTAGACCAGTACTTGACCGTAAAGTCTAACTGATTATTAGTGCATTG
The DNA here is from genome assembly GCF_964261635.1 of Lissotriton helveticus. NCBI lineage: Eukaryota > Metazoa > Chordata > Amphibia > Caudata > Salamandridae > Lissotriton > Lissotriton helveticus. Next base: position 569,950,402 of record NC_136065.1, read on the forward strand.
TGAGCCTCCAATAAAATGGGGGCATACTGTTGGAAGTTCTATTATGAGAGAAAGCACTTCGCTATTACTGAAAGTAAACATGTGGGGAAAGCTAAAGCCCGCTGTCCCAGCTGCTCCATCTCTCATAAACTAACATAAGTATAAAGATGGAACAAGAGGTAAATAACCTGACTTTCAGAGAGAGAATATTCTAAATTCTGCAGCACATTCAAAATGGCAAGTTGACAGACTGGAGCTGGTCTTTATCGTTAGGATGACATTGCTCTCATACTCCTTAGTCCCTGAGATAATAGGCTCACATGCACACTGTTCACCTTGCACTTCTGGCCATCAGCCTTACCACTGCATGGTGAACCGAGAGTGCCCATCACTAATGCTTAAGAATGAACACATCTTCTGAAATATGAAGACAATGCGGCACGTGTTTCCTGGAGTACTGAGTGCCGCTTCCACAGTAAACTCTATGTACCTTATTGCCTAATGTGCCGTGGTTTAAAGCGCTCGTGCGCTCCCCACACAACAGGGGTCAGGCTACTTGTGCAGTACGGGCACTACACGGATTGCTAACCGCTGACTGAAACTCAGTTGAGGTGCCCGTAAACTGAGCTCTGCCCATGCGCCCTAGACGGGACATCCGCCACATGCGCACAACTCTGCCAAACAGGACATTTCCGCCAGGTACAGAGACACCTCTCCCAAAGCATCATCAACCTAGTGATATTTATGTCCTGAATACACATAAACAGAACTGTCAGAGCACTCAGAACGAAATAAACGAAAGGAAAGCTGTGGGGCAAGCTACAGGGCTCGCTGTCCCAGCTACTCCATGGATTAACTGTCAGGCCACCATCATCAGGAACGAGCCTCCACCCAGACCTGTCCCTCACTCTGATAACTAAATAAGTTATGGTTGGAAAAAGAAGGAAATTACCTAACTATATGCAATAATTTTCCTATTTTGCAGCACATTACAGAAAAGCGGTTGACAGGCTGAAGCTGGTCTTTGTCGTTCGGATGCCATTGCTTACTTACTTCGTAGTCTATAGGAACATTAGGCTTAAAATTGCACACTATTCACCTCGCAATTCTAGCCTCCGCCATACCACAGCTTAGCGGACCGAATTGTGCCCATCACAAACAGCTTGAGGATGAACACAACTTCTAAATTTCTAAGGAGCCTGTCCGACCTAGGTAGTATGTACATGGGAATTACCCCAGGGAGCCTTGTCGATCCCCAGGGGGACCCGGCAGCGGAAGCCCATACCAGCATGTTGGCTGCCGTTAGCCGGCCTCTCCAACTAACATAACAGAGAGAAAGACATGTTAAAACAATGCAGAGCGTGATACCTGGAGTACAGGGATGCCGCTTATCTCGTTATTCTCTTTGTGATTTAGCTGCCTCAAAGATGCCGTGAATTCAAGGGCTCCTACGCTGTGCAAGCCTATGTAGACCAGCTGACAAATTCGGTCAGGGAGGAGATCTCAAAGCCCTTGAAAGGGTGCAGCTGAGTACGGGCCACCCTGACTACTATTCATGAAGGGCAGCAGGCGGGGCCAACACTGCCCCCACCCGCCAGAGGCTCGAATACCGGTCAGTACTCCATACCTAAAAAGTTCCTCAAATGCTCCCATGCGCTCAGAGGGTGGCAACAAACCTGCGCCTGACATATATAGCCAAGTAAAGCCAACGGCTGGCAGGGGGGGGGCCCCTGTCCTAAAAGCCAGACAGTGTTGTGCCTGAAATTGAAAGACTGTGCCACGCAAAGGAGCCACCAACCTGAAACCGAGCGCCAGTGCACTTACTGCTGGAAAAGCAGTGACGGGCCCTGCCGCAAATAAGTACATTCGGGGAGGCTTTCTCACCCAGTGAGGTTAAAAGTTATCAAGAAATTGGTGGGTACCCCGCAGCGCTAGGCGGGGAAAAAGGAAGGGCCCCCTCCCCCTAGAATGGCACAGGTGGGCTTCTAATCATGAATGGTGTACTTGTGCGACATATTGTGCCCTGGTATTAAACCCCAGCAACATGACAGGGAAGACAATAGCAGAGCCTAGCCATGCAAAGCTTGAACAAATAGACCGGCAGTACCTCATTGCATAGCACTCCTACAAGCCCTAACAGGGCTGCAACCCATAGCCCGCTAGTACCTATGCTAAGGAAAATAGCCAACTGTATACACGTACTACCCACTAGTATCGGTCGAAAGGACGTGCCCCAAGAAATGCCGGGCAGTCATCTTTTATCTTGCCCTAGTTGGAGGCTCCAAGGACCTGCTGCCCACGTGACCCTGGGTGTGAAACCAACTATTCCCCGGATCGCTTGGAGCCGCAACATAGCTAGCCCTCCGCCAGAGGGTGTGGCATGGGCATGCCTGAATCTCATGAAGACTGGGGGCATGAATTTGCAGTGCTTATGTTATACCATGCCCTACATACCCATGCCTGAGATAGTATAGCAAGGAGCCTGCTAAACTTGGGAACCAGATTGCTGTCTCTTTACACTGTAGCTATCCGGCCGTGCACAAGTGCGACCACTGCTAGTGCTGTGAAAGACGGTCTGCCTGTAATGCAGCCTCATACCTCTGTTTGCGTCGCTTTCAATAAAAGTCGATAATGAACCACTCGCACCCTCCATGCAGACAGTGTAACTGTTCTGCTAAAACTCCTGATGAAGCAGGAAGAATATAAAATATTTATCTTGGATATTAAGATCGTGAGCATGACATGTGCTCTTGACTCTCCCCCTTACCATTCTACCCAGAAACCACCTCAACCCGGGCCAGCCAAGCCAAGTATTCCAGAATAGTGCCTCTAACTGTACATAGCACGCTATTGTAACTTGCACTCAATACACGTTATCCCCCTGTAATGCACTCTATGCCACTACATGTATTGTTAGCTCACGTCTGTCACTTTCCTCCATGTAACTGAGCGATTGCCTATGTAAGGTGTTTCTTGTAGTGCTCTCAAGAAACAGTTCTGTTCCTATTGAGAAGCGCTCCGATACGCTCTGAGGTCAGCGCTAAATAAGGGCAATATAAGAGAGAGTGCGTGACTATGCACTGTGGTTGGCTGCGGAGCGTCAGTAAAGACTAGAACCCGGTGTTAGCACCGAGATCATAAACAGGAAAACCTTCCAAACACACAAGGTGCACTGAGATATTTGGACCACTGCGGGTTAATACCTAGCGCACCGTCACATTAACTAATAATAGGCAGAGCTTTTGGTTGCGCAACTAGCTCAAGATCCGCCCTTGCTATGTAACATTAGTTCTACTGTTTGAGCTCCCACCAATATTGTTGTATAATCCTCCTACTAGTGTAGATTGCGTACATTACACCATTAACCCTGTAATACACTGAGTGCGAACTCCCTTACTGCTAGAACGCAATTATCACTTGGATTTGGTACCCAAATGTAATATGCACACTTCACTTTTCTCTTGTAACGCGCTGCTTGCTACCTATTACGCAGTGATTGCACAGGTAACAAGAACAGTATTTTAGTAGGGTGGACAATGGGAGCACTATAAAAGTTCCGGGCTGACACTCTCCATAGGAGAATAGCTCCAGGAGGCTGTACTTAAAACGCCTGAAGCAACTGAAAAATTGCGGATAAATGGCAGGGAGAAATAATGCGAGTCCCTCACAGAAGCAATACCAAGGAAGTTCCTCCCTCCGTGGCTACCCATAACCGTAGTCCCGAAGGGACTAACCAAGACGTGACCAACGCAGATGGAGGAGTGATCGTTGCATCAAGAGATGCATGACACCTGTCTGCCACAACAAGGGTGGGGCCGAGTGACAAGCACTAACTTCCGCGACTCGCAGAGCCAGCGGTGCACGAAGGACACCACCCAATGGTCCCCGCTCAGTGTTCCTGGTTACCAACCGGAGCCCTGCCTGAGCACTGCTAAGCAAACCGCATCGACGCGCGACTTGCCAGCAGGACAGCACTCCCCACACACCAAACAATGTGCAAGGCGGGGGGGGCACGGGAGAAACATCTAGACACGCCGCTCACCCACCCTTGCTTCAAAACCCATCCTCGCCCCCACGATGCCCAATTCCAACCTCACAGAGTCGGTGCATTGCCTAAAAAAGAGTAGTCTAACAGAGGGGCGCGGGCAACAAGTAACTAAACCTCAACGACAGCTGAACCGGGGAGGCCAGCCGGGGGAAAACCTCGCAGACCGCGCAGTCGAGGGAACGAGACGCAACCGCTGGCCACGTGCAACCTCCAGCAGTGCGGTGCAGACCCTGTCTCACCCTAGACCTGCCACGAACTCAAACTAAGCGTGTCAAAAGAAAATATCAACCAGTCCTCTGTTCCAATTGGAGGGTATAAAATATGACCGAAACAAAAACCCCTGCCAATCAAAACCCGAGAGTGGATGAACAAAGCAGATCCGTGGACCGCCATGTTCCCAGTTATAGCCTCACGGCAGTGGAAAATCGATCTCGCACCAACAAAGAGCCTGCTGCTTGCCAAGTGCAGTGCGCCGGTCAGGTACGCTTAAATATGCAGGCTCCCCCCACTACTCTGAAGCCGCGCCCTTTGATGTTGAGGGATCCAACTGGCTGCAAGAGCTACCCAGGCATAGGGTGTGCATGAGAGCCCAAGGGGGGAGGTGCAACGCTAGGGGTGATCTGGGGGGGACTGCCTTTGAACGGATAAGTATTCACACGCGAGCACAAGAGGACAGCCCGAGGCCACTCGATGGCCCCGCCCCCGGATGGCCAAACGGCTCGGCCACAAGAACCACACACAGAGAACGAAGAACACAAAAGGCAGAGAAAGCTGTATCAATAATATCACGCAGCCCGTGCGAGACGCAGGGAAACCAGTGGGTCATGGTCGGAGCGCGCCAGCCAGGCAAAGGAGCGTCAAAAACTCCCGGTGTGAATTCAAGCCAGAAAGCGGCCACCTGGCGCCCATACCGCCAGTGGCCCCTCCACCGAGAGCAGCACGAGAAGGCTCATGCGGATAGCAGGCCAAGGGGGTGTCTGTGAAACCGACACTTGCGCACAAAGGCATGCGAAAAGCACCCACACCAGTCCGCACTCCAGCAAAAATCACACAAAATAGTCAACAATGATGACCCCGAAAACACACCAATGATGTCCATAAACTCCCGAAACAACGCGCAACAAACGTCGCCTTCCCGGCCCCATGAGGCCAGCGATCCAACCATTCAAACCATGAAATTCCCGCGCACGGTCGCCAGGCCGAAAATCTCCAAGTCAGCCAGACGCCACAGCCGCCAGTCCAACAAAATTGTTCAACCCTAAACGTGCCGTCTGAAAGCAGCAACCACCACAAAGCCAAATGCTCACAAACTAAACCACGCCACACCGCCAGCCAAAGCAGAAGACCGCGCCCAACTGGCCCAACATCCAAGAAACCAAGTCACACAGCTCCCTCGTGAGCCAACACGGCAACCCTCAGTTGCATCAGGCCTCCGCGAAACGGAACACACCATGCGAACCATCCGGCATCCCAAATGGCAATCATTGAAACAAAACTGAAAAGCGGAGCGAAGCGATTCAAAAATGTGTGTCCCTCCACGAGGACACTACGACGCGTCCGGTGCGGCAAAGAGGCAGAGAAAATGGAGAGGGGGGCTTAAGTACCCCTCGCCCTGCCTGCCACACTGGACGTGCCCGCCCAGCTCCTTTTAGCTCCCCTCGGGACCCCGCCTGCCCGGGGAGGAGAGAGGCTAGAGAGGGGCGGGGGGGGAAGCCCTCAGTGTCTAAGGGGCCGCCCTCCTGATGGCCACTGCGTGGCCTCGGGCAGCCGCATTTCCCTTCTTTCTATTCTATGACTTTCCTCTACATTCTTTGTTTGTCCCACCTCTGGAGCATTTCCACTTTTAATCAATGTTCTGATTGGATGGTGTGTGTCCTTCATCTAGTTGCATTTAAGGAACTGCTGTCTTCGTTTTGTTCGAGCACTGGAAGTGTTTTTTCGCCCTCTCCCTCATATGCAACCCACACCATTAAAACAGTCCCTCTCTCTGTGTTGTTCCTCCCTCTTCCTCCCACAGCTATTCCATTGATTCTCTATGTTTTATTTTAAAAAAATGTATTTCCACTTCTCTGTAGTACGTCTGCCCCACCTCACCTCCTGCTCTTTTGCTCCCCCTTTGCTCTTGGTTGCATTGTCTTTATATTTTGTCATTTGCAGCCTGGCACACATATTTGTGCACATTTCTTTAATTAGTTTTTTACCAATTTAAGATAGGTGTCCACCATATCGGAAAGATACGAAAAAACAAAATGGCAGCTATGTCATGCTGTATTCAACCACATGTGTGGTGACACCCATGGTTGCATATGTCAGCATACTGGGCCGCAGTAGCGTCATAATGCATATGCATACATACGTGATAAAAAACACTTGCACTTAGACCTTATCGCACTTGTCTTTGCAGGTGGTTGGCAGCTCCAGAAACTGTCCATTTTTATTTTTTTGTCAGTGTCGAACAGCATCACAAAAACGTGTTAGCAAAGGCAATAAGTTGATATAGCTTTTAAAAGGTGAGACCAATAATCTTTACCAGTGATTGTTTAAAAATGGTCCCAAAATTATGGTTATTTGCCCAGGTCTGCAATTTTTATTAAATTACCAGCCCTGTGGTATAGGGAAGAGGGCATCACCCTTCTGTCTTTTGTCTAGTATACAGCTATATTTAATCACCTTTGGTACCTCTCAATGATCTCAGACTCATTTGAGAGATACTTTAAATCAGCTAAAATGTGTAATTTCTGTTACCACTCTATTTCATTTCTCTGATGGGGTCCCCTAAACTGAAGTTAAAGGCGCTCCTCTATAAAAAATGTACAACCATGCTGTTGAGCAGCTCACAATACAATCGTCCATAGCTATAAACTGAGTGTTAAAATGTCATATTAAAATGCCTTTTAGAGAGCATTGCTGCCATCTAGGAATTTTTGAATAATGCTTTATATCTGTCAGTTAACAACTGGTATGGAACAATTTACTCTCTCTGGGCTCTATTGACGGAATGGAGTACATTGAAGCAAGTCACACCAGATACCCATTTTGACAGTTCTCACCAGCAACAACAAGCATTGGCAAACCCAATAGGTTTAAAGTTGGCTGCTTGCTTTTTGGATTTGTCAATGCTTGTTTTGTTTAATTATGATTTTTGCAAATCTCCATTGTAAAGGGAAGCTGCCCATTCCCCGTCAATTTTTAAAAGTATTGAGTAATGCAAAATATTTTGGGGGTTTCAAAAAAACATATTGCCATAGTAGTCCCAGGCACTGAAGGGAACTACTTTGAGTGTGGGGGTGCTCCATGTGAAAGGGCAGTGGGTTGTCACACACAGTGAAGATAGCCAATGGCTGAAGTGGTCTGATGCTGTATGCTATAGTGGGCGGAAAAGAAATGTGAATGGCACAATAATAGACCAATAAGGTGAAGAAAGCTGTCTGACAGCCCTTATTCATAAATATATTATACACAGTAACGGCTGCTAGTGGGAGTGCTGCGGGGCAGTGATGCAGGGCGGGGGAGGGGCAGGGTGGGGGGTAGTAAAGTATACAAATAAATAAATAAATAATGAAATTCATTGTATTTATTTATTTGTATACTTACCTCCGTTCGGCCATAATCCGGTGTTTACTACCCCCCACCCGGCCCCTCCTTACTCTGCGTCACCGCCCTGCAGCAATCACCCCAGGACCCGCTACTGATTATACATGTTATTTTAGTGAAATTAAAAGATCTTGGGTCATGCTAGTCCTTACAAAAATCACTCTTTTGTTCAAATGCTTACAAGGAGTGTGAGGAAATGTGCAAAATGGCCAATGTACCCAATGTCTTGTTCATATGTTTTCAGGCCGCCTCTGCCCTTCTAATAGTTACTGCACATGTGCACTATTGAGATTGATTTGGAAGGGAGAAGAGAAGCCTCATCTTCCTCTGGTCGTGCATTATCAGAGAGGGTATCTCTATGAGTGGGCTGGTCTTATGATTTGGAGCCAAATTGTCAGAGTATTTGGAGATGCAGATGGCTTGTTAAGTCAATGTGTTTTATTGTAACTTGGGATGTGTGTTTGCGTCAGCAAGTTTCCTAATGTGCTCTCACTGATGATTTGTGGTAATGAGTTAGCTACTTGTGTATTTCTTCTAAAACTTGTTCTGTGGTGCCTTAATCATTCCAGTGTTAATCTTCTTGACTTGGCATTTGGAGTTTTTCGTCCCTCCTCCTTCAGCCTACCCTCCTTAATGGTATGGCATGGCCAGCAATCAACCATATTGGGTATAGGAAGTATGCCGAGAGATTTTCTTATGTCCTACTTGATGTCTTGTCATTCAGTGGCCCTTAGTTTGAGGTTCCGTGGTTTTCGGGACCGGACTCAATTTTGTTTGCGTTGTTTGTGACGCCATTTTGTGTTGCCCTAACGTAGGCCGTGGAAGTAAACGAACGAACAAAGTTGCATGGGCTTCGTTGTTCATGTACGTATTAACTTGGCCTTTTCGACTTGCAAGTGAACTGCAAGATGCTGATCCCGTCACCTGAAACTGACCCTTTCACGAAGGCAAACTCTCTAGCTGATCGTTGTCTAAAATTGCCAATCAATGTTCAGGATATCGTCAACTTTTAGTTTCTTGCACATATCTTATCCTACTCAACATCTGAATTGTTTCTTTCCTTATGACTTTTCATTACATGGGTAGTGCTTTCAATTATGGGTTTGTCCGGCTTGTGGTAATCGAATTTGGGACAGCCCTAATAATTAACTTGTGGGTTGGTACGATGTGAAGTGAGCTTCTTGGAATGTAATAATATGTGTGAAAATGTATTTCATTCGTTAGAATTTGCCGCAGTGGGTGTGCATTCGTAATGAACTGAAATTTTAGATAAAAGGTGATGTCTTGCTCTACGAAAATTGAGCACTTTCCTGAGTTGTACACCGTGTTGTATTGCTTGGTTTACTGTTACTAGCTGCAGCTAATAAATTTGATCTCTGACGCCAACTAGAAGTATTCCGTGTCTCTGTTTGCCAGGACAGGGGAACCCGAAGACTTTGGGCGTGTCCCTGACGCCGCTGGGTTCTGAAAACCCGGTTCTTCAAGTTGGTAGCATGCACTCAAGCAAGAATGCTGAGATATGCTATATGCCTCGATGTTCTAGATTTTCCTTTCAACGTGGAACTGTCTTTTCTATCTTCTTGCAATTATGTCTTTCACGTGGTTCTTCAAAATACGTACTTTCCAATTGTATTAAATGCTTCCTTTGCAAGTATGAATTACTTTGTGAGAGGTGTTTAGCCTCACAGACACACCCTCTACTTAAAAACAAATATATCTATAAGACCTTCCCACCCTCCTCATCTCCTGTTTTCATGGCTCAGGCTCCTACTCTTTTTAGTAGGACTGGTCTGAACATGATGATAAGACAGGAATAATTAGTCAGAGCTAAGAAAGCTCTTAAAGAAAGTTAATTACTAATTAAATATTTGAAGCATTACCTCCTCTTGCTTCTTTTGCCCTGCTTAATTGCTTTGTGAGATATAGGAAGCAATAATATGATCAGGAAAACAGGGCTCTGTAACTCAAAGTTTAATTGCTTAATCGTTGTGCCTCTATTCATAGCATAGATGATAGAACTTTTTGATCAAACACATTTTTACTTTCTGTGTCATGGAACTCCCTATAGTATCTAACAAACGTGCAAGGGACTGCCACTTGGCTGCCCAAATGATTTCCACTAAAAATAAAACCCAGCGCATCTGCCAGAGAAGTTAACATTCCTCTTGTTGACCACCAGCCCTCTACATGAACTGGAGGTAGTTCACCTGGGGGCATATTACCAAGGCAGGCAATATGAAATTATCGCTGCTTTTGCGGCCGTTTCGGCTGCAAAGCGGCGATAATTTCATCGCCCTATTAGCAAGCTGTCGCTAACATCAGTTAGCAACAGCTTTTAGGTGATAGCAAGCGGTTCGGGCCCGCTTTACATATCAGCGATTTTTATCGCTAATGACATGCAAAGTGGGAGTATCCAACCTGTTAGCGACTGAAAGCAGTCTCTAAAATCGCTATCGCCTATTATCAACGCAGGCTTAGCGACAAAAAATTTGTGCTAAGCGCAAATATCGCTGAAAACTAACGCCTGCTCAGACCAGTTCTTAGCCTGTATATCCAACGGGAGGTGGATATTCAGGCTAAGTCCCTATTAGCGATAATGCCTGAATATCACTGGATTTTCAGCGATGTTCACGCATTTCGCCGCTATCGCCGGATATTTTATCGCTTTGGAGATAAACGTTGCTAATAGCAGGTTATCTCTGTGATAAAATCTGGCGACAAGCGGCGATAAAAAATAATTTCGCTAAGCTTATTTAGCGATAAATATTGCTAGTTGTTGATAATATGCCCCCAGATTCTTTGTAGGCTAAACTAATCATGATCGTAACCCACCTTCTCAGTGTCTACACTGATGGCTTGAACCCTTTCCTGGCAGACCTGAAATTAACAAACTATTCTTGCCTGGAACTCTCACTGCCGCTAGTCTCTCCAGGTATATCAAAATAGCTTGTTCGACTTAGAGAGAATAGAGACTGAACTCCTCCAGTGTCTGAGGGTCTGCATTAAGTACCGGCAAGACAATTTCCTCTTCCATATGAAATGCTGACTAACCCATAGGAATGAATGATGCACCGAAACGCAGGACAACTCTCCCTCTAATATCTGTAGGAATTGATATTTAAAAGATAGAGAGCCTAATTCTCCTAATCGTCTTGCTGACACAAAACCCTTGAATGCCTGCTTAGTACATTTTGATTCGCCTGTAGATTTCACTGTGTGCGGCTAAACATCATAATTGTAGCCCACTGTATCTCTTAGAGTTGGACTTTTAACTGTCTATCTGTCCACCACCTAGTGAAAGTACCCCAATGTCTTCTTTGAGACGACAATGTAGATTGCCTTCTGGAGGCCTGAGTAAAAAAATGGGCAACCTTTCTTATAATTCCCTGTTCGGTATCGCTGAGCTCTCATTCCCCAGGCTGTCAGCCTGAGTTTACGCAAACTGTCGACCTGAAGTAGAGTAAAGGACAGAGGAGATGAATGAAAGTGAAGAAGCCATTCCCTGTCAGACTTCACCAGAGAGTAACAGGGGAATGAGACCAGGCTGGTATAATTAGGATTACCTTTGCTCTCTCCTTCCCCCACCTGATCAAGAATCTCGGAGAAGAGGGTAGGGGGAAATGCATACAGTAGCCCCTCTTGTCAAGGACATGAGACCGCTTCTAGGTTCCAAGCTCCTTCCTCCTTTATCCATGAATACAACTTCCGCACTTTTGCAGTGTGTTGAGTCATAAATAAATCCATCACTAGATAGACCCCTCTCTGGCTCAATTGATGAATATCTGATGACTGTGAGAGAACTAGTTGGATGGTGGAATTTCTCAACTCAGTCTATCTGCATTACATTCACCTTGCCCTTGATATAAATTGCTGATGATTATAATGTTGCCCTGAGCTCTTCTGAAAATCCAATCCATTGCCTATGACAGAGGGCGAGCCCTCGTTCCCGCTGCTAGTTGAGAAAAGCCTTTGGAGTGTTGTTGTCTGTTCTGATGACTACTGCTTTGGTTTGCAGTGGGTGGGCAATGTGTCATAGGGCTTAGTATACTGCTTGTAATTCCTTCCAATTGGAAGGCCTATTCCAATGTTTCACAGACCAATGCCCTTAAATTTTTTTGGTCCTTCATGTAGGCTCCCCAACCTGTAGCACTGGCATCCATCATCACAATAGTTTGCTACTGTGAAGCTAATGAGACTCATTCTGAATGTTTGCAGCAATCATTCACTATGCTAGTTAATTTTTTGATTTTGCCTGTCATTGGGATTTTCAGCATCAAGGGGCTGACACACTGGAGCCCATGATCCATGATATATCTTACTATTATGTTTAGTCATAATCTTGCCCAAGGCACCAGAATAATAGTTGCTGCCATGTTTCCTTGAATCTGTAGCCAAGTAGCTACCATTTGATTCTCTTTGTTCATCAAGTTCTGGAGATGGGAATGGATCTTTGTTACTCTTTTCTCCAGAAGAGTTGAAGTCTACAATCAGCTGTGAACCTTCGACCAGTGGACATCTGAACCTGGACTGCGACTAGGCGAGGCATGCCATAATTTACAAAAAATCTGTGTACCTTAAGGACTGCTGTAGCCTTCTCTGTCTATACCTTTGTTGTCTGACAGGATGGAGAGATTATCAGACAATTATCCAGATATAAAAGGGTCATCACCCCTGAAGGTGTAACGGAGCCATAAGAGGTGCCAGCACTTTGTGAAAACACAAGAAGATGACATGAGGCCAAATGACATTACTCTGATCTAGTGATGGTGACCCACCGCAAGCCTTAGACATTTCTGATGAGTTAGATAAATTAAAATAGGCAGACAACCATCCGGCAGACCCACGACTGTAAAGTAGCCCCCTCTGACACAAGAGGAATCACCGGCTGTAAACTAATCATTCGAAAGTGGGTGGTCTTGATCCACCTGTTTATGTTCCTGAGATTGAGCACTGACCTGCACTCACTAGAGACCGTTCTGACCAAGAAAAGGAACTAGTAAGAATCTTCTACCCTTCACCAACAGCTCTCTTGTCGAGTAAGGACTGATTCCTCAACCACAAAAACCTTGTTTCACTGATTTTGTCAGGATGGAAGTTGGTATAGTTCCTTACCTCAGTTGAATTAAGATGACCCAGATTAAGTATCCTTTTTTTAAAAAATTGCTCAGTACCCACTGTTCTGTTATGTGTCTCTCCCAGATGTTGATAAATGTTCATAATCGCTCTCCCACTGGATCTCCTATCTTGTGCAGGGTAATTGTGAGATACTCTGTTTAGTTGATCTAGACTGCCTGACATTATCCTGCCCATTAGAAGGTTTCCTTGGCTGGAACTTCCTTTTGTGAGATTGATAATTCTTAGAATCTGTGTTAGGGTAGTCCTTGTAATCCTTTCTCCATGATCTCGAGGTATTGGATGATGAGTTCTTATAAGGAAGAATATATATTCTATCCTTCTGTGCCTTGCTAATCATGGCATCAAGTTGTTCTCTGAAAAGCGTCTTATATGAAAGGGAATTTTTACAAATGATATTTTTCAGAAAAGAAATTCCATTCTTGCAAACAGAGATTTTGTTGGGCTAGGATGAATGATCCCTAAGCTAAACCCGTTGATCTAATGACATCCAATGATAAATCAGTCCAAAAAGAAGCCTCTTGGTCCATTTTCAGTAGGGTGTTTGAATAATCCGTATTTTCCAGTATTGTCTCTGAGTGTCTCAAAATAACACATCAATGACAGGGAGGCATAGACAGCAGTTTTTTTAAATATATTGCTAACTGCAGAAAATTTCTTGAGTGCACAATCCACTTTAAGTCAACCATCTCAGATGGAGTACAGTCATCTGGGTTGATTGCTGTCCTATTAATTAGGGGGCAATATTGAATCTACTTTGATGATTGAAGGAATTATCTCTTCCCCTTCCAGTGAGGCATAGGTTTTCTATAAGAACCTTGGAACCAAGCATTGCTCTATGTACCACCATTGTCTGAATGGAAGGGTAGCACTAATACCGGAGGCTTAGCATACTGAGGGATTAGTTACTACTCACCCTGCTGGGAACCCACTTCATAGCCCAGATTATCCCTTACATGTCGTAATATTTGTGCCAGGTCCTCTTTGGCAATGTATTTACTTGACAAGGTAGTGCTGGGTCCTTCCAAGGCAGAATCAGAATCACCTTCAGGTGATCTGTTGGGTGCCTTTCTTCTCTTATTGACCTTATGTTTAACGAATGCCTTTGATACAGCTTCCTTAGTCATTGCTTGCACCTGAGAGGCTGAAACCAAAGCAGACCTATTAGAAGCTTTTGTTCACTTCTGCAATTAGAGAGAAGATTGATAGGGAGATCCTAGGTTCTTTCTCATCTCAGACTTCTTGCCATTCATACTAGCCATTGCTCCCACGTAAGTGTGCAAACACTTATCGTCACAGCTGGTCTCATATAGAAAGACCTACAGGTCATAAACGTGTGTTGCAGAATATCCTATGACAATGATGCATCAGCTTTAAAACCAGCCCTGAGCCTCTTACCTACCAGCCAGCTCTCTTTGTACTCGTAGCTGCATCCTGAGTAACTGGTGTCTTCGTTTACCTCAGTCTCCTCTCCATCTGGTCACTACCCAGAAGAGGCATGAACCCTCTATCTCAGAGGGAAAGCTAATTTGTCCTCTTCAATTTCAAAGCCTTGCTTTGCAAAATAAACAGCATGTCTTGGTGCTGGTTACCCACTCCACATACAGCCTGGCACCCCAAAAAATTCATCCTCCACACAACTCTGGAGTTACTTCTCAGCCATGACGCAAAGTACTCATGTGTCGCAAAGACACAACGAAAACTGGAGGTAATTAGGGTGTGAGGGACTTAGATGTATTTGTTTCTAACTAAATCCATATGGTGCGATCTTTAAAAAAGGAGATAGACAGAATCCGGCATGTTATCGTCCCATCTCAGGCTGGATTCTGTGGGCAGGCCGTATTGTCTTAAATCGTCTCCAGCAATGGGCTGAAGATAATAATATCATATCAGACCTCCAATTTGGTTTTACGGAAGGGCTGGGTACAATAGAACAAGTCTTCAACTTGACCATTATTATGGGTAAGTATACAAAGGCGAGAAGGGGAAACTTGTACCTGGCCTTTGTTGATCTAACTGCCGCATTTGATTGCTCAAGCCACAGCAAACTATGGAGTATTTTGGCGATAATGGGGGTGGAGGCGTCCATAATTCTTTTTCTAAGAGAACTTCATACCAATGCAAGTGCGTGGGTATGATATGGACGTAAGGGAGAATGTACGGTGTCATTCCAAATGGAGAAGGGGGTTAGACAGGGTTGTGTCCTGACACCTTTCTTATTTCTTAATACACCAATAGTTTGGAGCCAGCCATGTTAGAAGGGTGCCACCACAGTCACAAGAACGCCCCATACCAGACCTACTCTACAATGCGGACAATGCCGTAGTTATGGCCCTTACACCAATAGGGCTACTACGGGTCCTAGATAGCTATAACATGTTCATGAACAATCTAGACTTAAAAATAAATATTAGAAAAACTTTCATAATGAGCTGTGGGTCAACCAGAAAAAAGCGGAGAGCAATATATATAAAAAATAAAAAGGTGGAATCTACTAAAACATATCCCTATTTAGGGAGTTTAATTGATACTTAGGGTACCTGGTGTCAGGCTGTAAAAGCGAGGAAATTACTTTTCATGAGAACAACTACGGCCTTAGTCAATTTCTCCCATAAACTAGAAAAGATGCCTCCGGTAGAGATGTTACAAATATACCAAGCCTAGTGCGTCACTGTAGCCACTTATGGGGCTGGGATATGGTGGTACTGTGACGTCAAAGAAATTCGGAAAGTGGAAAATGAATTTCTAAGATATTTATTGGCAGTTCCACGTTCCACTTCAACCTGTGTTTGCCATAGTGAGTTGGGTTTACCATATATTACCGACACGATAAAGGTGCAACCAATACGGCTAAGGTATCGAATATGGACTTTACCAAAAAACACATTCAACCGGAATGTATTAATAGACAGCCTTAAATTAGGTCATGCTCTGGATATTAGGTGGTTAAAGTATATTAAAGATTTATGACTGATTTAGGCCGGCCAGATTTCTACAATAATCCTACTTTGTTGGGAACTCTTCCTAGAAAACTTTTTAAAAAAACAATGTATGGCCCACATGAAAGCGGCTAGATTTGCTATTGAAGCTTCAAGGCCTACGCTCCAACATAGCCAAATGATTCGGTCTGCCACCGGTATCCAGCCATACGTAACCTGTATATTAAGTGGTTATGACAGATTTGTCCTTGTGCGTTTCAGATTGCATGTTTTTCATCATTTGGTAACTTTCCCGACCATAAATGACTGGTCAAGGAACTTACCAAATTGTTTCTGTGACGGTGTCTTGCCTCAAACATCAATTCATGTAATTCTCTTCTGTAAGTTTGATCAAGATCAAAGGAAGAGGTGGATTAAACCACTATTGAAAATATGGGGTATGAGGCAATGTCGCCCAGCCTATGTTGCACTGCAGCTTTAGGATAATGACTGCTTTGGGAGACACATAGCTCAATTTCTGAAGAGTATTATTAGATGTAGAAAGCTTCTCTGAACCCTGTTTTATAATAAAGCGTGCCTGAGATGCGAAGTTTTAACTTATACGTTTTAAATCTTTTTAAAATTAATTGTATTATTATCACGTATAAAATGATGTCATGTAACTGTAAATGTACACTAATATATGAACATAACTTTTTTTATGATTACTGTGTAAACAGATATAAATCATTACTGTATAACCATGTTAACTTCTCTATTTTTAATTCCTTCATTCATTCAACTAAAGGGTGTGTTGGTGAGATTCTTACAAAGTAATTAAGCTAGGAAAGCGAGCACAAGTTGGTAATGCACACATTAACCCACAGTTGTACTGGTGTAGTGCTTTAATGAATTGTAGATAGAGGTTGCAAGTAAGTGTGGGTTTCAACATCCTTTGCTTTTAATGAAGGAATGTTGCTTTGTTTAATTTGATGATACAGATTCATGATTTACTCTTTGTGTAGTATGTTATATGTTGTAGTTGGCGTAACTCGCATACTACCGTGTAGTGTAATCAAGCTGGACTTCCGAAAAAATATGAGGAATCATGCAAGAAGAGAAATTCTGCATTTAGAGCTATTTTCTTAGCACAAAAATACTCCCTCCTGTCTAAACTGGGTGCAAGGATGCATTTTGCTATAATGAATAGTGCTAAAGGCAACTAAACATAAATAGCAAGTAGCTGCCCACGCTCATTAAATATGCTCTTGCGTTAGGTTTTTTCCCCTAAAACTACTCTTAATTAAGCATACCCAGTGTAAGTGACTTATTATCGGTAATTCTGCATCATAGAGTAATACAGAATTACCAAAATAACTCTGGCATAATTTAAATTCCTCACAGGCCTAGTTATATGCTCTTAGTTGTTGCTTGATGGTAACAAGACAAAATATCGAAATCAAAATATAGAATTACCAAAATATCGAAGTCAAAATATAGAATGGACAAAATATCGAATGGACAGAATATAGTGGTGAAAATATCGAATTGAAGGTAAGTAATTTAATATTGAATAGTAATTTTTACCCCACGCTATCCAACGCTTTCCCTACTGTTGCACTCTCTGGAGTGGGAATAGTAATTTTTACCCCTACGCTATCCAACGTTTTCCCTACTGTTGCACTCTCTGGAGTGGGAATAGTAATTTTTACCCCTACGCTATCCAACGCTTTCCCTACTGTTGCACTCTGTGAAGTGGGAATAGTAATTTTTACCCCTACGCTATCCAACGCTTTCCCTACTGTTGCATTCACTGGAGTGGTAATAGTAAATGTTATATTTATTATGTCATTACATTTAAATTACTTTTAAGACATATAAAAAAATCGATATTTTGACTAACTATATTTTTTAAGCGCAGGAGCTCTTTTGAAAAACAAAGTGCGTGCCTTACTTGACTTTGAGGATACACTGCATTCTGCTGTTCCCTGCCCAGATGCCACAGACACCACAGATGCCGCAGATGCCGGGAGACCGCGAGTTGGGAGAACTCAATCTCTCAGGTCTCCTAGCGGCACGCCGGCCGCTGACGGGAGCATAGGCGCCAGGAGGCGCTCACTTACCGGCAAGGGCTCCCGCAGCGCGGGAGCGCTTTTGAAAATCACAGTGCCTGCCTTACCTGCCTTTGGGAACACGCTGCATCCTGCTGCTACCTGCCCGGATGCCACAAGCTCGGCGAGGCTGCGAGTTGGGAGATCTCAATATCCCAGGACTCCTAGCGGCGTGCCCGCCACTGACTGGAGCATAGGCGCCAGGAGGCACTCAAATACCGTCGAAGGCTTCCGCAGCGCGGGACGGGCACAGGCATAGCCCAGGCCAAGGGCGGGCCCGTCAGAGCCCGTCAGAGCCCATCAGAGACCAATGGAGGCTGGGCAGGGCTACACCACTGATCGCTGTAATTGAAGATTCATAGCTGGGTCTTATTGATAAGGTACTGTGTTAAGATATTGCACTGACCCATTGGTGGCCTTTGTATCATGGGATGCCGGCATGAGTAAGACTAAGGCTATAACAGGGCAGGGGGACCCTGGATGCTTTCCTCTTGAGGGCTGAATCAGTCTTAATTCACGAGATAGAACTTACTGAGAGGAGATTATCCCTGGATCCATAATGTTCACTTATACAAAATGCCCCCCCATTACTTTGCCATCTCTCAATACTGAGGAAGTTTCCTCTCCTCCAAACAGATTAGATACTTCGGGTTTAGAGCCAGTAGTCATCATGGCACCGGAGATTAGTGAAATACCACATAGGTCACCTGTTACAACCAGGGGTCAGAAGGCCAAGATAGCGCACAGCCATACTCTCGCACCACCACCCAAGAAAAGGAAACGCAGGGTAATCACAAACAAACCCATTCAACTTTGAAACATACAGGTTGTAAAGTCGGTCAATCTAATAGCGAGTCCACACAGGGGACGACACGGGTGCTGAAAGAGGTGGAATTATCACATATCCTGACAAAAGAAGATGTTCGTTGCAAATTAGAATTAATGGTATTGCCCTTGTTAGATCCCATAGTGGATAAGCTTACCCAAATTGAAGCTAGGCTAACCAGCCTTGATAAAATTATACTGGCTCCCTCTCAAACAACATTAGATAATTCCGGGAGGAGGAGCGAAGATATCTTAACAATTAATCATCCGGGGAGTCTTGGAATCAATAAGGGTCAGCCTAATTCTAATCCTGGCCTTTCCCTCAGGCCTAATCCCCCTGCATCTGAATCCAGAAACAGGGATAAAATAAGTGTAGAGCTCCCCTCTGCCACTGGTGGTGCGAATCAGGGATGTGCCTTTTTTACACAGGGTCCATATAGGGATATTGTAGGCAGGGAGAATCATACTCACCCTGTGAAAGGCCAGCTCTCAACCCCTATGAGGAGACAGTCTCCTGCTCATGTGCTCTTCCAGAAGCTACAAATCTACATCTACCCCCAGAAGTAACCCTGTATACCATGGTGCTGGCAAATGTCCCTACTGTGTCACCCAGTTTTAATGAGCACTGATCATCGCTGGTGAATAAATCTCTCCATTTCCTCACGTAAGGACTGGGATTAACATCAACCTTTTATTCTCAGAATTTAAGATGGCTTGAAGAATAAGATGGATCGGCTAGTCTAGAAAGCTACTCAAAGGGGATTGAGTTGTGCTATCTTTCAGGTCCCCATATTTGGTACAGTTAATATTAGATAGGGCGGGCAAAGGGCCTGTTAGACCAGATGAGATAGCCATATTAGCCTTGGGGTACTTCTATCCTCCTCTTGTGCATCCACAGCATATTGCCGAGGAGAATGGGCTCGTTTATGGCAATCAGTCAAGATAAGCAGTTCCAGTCAGCAATCATTTTGACATTTTTAATACATTAGAAGACGTCGATGGACTGACATATAAGAAAACAGTATAAGACCCTTAGACAGGCGAGTCGGGTATTCTGGAAATAGGGTGTCAAGGCAAAAAAATAGACCTCTAATTTAAACAGAGCAGGAAAAGCCCATTACATTTTTGATACATACAGAAGAAGAAGCACAGGTCAAGATGTTTACACCATGGGATCAGACTCACCCCCTGGATTCCCAAACTTTACAAATCTCAGAGGAAGAGTCCCAGGTTACCGGTTGTACTTCTTGGGACCAGGCCCGCTGCCTGAACTACCTAATCCCCGGACTACAGTCCAGCAGCATATATGTCATGAAGATTGTAACTCCCACGACTTGGTGGTAGCTAGTTCCCCCTCTACCATTGTGAGCACTGGGTGTAGCCTTGTATCTTGGAATATATCAGGTCTATGTTCCAAGATTAGTAATCCTCAATGGTCTGATTATATATTAAAATATGACATTATCTGTTTTCAGGAAACGTGGTTGAAGGACACAAATCATATGAATGCCTTTAGAACATTTAACACCCATGCCATAGGAGGTTTACACCAAGGTGGGCTCTGTACATACATATCAAATAAGCTAAATTTTATTAAAACTTAATCTTACCTTGAGTCTCCTTATTACCAATTGCTAATATTGTATTCAACTGCCTCTCACAGTATGATATTGGTTAATTTTTACAATAACATACCACCTGATAGTCTCCCTAATGTGGTTAAGCAACTGTGCAATGAATTAAGATCTATGTGTAATGTAAATGCCGCAGACTTTCAATGGTAGGGGCCTTTGTTCCACAATAAACTATATATTTTCATCAAATATGCATGCATGTAGATTTCTCACGTTCTCAGTTGATACTTACTCATTGAGGGATCATTTTCCATTATGCATAACGTTAATACTCACTGCTAGCAATCAGGGAAGGGATGAACAGGCGGTAGACGAGGCTTTGGCCAACCTAAAAATTCACAAAGTTGATGGGTACACCCTTCATTGGAATATGATGGATCCCGATGTGGTAAGAATACAGCTAATCACCAGGTGAAGACTGGCCTTTTCGACTTGCAAGTGAACTGCAAGATGCTGATCCCGTCCCCTGAAACTGACCCTTTCAGGAAGGCAAACTCTCTAGCTGATCGTTGTCTAAAATTGCCAATCAATGTTCAGGATATCGTCAACTTTTAGTTTCTTGCACATATCTTATCCTACTCAACATCTGAATTGTTTCTTTCCTTATGACTTTTCATTACATGGGTAGTGCTTTCAATTATGGGTTAGTCCGGCTTGTGGTAATCGAATTTGGGACAGCCCTAATAATTAACTTGTGGGTTGGTACGATGTGAAGTGAGCTTCTTGGAATGTAATAATATGTGTGAAAATGTATTTCATTCGTTAGAATTTGCCGCAGTGGGTGTGCATTCGTAATGAACTGAAATTTTAGATAAAAGGTGATGTCTTGCTCTACGAAAATTGAGCACTTTCCTGAGTTGTACACCGTGTTGTATTGCTTGGTTTACTGTTACTAGCTGCAGCTAATAAATTTGATCTCTGACGCCAACTAGAAGTATTCGTGTCTCTGTTTGCCAGGACAGGGGAACCCGAAGACTTTGGGCGTGTCCCTGACGCCGCTGGGTTCTGAAAACCCGGTTCTTCAAGTTGGTAGCATGCACTCAAGCAAGAATGCTGAGATATGCTATATGCCTCGATGTTCTAGATTTTCCTTTCAACGTGGAACTGTCTTTTCTATCTTCTTGCAATTATGTCTTTCACGTGTTTCTTCAAAATACGTACTTTCCAATTGTATTAAATGCTTCCTTTGCAAGTATGAATTACTTTGTGAGAGGTGTTTAGCCTCACAGACACACCCTCTACTTAAAAACAAATATATCTATAAGACCTTCCCACCCTCCTCATCTCCTGTTTTCATGGCTCAGGCTCCTACTCTTTTTAGTAGGACTGGTCTGAACATGATGATAAGACAGGAATAATTAGTCAGAGCTAAGAAAGCTCTTAAAGAAAGTTAATTACTAATTAAATATTTGAAGCATTACCTCCTCTTGCTTCTTTTGCCCTGCTTAATTGCTTTGTGAGATATAGGAAGCAATAATATGATCAGGAAAACAGGGCTCTGTAACTCAAAGTTTAATTGCTTAATCGTTGTGCCTCTATTCATAGCATAGATGATAGAACTTTTTGATCAAACACATTTTTACTTTCTGTGTCATGGAACTCCCTATAGAATCTAACAAACGTGCAAGGGACTGCCACGTGGCTGCCCAAATGATTTCCACTAAAAATAAACACAGCGCATCTGCCAGAGAAGTTAACATTCCTCTTGTTGACCACCAGCCCTCTACATGAACTAGAGGTAGTTCACCTGGGGGCATATTACCAAGGCAGGCAATATGAAATTATCGCTGCTTTTGCGGCCGTTTCGGCTGCAAAGCGGCGATAATTTCATCGCCCTATTAGCAAGCTGTCGCTAACATCAGTTAGCAACAGCTTTTAGGTGATAGCAAGCGGTTCGGGCCCGCTTTACATATCAGCGATTTTTATCGCTAATGACATGCAAAGTGGGAGTATCCAACCTGTTAGCGACTGAAAGCAGTCTCTAAAATCGCTATCGCCTATTATCAACGCAGGCTTAGCGACAAAAAATTTGTGCTAAGCGCAAATATCGCTGAAAACTAACGCCTGCTCAGACCAGTTCTTAGCCTGTATATCCAACGGGAGGTGGATATTCAGGCTAAGTCCCTATTAGCGATAATGCCTGAATATCACTGGATTTTCAGCGATGTTCACGCATTTCGCCGCTATCGCCGGATATTTTATCGCTTTGGAGATAAACGTTGCTAATAGCAGGTTATCTCTGTGATAAAATCTGGCGACAAGCGGCGATAAAAAAAATTTCGCTAAGCTTATTTAGCGATAAATATTGCTAGTTGTTGATAATATGCCCCCAGATTCTTTGTAGGCTAAACTAATCATGATCGTAACCCACCTTCTCAGTGTCTACACTGATGGCTTGAACCCTTTCCTGGCAGACCTGAAATTAACAAACTATTCTTGCCTGGAACTCTCACTGCCGCTAGTCTCTCCAGATATATCAAAATAGCTTGTTCGACTTAGAGAGAATAGAGACTGAGCTCCTCCAGTGTCTGAGGGTCTGCATTAAGTACCGGCAAGACAATTTCCTCTTCCATGTGAAATGCTGACTTAACCTAAGGAATGAATGATGCACCGAAACGCAGGACAACTCTCCCTCTAATATCTGTAGGAATTGATATTTAAAAGATAGAGAGCCTAATTCTCCTAATCGTCTTGCTGACACAAAACCCTTGAATGCCTGCTTAGTACATTTTGATTCTCCTGTAGATTTCACTGTGTGCGGCTAAACATCATAATTGTAGCCCACTGTATCTCTTAGAGTTGGACTTTTAACTGTCTATCTGTCCACCACCTAGTGAAAGTACCCCAATGTCTTCTTTGAGACGACAATGTAGATTGCCTTCTGGAGGCCTGAGTAAAAAAATGGGCAACCTTTCTTATAATTCCCTGTTCGGTATCGCTGAGCTCTCATTCCCCAGGCTGTCAGCCTGAGTTTACGCAAACTGTCGACCTGAAGTAGAGTAAAGGACAGAGGAGATGAATGAAATTGAAGAAGCCATTCCCTGTCAGACTTCACCAGAGAGTAACAGGGGAATGAGACCAGGCTGGTATAATTAGGATTACCTTTGCTCTCTCCTTCCCCCACCTGATCAAGAATCTCGGAGAAGAGGGTAGGGGGAAATGCATACAGTAGCCCCTCTTGTCAAGGACATGAGACCGCTTCTAGGTTCCAAGCTCCTTCCTCCTTTATCCATGAATACAACTTCCGCACTTTTGCAGTGTGTTGAGTCATAAATAAATCCATCACTAGATAGACCCATCTCTGGCTCAATTGATGAATATCTGATGACTGTGAGAGAACTAGTTGGATGGTGGAATTTCTCAACTCAGTCTATCTGCATTACATTCACCTTGCCCTTGATATAAATTGCTGATGATTATAATGTTGCCCTGAGCTCTTCTGAAAATCCAATCCATTGCCTATGACAGAGGGCGAGCCCTCGTTCCCGCTGCTAGTTGAGAAAAGCCTTTGGAGTGTTGTTGTCTGTTCTGATGACTACTGCTTTGGTTTGCAGTGGGTGGGCAATGTGTCATAGGGCTTATTATACTGCTTGTAATTCCTTCCAATTGGAAGGCCTATTCCAATGTTTCACAGACCAATGCCCTTAAATTTTTTGGTCCTTCATGTAGGCTCCCCAACCTGTAGCACTGGCATCCATCATCACAATAGTTTGCTACTGTGAAGCTAATGAGACTCATTCTGAATGTTTGCAGCAATCATTCACTATGCTAGTTAATTTTTTGATTTTGCCTGTCATTGGGATTTTCAGCATCAAGGGGCTGACACACTGGAGCCCATGATCCATGATATATCTTACTATTATGTTTAGTCATAATCTTGGGTGGATAGGACACTTGTAACCACTACTACCAAGAGAAATATTTGGAAAACCCTCATAAACGTTGTGTATAACGTAAGCGGTATATGTTGTTGGCCGCCCCACACAAACGTTATGGCAGTAGTCATTGGGTTTAACAATTTGTAAATTGCCAGCCTCACCCGAGGCGTTCTCTGGTTTTGTGGCAGTCTCCAGAGAATTTAGAGTTACCCCACTTTGCAAAAAAGGGTTTTGTTAAAAAAGCTTCCAGACGACATAGATACTCTTTATTAGTATCGCTGGACCGCTAGGTTAAAAAAGGTTGGGTATGCTCGCAGGAAGTTAGGTATCCATAGCATATGATTAATAGTTTTGCAAGAACGTCGACATGTTTCTGCTCTGTTGGCCAGGGTGGTCTAAGAGCATTCGTCAGGACAAGTACAACATTTAACACAGATAGAAAAACATATCACTACTTGTGATGTTGGTGGGTAGATTTATAAACTTATTAGTCTTACCCTTCTGTTTGCGGTATATGAGGTCACCTAAAAATTATTAAAGAGAAAGGTGGGGTCACTCCTAGCATTTATCCAATATTCAGGAAATGGTTAATAAACAGAACTAGATACTGTTTTTGTAAAAGCTCAATTGAGACATAAGGAAACAGGTTAATGGGGACATTAATGGCGAGTAATGGGTGGCGACTGGCAAGGAACTAGCGTTTGCATAGTAGGTCTGTAACTTAGTGATGATAATAGTACAGTACCTAAATTAATTCATAGACTGTGACATACCTCTAGTTAGGTGAGCTATTAAACCTAACGGAGGAACTAGCGTTTGCATAGTGAGTCTGTGACTTTAGTGATGACAATAATGCAGTAACCAAATCAATTCATAAACTGTGACATACCTCTAGTTAGGTGAGCTTTCATATAAACCTAACGGAGGTAAAAACAAAAGAAGGTAAAGAAAGAGGATTGGATCTTAATCCATGTTGATGGCAGAGAGACGATCCGAGTTACCTCAGGTGAGGTCTTACCTTAATATTGAAGAATCAAGGTTTCATCACGAGATTTAGTTTTGTAAATATACGTGATATCCATATTTCAGTGTCATAATTCATTTTTTCAACTTTTATAAATAACGCCATGACAATTACCACATCGTTTTGGAGTTTACTTATAATTGACTTCGAGCGTAAAAAACAAATTTTACATTGTTCTTTTACTTAGTCCTAACTCGTTCTCACTTTGCTATAAGTCCCATTTCTATTTTCATGAAATGCCCTGTAAAAACGCCATTGAAAGCGGGCTCCTGGCGTCCAGGAGGCAGAGTCAGCACAAGACGCGGCACACTTCGAAAGCGGGTGAGTTTCTTCCCGCCTTTGCTAGCGGTGATTCGCCAAGATACGGCACTGTACTAACTTAAGCCTGCTATCATTATAGCCTGGGACAATGTCCTTTCCTCCTGATGAAACCTTGATTCTTCAATATTAAGGTAAGACCTCACCTGAGGTAACTCGGATCGTCTCTCTGCCATCAACATGGATTAAGATCCAATCCTCTTTCTTTACCTTCTTTTGTTTTTACCTCCGTTAGGTTTATATGAAAGCTCACCTAACTAGAGGTATGTCACAGTTTATGAATTGATTTGGTTACTGCATTATTGTCATCACTAAAGTCACAGACTCACTATGCAAACGCTAGTTCCTCCGTTAGGTTTAATAGCTCACCTAACTAGAGGTATGTCACAGTCTATGAATTAATTTAGGTACTGTACTATTATCATCACTAAGTTACAGACCTACTATGCAAACGCTAGTTCCTTGCCAGTCGCCACCCATTACTCGCCATTAATGTCCCCATTAACCTGTTTCCTTATGTCTCAATTGAGCTTTTACAAAAACAGTATCTAGTTCTGTTTATTAACCATTTCCTGAATATTGGATAAATGCTAGGAGTGACCCCACCTTTCTCTTTAATAATTTTTAGGTGACCTCATATACCGCAAACAGAAGGGTAAGACTAATAAGTTTATAAATCTACCCACCAACATCACAAGTAGTGATATGTTTTTCTATCTGTGTTAAATGTTGTACTTGTCCTGACGAATGCTCTTAGACCACCCTGGCCAACAGAGCAGAAACATGTCGACGTTCTTGCAAAACTATTAATCATATGCTATGGATACCTAACTTCCTGCGAGCATACCCAACCTTTTTTAACCTAGCGGTCCAGCGATACTAATAAAGAGTATCTATGTCGTCTGGAAGCTTTTTTAACAAAACCCTTTTTTGCAAAGTGGGGTAACTCTAAATTCTCTGGAGACTGCCACAAAACCAGAGAACGCCTCGGGTGAGGCTGGCAATTTACAAATTGTTAAACCCAATGACTACTGCCATAACGTTTGTGTGGGGCGGCCAACAACATATACCGCTTACGTTATACACAACGTTTATGAGGGTTTTCCAAATATTTCTCTTGGTAGTAGTGGTTACAAGTGTCCTATCCACCTTTGATTAATCCTGCCTAATTCTGGGGAACAGATAGGACAGCTATTCCTCTTCCCTCATCTTGATGAACTCGTAGTCATAATCTTGCCCAAGGCACCAGAATAATAGTTGCTGACATGTTTCCTTGAACCTGTAGCCAAGTAGCTACCATTTGATTCTCTTTGTTCATCAAGTTCTGGAGATGGGAATGGATCTTTGTTACTCTTTTCTCCAGAAGAGTTGAAGTCTACAATCAGCTGTGAACCTTCGACCAGTGGACATCTGAACCTGGACTGCGACTAGGCGAGGCATGCCATAATTTACAAAAAATCTGTGTACCTTAAGGACTGCTGTAGCCTTCTCTGTCTATACCTTTGTTGTCTGACAGGATGGAGAGATTATCAGACAATTATCCAGATATAAAAGGGTCATCACCCCTGAAGGTGTAACGGAGCCATAAGAGGTGCCAGCACTTTGTGAAAACACAAGAAGATGACATGAGGCCAAATGACATTACTCTGATCTAGTGATGGTGACCCACCGCAAGCCTTAGACATTTCTGATGAGTTAGATAAATTAAAATAGGCAGACAGCCATCCGGCAGACCCACGACTGTAAAGTAGCCCCCTCTGACACAAGAGGAATCACTGGCTGTAAACTAATCATTCGAAAGTGGGTGGTCTTGATCCACCTGTTTATGTTCCTGAGATTGAGCACTGACCTGCACTCACTAGAGACCGTTCTGACCAAGAAAAGGAACTAGTAAGAATCTTCTACCCTTCACCAACAGCTCTCTTGTCGAGTAAGGACTGATTCCTCAACCACAAAAACCTTGTTTCACTGATTTTGTCAGGATGGAAGTTGGTATAGTTCCTTACCTCAGTGGAATTAAGATGACCCAGATTAAGTATCCTTTTTTTTAAAATTGCTCAGTACCCACTGTTCTGTTATGTGTCTCTCCCAGATGTTGATAAATGTTAATAATCGCTCTCCCACTGGATCTCCTATCTTGTGCAGGGTAATTGTGAGATACTCTGTTTAGTTGATCTAGACTGCCTGACATTATCCTGCCCATTAGAAGGTTTCCTTGGCTGGAACTTCCTTTTGTGAGATTGATAATTCTTAGAATCTGTGTTAGGGTAGTCCTTGTAATCCTTTCTCCATGATCTCGAGGTATTGGATGATGAGTTCTTATAAGGAAGAATATATATTCTATCCTTCTGTGCCTTGCTAATCATGGCATCAAGTTGTTCTCTGAAAAGCGTCTTATATGAAAGGGAATTTTTACAAATGATATTTTTCAGAAAAGAAATTCCATTCTTGCAAACAGAGATTTTGTTGGGCTAGGATGGATGATCCCTAACCTAAACCCGTTGATCTAATGACATCCAATGATAAATCAGTCCAAAAAGAAGCCTCTTGCTCCATTTTCAGTAGGGTGTTTGAATAATCCGTATTTTCCAGTATTGTCTCTGAGTGTCTCAAAATAACACATCAATGACAGGGAGGCATAGACTGCAGTTTTTTTAAATATATTGCTAACTGCAGAAAATTTCTTGAGTGCACAATCCACTTTAAGTCAACCATCTCAGATGGAGTACAGTCATCTGGGTTGATTGCTGTCCTATTAATTAGGGGGCAATATTGAATCTACTTTGATGATTGAAGGAATTATCTCTTCCCCTTCCAGTGAGGCATAGGTTTTCTATAAGAACCTTGGAACCAAGCATTGCTCTATGTACCACCATTGTCTGAATGGAAGGGTAGCACTAATACCGGAGGCTTAGCATACTGAGGGATTAGTTACTACTCACCTTGCTGGGAACCCACTTCATAGCCCAGATTATCCCTTACATGTCGTAATATTTGTGCCAGGTCCTCTTTGGCAATGTATTTACTTGACAAGGTAGTGGTGGGTCCTTCCAAGGCAGAATCAGAATCACCTTCAGGTGATCTGTTGGGTGCCTTTCTTCTCTTATTGACCTTATGTTTAACGAATGCCTTTGATACAGCTTCCTTAGTCATTGCTTGCACCTGAGAGGCTGAAACCAAAGCAGACCTATTAGAAGCTTTTGTTCACTTCTGCAATTAGAGAGAAGATTGATAGGGAGATCCTAGGTTCTTTCTCATCTCAGACTTCTTGCCATTCATACTAGCCATTGCTCCCACGTAAGTGTGCAAACACTTATCGTCACAGCTGGTCTCATATAGAAAGACCTACAGGTCATAAACGTGTGTTGCAGACTATCCTATGACAATGATGCATCAGCTTTAAAACCAGCCCTGAGCCTATTACCTACCATCCAGCTCTCTTTGTACTCGTAGCTGCATCCTGAGTAACTGGTGTCTTCGTTTACCTCAGTCTCCTCTCCATCTGGTCACTACCCAGAAGAGGCATGAGCCCTCTATCTCAGAGGGAAAGCTAATTTGTCCTCTTCAATTTCAAAGCCTTGCTTTGCAAAATAAACAGCATGTCTTGGTGCTGGTTACCCACTCCACATACAGCCTGGCACCCCAAAAAATTCATCCTCCACACAACTCTGGAGTTACTTCTCAGCCATGACGCAAAGTACTCATGTGTCGCAAAGACACAACGAAAACTGGAGGTAATTAGGGTGAGGGACTTAGATGTATTTGATTCTAACTAAATCCATATGGTGCGATCTTTAAAAAAGGAGATAGACAGAATCCGGCATGTTATCGTCCCATCTCAGGCTGGATTCTGTGGGCAGGCCGTATTGTCTTAAATCGTCTCCAGCAATGGGCTGAGGATAATAATATCATATCAGACCTCCAATTTGGTTTTACGGAAGGGCTGGGTACAATAGAACAAGTCTTCAACTTGACCATTATTATGGGTAAGTATACAAAGGCGAGAAGGGGAAACTTGTACCTGGCCTTTGTTGATCTAACTGCCGCATTTGATTGCTCAAGCCACAGCAAACTATGGAGTATTTTGGCGATAATGGGGGTGGAGGCGTACATAATCCTTTTTCTAAGAGAACTTCATACCAATGCAAGTGCGTGGGTACGATATAGACGTAAGGGAGAATGTACGGTGTCATTCCAAATGGAGAAGGGGGTTAGACAGGGTTGTGTCCTGACACCTTTCTTATTTCTTAATACACCAATAGTTTGGAGCAAGCCATGTTAGAAGGGTGCCACCACAGTCACAAGAACGCCCCATACCAGACCTACTCTACAATGCGGACAATGCCGTAGTTATGGCCCTTACACCAATAGGGCTACTACGGGTCCTAGATAGCTATAACATGTTCATGAACAATCTAGACTTAAAAATAAATATTAGAAAAACTTTCATAATGAGCTGTGGGTCAACCAGAAAAAAGCGGAGAGCAATATATATAAAAAATAAAAAGGTGGAATCTACTAAAACATATCCCTATTTAGGGAGTTTAATTGATACTTAGGGTACCTGGTGTCAGGCTGTAAAAACGAGGAAATTACTTTTCATGAGAACAACTACGGCCTTAGTCAATTTCTCCCAGAAACTAGAAAAGATGCCTCCGGTAGAGATGTTACAAATATACCAAGCCTAGTGCGTCACTGTAGCCACTTATGGGGCTGGGATATGGTGGTACTGTGACGTCAAAGAAATTCGGAAAGTGGAAAATGAATTTCTAAGATATTTATTGGCAGTTCCACGTTCCACTTCAACCTGTGTTTGCCATAGTGAGTTGGGTTTACCATATATTACCGACACGATAAAGGTGCAACCAATACGGCTATGGTATCGAATATGGACTTTACCAAAAAACACATTCAACCGGAATGTATTAATAGACAGCCTTAAATTAGGTCATGCTCTGGATATTAGGTGGTTAAAGTATATTAAAGATTTTATGACTGATTTAGGCCGGCCAGATTTCTGCAATAATCCTACTTTGTTGGGAACTCTTCCTAGAAAACTTTTTAAAAAAACAATGTACGGCCCACGTGAAAGCGGCTAGATTTGCTATTGAAGCTTCAAGGCCTACGCTCCAACATAGCCAAATGATTCGGTCTGCCACCGGTATCCAGCCATACGTAACCTGTATATTAAGTGGTTATGACAGATTTGTCCTTGTGCGTTTCAGATTGCATGTTTTTCATCATTTGGTAACTTTCCCGACCATAAATGACTGGTCAAGGAACTTACCAAATTGTTTCTGTGACGGTGTCTTGCCTCAAACATCAATTCATGTAATTCTCTTCTGTAAGTTTGATCAAGATCAAAGGAAGAGGTGGATTAAACCACTATTGAAAATATGGGGTATGAGGCAATGTCGCCCAGCCTATGTTGCACTGCAGCTTTTGGATAATGACTGCTTTGGGAGACACATAGCTCAATTTCTGAAGAGTATTATTAGATGTAGAAAGCTTCTCTGAACCCTGTTTTATAATAAAGCGTGCCTGAGATGCGAGGTTTTAACTTATACGTTTTAAATCTTTTTAAAATGTATTGTATTATTATCACGTATAAAATGATGTCATGTAACTGTAAATGTACACTAATATATGAACATAACTTTTTTTATGATTACTGTGTAAACAGATATAAATCATTACTGTATAACCATGTTAACTTCTCTATTTTTAATTCCTTCATTCATTCAACTAAATGGTGTGTTGGTGAGATTCTTACAAAGTAATTCAGCTAGGAAAGCGAGCACAAGTTGGTAATGCACACATTAACCCACAGTTGTACTGGTGTAGTGCTTTCATGGTTTGTAGATAGAGGTTGCAAGTAAGTGTGGGTTTCAACATCCTTTGCTTTTAATGAAGGAATGTTGCTTTGTTGAATTTGATGATACAGATTCATGATTTACTCTTTGTGTAGTATGTTGTATGTTGTAGTTGGCGTAACTCGCATACTACCGTGTAGTGTAATCAAGCTGGACTTCCGAAAAAATATGAGGAATCATGCAAGAAGAGAAATTCTGCATTTAGAGCTATTTTCTTAGCACAAAAATACTCCCTCCTGTCTAAACTGGGTGCAAGGATGCATTTTGCTATAATGAATAGTGCTAAAGGCAACTAAACATAAATAGCGAGTAGCTGCCCACGCTCATTAAATATGCTCTTACGTTAGGTTTTTTTCCCCAAAACTACTCTTAATTAAGCATACCCAGTGTAAGTGACTTATTATCGGTAATTCTGCATCATAGAGTAATACAGAATTACCAAAATAACTCTGGCATAATTTAAATTCCTCACAGGCCTAGTTATATGCTCTTAGTTGTTGCTTGATGGTAACAAGACAAAATATCGAAATCAAAATATAGAATTACCAAAATATCGAAGTCAAAATATAGAATGGACAAAATATCGAATGGACAGAATATAGTGGTGAAAATATCGAATTGAAGGTAAGTAATTTAATATTGAATAGTAATTTTTACCCCACGCTATCCAACGCTTTCCCTACTGTTGCACTCTCTGGAGTGGGAATAGTAATTTTTACCCCTACGCTATCCAACGTTTTCCCTACTGTTGCACTCTCTGGAGTGGGAATAGTAATTTTTACCCCTACGCTATCCAACGCTTTCCCAACTGTTGCACTCTCTGGAGTGGGAATAGTAATTTTTACCCCTACGCTATCCAACGCTTTCCCTACTGTTGCACTCACTGGAGTGGTAATAGTAAATGTTATATTTATTATGTCATTACATTTAAATTACTTTTAAGACATATAAAAAAAATCGATATTTTGACTAACTATATTTTTTATGCGCAGGAGCTCTTTTGAAAAACAAAGTGCGTGCCTTACTTGACTTTGAGGATACACTGCATCCTGCTGCTCCCTGCCCAGATGCCACAGACACCACAGATGCCGCAGATGCCGGGATACCGCGAGTTGGGAGAACTCAATCTCTCAGGTCTCCTAGCGGCACGCCGGCCGCTGACGGGAGCATAGGCGCCAGGAGGCGCTCACTTACCGGCAAGGGCTCCCGCAGCGCGGGAGCGCTTTTGAAAATCACAGTGCCTGCCTTACCTGCCTTTGGGAACACGCTGCATCCTGCTGCTACCTGCCCAGATGCCACAAGCTCGGCGAGTCTGCGAGTTGGGAGATCTCAATATCCCAGGACTCCTAGCGGCGTGCCCGCCACTGACTGGAGCATAGGCGCCAGGAGGCACTCAAATACCGGCGAACGCTTCCGCAGCGCGGGACGGGCACAGGCATAGCCCAGGCCAAGGGCGGGTCCGTCAGAGCCCATCAGAGACCAATGGAGGCTGGGCAGGGCTACACCACTGATCGCTGTAATTGAAGATTCATAGCTGGGTCTTATTGATAAGGTACTGTGTTAAGATATTGCACTGACCCATTGGTGGCCTTTGTATCATGGGATGCCGGCATGAGTAAGACTAAGGCTATAACAGGGCAGGGGGACCCTGGATGCTTTCCTCTTGAGGGCTGAATCAGTCTTAATTCACGAGATAGAACTTACTGAGAGGAGATTATCCCTGGATCCATAATGTTCACTTATACAAAATGCCCCCCCATTACTTTGCCATCTCTCAATACTGAGGAAGTTTCCTCTCCTCCAAACAGATTAGATACTTCGGGTTTAGAGCCAGTAGTCATCATGGCACCGGAGATTAGTGAAATACCACATAGGTCACCTGTTACAACCAGGGGTCAGAAGGCCAAGATAGCGCACAGCCATACTCTCGCACCACCACCCAAGAAAAGGAAACGCAGGGTAATCACAAACAAACCCATTCAACTTTGAAACATACAGGTTGTAAAGTCGGTCAATCTAATAGCGAGTCCACACAGGGGACGACACGGGTGCTGAAAGAGGTGGAATTATCACATATCCTGACAAAAGAATATCTTCGTTGCAAATTAGAATTAATGGTATTGCCCTTGTTAGATCCCATAGTGGATAAGCTTACCCAAATTGAAGCTAGGCTAGCCAGCCTTGATAAAATTATACTGGCTCCCTCTCAAACAACATTAGATAATTCCGGGAGGAGGAGCGAAGATATCTTAACAATTAATCATCCGGGGAGTCTTGGAATCAATAAGGGTCAGCCTAATTCTAATCCTGGCCTTTCCCTCAGTCCTAATCCCCCTGCATCTGAATCCAGAAACATGGATAAAATAAGTGTAGAGCTCCCCTCTGCCACTGGTGGTGCGAATCAGGGATGTGCCTTTTTTACACAGGGTCCATATAGGGATATTGTAGGCAGGGAGAATCATACTCACCCTGTGAAAGGCCAGCTCTCAACCCCTATGAGGAGACAGTCTCCTGCTCATGTGCTCTTCCAGAAGCTACAAATCTACATCTACCCCCAGAAGTAACCCTGTATACCATGGTGCTGGCAAATGTCCCTACTGTGTCACCCAGTTTTAATGAGCACTGATCATCGCTGGTGAATAAATCTCTCCATTTCCTTACGTAAGGACTGGGATTAACATCAACCTTTTATTCTCAGAATTTAAGATGGCTTGAAGAATAAGATGGATCGGCCAGTCTAGAAAGCTACTCAAAGGGGATTGAGTTGTGCTATCTTTCAGGTCCCCATATTTGGTACAGTTAATATTAGATAGGGCGGGCAAAGGGCCTGTTAGACCAGATGAGATAGCCATATTAGCCTTGGGGTACTTCTATCCTCCTCTTGTGCATCCACAGCAAATTGCCGAGGAGAATGGGCTCGTTTATAGCAATCAGTCAAGATAAGCAGTTCCAGTCAGCAATCATTTTGACATTTTTAATACATTAGAAGACGTCGATGGACTGACATATAAGAAAACAGTATAAGACCCTTAGACAGGCGAGTCGGGTATTCTGGAAATAGGGTGTCAAGGCAAAAAAATAGACCTCTAATTTAAACAGAGCAGGAAAAGCCCATTTCATTTTTGATACATACAGAAGAAGAAGCACAGGTCAAGATGTTTACACCATGGGATCAGACTCACCCCCTGGATTCCCAAACTTTACAAATCTCAGAGGAAGAGTCCCAGGTTACCGGTTGTACTTCTTGGGACCAGGCCCGCTGCCTGAACTACCTAATCCCCGGACTACAGTCCAGCAGCATATATGTCATGAAGATTGTAACTCCCACGACTTGGTGGTAGCTAGTTCCCCCTCTACCATTGTGAGCACTGGGTGTAGCCTTGTATCTTGGAATATATCAGGTCTATGTTCCAAGATTAGTAATCCTCAATGGTCTGATTATATATTAAAATATGACATTATCTGTTTTCAGGAAACGTGGTTGAAGGACACAAATCATATGAATGGCTTTAGAACATTTAACACCCATGCCATAGGAGGTTTACACCAAGGTGGGCTCTGTACATACATATCAAATAAGCTAAATTTTATTAAAACTTAATCTTACCTTGAGTCTCCTTATTACCAATTGCTAATATTGTATTCAACTGCCTCTCACAGTATGATATTGGTTAATTTTTACAATAACATTCCACCTGATAGTCTCCCTAATGTGGTTAAGAAACTGTGCAATGAATTAAGATCTATGTGTAATGTAAATGCCGCAGACTTTCAATGGTAGGGGCCTTTGTTCCACAATAAACTATATATTTTCATCAAATATGCATGCATGTAGATTTCTCACGTTCTCAGTTGATACTTACTCATTGAGTGATCATTTTCCATTATGCATAACGTTAATACTCACTGCTAGCAATCAGGGAAGGGATGAACAGGCGGTAGACGAGGCTTTGGCCAACCTAAAAATTGACAAAGTTGATGGGTACACCCTTCATTGGAATATGATGGATCCCGATGTGGTAAGAATACAGCTAATCACCAGGTGAAGACTGGCCTTTGACACTTGCCAGAACGAATCAGCATCTTCTGAAAGCATTTTATCTTCTTTCCAAGTCATACGGGATGTATTGTTCAAACAAGGTGTAAAAAAGTCTGTTCCCCAGCGGTGGTTTGATTCAAAATGTTCTTGAGCATACTCCTCCCTGAAACATGAGTTGCATAATATTCCTAGGAACACCACTAATATCAGGCAGGCTTGAAAGAACTATAAACTGGCCCTTATAGTTAGAAAAACAGGCTCTAAGAAAAAAACTTAGGAGTCGCTTATTACAGCCTCACAAACGAAAGATAGCGCCACCTTTTGGAAAGCGGTTAAAAAAAATGTTTGGGCTTCGGTTGGGGGTCCAACCATTGAGTAGCTGTCACAGAGGGCCAATGGATCGAACATTTCTCCAGGATATATAATGGGCAATGTACTTCCAATGACCATGATTTTGATATTGTAGGAACTACTAATTACACGTTGGACTTACACTTCAGTATATATGAAGTAAATAGAGCACTTTCTTTAAGTTCAGGTGATAAAGCCTTGGGACCCAATGGGATATCCGTGGACTTATATAAGTCCAACATCACTCTATGGGCACCCATTATTACACAAATAATTCATGCTAGTTGTCAGGTTGTTATTCCGCCAACTTGGGTGGAATTCATCATTGTCCCATCTATAAAAAGGGGGACCATCAGGATCCCACCTGCTACAGGCCCATATCTTTACTGGATTCCATGGCCATAGTTGTGGTATGAACTATTTTTGAATACCTACAGCTTTGGGAAGAGGATAACCAAATGTTATCTGATATTCAATATGGATTCTGTGAACAACTTGGGACTGTAGAGCAGAGCTTAAACCTAGCTATTTTCATGGGGAAGTATATCAGGGCAAAAAAGGGCAAATTGTTTTTAGCCTTTGTTTATCTTATGGCTACCTTTGATTGCTCGAGGCATGTAAAGCTTTGGGAGATTTTGGAATCAATGGGGGTTGACATAAACATTATTCATTTTATTAGGTGCCTCTATAATGGGGCAAAGTCCCATGTGCGTTTTGGTAAATGGGAGAGCGCACCGCTTCTTTCCCTATTAGGAGGGGGGTTAGGCAAGGATGTGTTCTAGGCCCCTTCCTTTTTAACCTTTAATGGGCTTGGGCAGGCACTCCTTAAGGATGCCCAAGATTTTCCCCAAATAGGCAATCGTCCCATACCAGCTCTTTTATATGCGGATTGGCAGATTGGCCTTCAAAAGGTCCTAAATAAATGTTTAACTTTATGAAGGACCTTGATCTTAGAATTAATATCTCAAAGACTTTTATAATGAGATGTGGTCGTGGGAACCAGAAGTGTAGGGATATGTATGTAGAGGGATATCCAATAGCCCGACTAACAGTTTTTCATACTTAGGCATTTTGTTTAGCCATAATGACACCTGGGCTCCAGCAGTTGCAGCAAAAAAGTTGGCACTCATTAGAACAACGACTGTTCTTGTCAGCTTTGCAAAAAAACTGGGGCGTAAGCCCCCTGAGAGAACTTTTGAAAATATATAAAGCAAAATGTATTTCAACTGTTATTTATGGAGCTGGGATTTGGGGTTTTGCTGACACACATTCAATTCAATTAGTGGAGAATACTTTTCTAAAATACATTTTGTCAGCACCCTCTAGCACCTCCACTTATGCATGTCATGCTGAATTCGGTCTCTCATACATATCCTACCTCATACAATTGGAGCCAATTCTCCTTTGGCACAGGATTTGGTCAAAGGATGAGACTAAACTAAATAGGGAACTATTACAGGATAGTCTGAGGCTAGATGGTGCAAAAAAATCCTGTGGGTCAAGTTTATCAAAGAGTTTACAAAAGACTTAGGCCACCCGGAATATTTTACGAACCCGAGCATGATCACTTTGATCTC
Source organism: Lissotriton helveticus (assembly GCF_964261635.1). Taxonomy (NCBI): domain Eukaryota; kingdom Metazoa; phylum Chordata; class Amphibia; order Caudata; family Salamandridae; genus Lissotriton; species Lissotriton helveticus. The sequence continues at coordinate 569,987,704 of NC_136065.1, forward strand.
TGGAAAAGCCTAAGAAAGGACACCCTCCTTTTCCTAGATAAAATAAGACTATCTGGGGAAATCGTCAAGCCAAGCGTCCAGCAACACCAGATGGTTCTTACCACTTTTAGTTTGCAGCCATACCTAATATTTGTACCCGGTGGTTTTGATAGGTTGTTACTAATAAGGTTCAGACTGGGGACCATCCATAGATTTGTTTCTTTCCCAAATATGAATGACTGGGCATGTGAGTTAAAACCATGTCCATGTGCGAATCAACCAGTACAATCCTCAATCCACTTAGTTTTATTTAGCAAATTTTATGTAGAGCGAAGAAAGATTTGAATAGTTCCAATTTTTAAAACCTGGGGGCTGAGACAGTACCGCCCAGCCTTTATCAAGCTCCAGCTCTTAGAAAGTGAACATGTAGCCTGGAGGATATCTATGTTTTTTTTAAAGTCCTTCATCGAAGAAAGAGTATTGTGACCTAGGACTTAGGAGGTGACTTTTTATGTTCATTATTCTATTTACAAAATGTATATATATGAATTATACAAACAATTGGTGAAGGAGGGTCCGAGGGAAAAGTTTAATGACCTAACAGGTAAATACCCCCAGTGTAGAAACCTAAAGAACAAAGGTACCTGTCAGTCAAGAGACGCCGAGGTGCTCTAAAATTCCGCTGGAAGGGAAAACACAGAGAAAGCAGATAGGTCAAAGGCTCAGTGATAACCTAGACTATCAACAATTGCTGATTTGAGTCCTATCAGACCACCCAACTGGCGGAGCCTCATCAAGTAGGACACTCATTCCATGATCAGTCTGCAAACGCCCAGATGTATATTGGCGATGCATGACTCCATCATGGTCTGGACACCGCAATCGTTACTACAAAAGGTGGTACTGATAAGTGCAGTGCAAAAAAATACATTCAGTGAAGTGACTAAAATGGCTGTCGAGGCAAACAAAGACCTTTATTAGTGATTGCCTGGACGTCAGATTAATAAATAGTGTAGTGACAGTGTGAAATAATCACTGTCCTGCTTGCTTGGTGGAAAACAAAAAATCAGGCCAACATGTTTCTGCCATATTGTGTAAGTACACTGGCATTCATCAGGGCCAAGCTCTAATATGCTACTGCAACTACACTAATCAATGTGTACAAAAGAATAAAGATAACCAGAAATTAATCAAACAACGATATAGTATGTGAACTACGAGTGGTCGCGCACGACCATCCTACCGCATCTTCTCAAATTACTCAGTGGATGCGATCGGTCTTCCCTGTAGTAAAAGCAAAAAAGAAACGGAAAACCATATAGAAGATATAAACACATAGTGCTAGATAAGACATCGACAACATTTATGACTTAGATATACACAAAGTGCCACGTGTTATCACTGTGCCCAACCAGCGTTCATTCAAGCAAACTCGAACTGATCCATCACAGAACTATGATGATCATACAAGAGGTGCGAAATAGCGTCACCAGCAGTAATCCTGTACAGAGTTTCAAGAACTACAATTTTTAACACTTACCCATCAATCTGTGGGAAGTAAGCCTCACCTCACCCGGCAACTGCTCGGAAAGATAAGGCCCCGCTCTAGACATGTGAATAAAGACAGTCCCTGGATTAGGTCACTGTCAAGAATATAGTACAATGTACTGTCTAATTAACCCAACAATTTTCTAAAACTGCCCACAGCCAGGCTCCCACCACGAAAAGCCCGGTTGCAAGCACTAGACGACTACCATGAGGTACAACCTCTATGCATCTTGAAAAGTATTACTGACTGTAAACACGTGGCTCAGTGTCTGTATCTACACCTACCCACTGTGCAGTCTATAAGATGAAAAAACGAAGTTTGGGGGGGAGGGGGGGGGGGTTGGTGGGGGTGGGTAGCGTTAACCTCGTCCTCACAAGCATGTCTCAGGTTAAAGCTGACACTACAATAATGGCCAGACCCCGAGTCCACACTAAACATAATACTCCCACTGTCACCATCCCAAACTCACCTGTCCGTCGGTACCTCACGGCGGGTTCACGAGCCGAAGGGGAGGCACCGACTGACAGCTTGGGGGCCCGTTTTATAGTAGCAGTAATTAGGTGATAGCTTCCAGCTGGTCCATGTATCGCCGAAATCGCGCCTGAGCGCTGATGAGACACTACCTGGTGCATGCGCAGACCGTGCAGAGGCGGTCACGCGCATGCGCTATACTCGTTGACTTCAACTGCAACAAACACGCTAACCCTGTGAGCGTGTGTACATACAAGGCGCATGCGCGATCCGGGATTTCATACCCATCTCTAACGCGCCTCCTCAGTAAACATTAGCGTGTGTGAAATACCGAGTTAGCACCGCGCATGCGCGGCCGACGGACACTCCTCGGTCATAGATGCACAGCCTTGTTAGACTAAGTTACCCCATGGCACTCGTGTGCAACATTGAACTTCAATCCCTGAAACAAACACCAATGCAGTTAACAACGGTTTGTTTAACACGGAATCAAGGGGTGCCGGCTGGAGAGAACTCTCCATGACGTAGCTAGTGCTAGCCCAAGTATACCACATGTGATAGTCGGGCACCGTCACATGAATAACGTGTACTGTTCGCCCCTATCACAAAAAACGTGTCTGTGCCTATGAGGAAACATCTGTTAGTTAAATATATATAGGCCCCCAGGGACACGTATTCAGAAAAATTAAATCAAGGCATGTCAAATCTGGATGGCTTATTAGATAAGGGTAACTGGGCGAGTATAGGTAGCAGAGAGAATTAAATAGTCCCTGACATAGCATCAGAATATCATGATGCCTGGAAGGTGAAGAATGAAAATAATTATAAGTATAAATACACCTTCGCAACGGGTGGAACTCAGTCAGTGCACCCTGCCGGTGACAAAGGCAGCATGAGGCAGCCGAGTTAGTGACCTGAAAGACCCCTTAGATACAAGTAACTCTAAGCACACGATCAGGCCACATAAAGGTATCAGAGTAGTATCGTAATGGCAAGTGGTGCACACAGGTTGTAAGGCACGGCAAATGCACTCAGATAGAGAGCCACGGAATGTTGTCGTTCAACCCAAATACATCAGATTTCAACTTGAAGATCCAGCGCTGCTCCTTAACAAAAAGGAAGTGCGAGATATCCGAGATATACGGTGGAATGTAAGGCTGTTCAAGGACCACCCAAGTCAGATCCTCCGCTTTGTGTTTTGCCTCTAAAAAGTGATTGGTGAGGCCCGTTGATTGTTTTTTGCAGCGGATCGTGCTTTTGTGTTCACTGATCCGAGACTTGATGGCTCTCGTAGTATGGCCCACATATTGCTTCTTGCACGGACACGTGATCAAGTAAATAAGTTTATCTGAGTTACAGTTCGTGTGTTTTATGAGCTTCCAAGGTCTCGTGGTGCCAATGTCGACCGTAAGGGTCTTGCGTGTCTGTGGACAGGCCGCACAGTTGCCACATGGGTAATGGCCTTGTACAGGGGTGGTGTTCCAGAGGGTGTTGGTAATTTGTTTCAGTTCTCTCCGTGGTCTGGTGTGAACCAAGCTGTCCCGAATTGATGGTCCCCTCTTGAATGCAAATAAGGGTCGTGGTACTGCGCCAGCCCCTGTGTTCAGGATCTTCCAATGTTTGAGTATATTTTTTTTCACCACATTAGAGGATGTGGTAAAGGTTTGTACCATGGTCCTACGGTCTCTGGTGCTGTCAGGTCTCTTGTGTTGTAAAAGAGCCTCACAGTTATTATTAAAGGCTCTCTTATAAGCTCTGCGTACAAGATGGTTTGGGTAGTGCCGATCTCTTAAGTTAGATGATAGTTCTGCGGCATGGTGGTCGTATAGAGTGTTCGAGGAGCAATTCCTTCTGACCCTAAGAAATTGGCCAACAGGCAAATTCTCGCGCAATGATTGTGGATGGAAACTCTGGAATGATAATAACGAGTTCCGTGCCATGGGTTTCTTGAAGAGTTCACTTTGTAAACCTCCCTCGGCTGGAAAAATGTGAAACCCATGGCACGGAACTCGTTATTATCATTCCAGAGTTTCCATCCACAATCATTGCGCGAGAATTTGCCTGTTGGCCAATTTCTTAGGGTCAGAAGGAATTGCTCCTCGAACACTCTATACGACCACCATGCCGCAGAACTATCATCTAACTTAAGAGATCGGCACTACCCAAACCATCTTGTACGCAGAGCTTATAAGAGAGCCTTTAATAATAACCGTGAGGCTCTTTTACAACACAAGAGACCTGACAGCACCAGAGACCGTATGACCATGGTACAAACCTTTACCACATCCTCTAATGTGGTGAAAAAGACTATACTCAAACATTGGAAGATCCTGAACACAGGGGCTGGCGCAGTACCACGACCCTTATTTGCATTCAAGAGGGGACCATCAATTCGGGACAGCTTGGTTCACACCAGACCACGGAGAGAACTGAAACAAATTACCAACACCCTCTGGAACACCACCCCTGTACAAGGCCATTACCCATGTGGCAACTGTGCGGCCTGTCCACAGACACGCAAGACCCTTACGGTCGACATTGGCACCACGAGACCTTGGAAGCTCATAAAACACACGAACTGTAACTCAGATAAACTTATTTACTTGATCACGTGTCCGTGCAAGAAGCAATATGTGGGCCATACTACGAGAGCCATCAAGTCTCGGATCAGTGAACACAAAAGCACGATCCGCTGCAAAAAACAATCAACGGGCCTCACCAATCACTTTTTAGAGGCAAAACACAAAGCGGAGGATCTGACTTGGGTGGTCCTTGAACAGCCTTACATTCCACCGTATATCTCGGATATCTCGCACTTCCTTTTTGTTAAGGAGCAGCGCTGGATCTTCAAGTTGAAATCTGATGTATTTGGGTTGAACGACAACATTCCGTGGCTCTCTATCTGAGTGCATTTGCCGTGCCTTACAACCTGTGTGCACCACTTGCCATTACGATACTACTCTGATACCTTTATGTGGCCTGATCGTGTGCTTAGAGTTACTTGTATCTAAGGGGTCTTTCAGGTCACTAACTCGGCTGCCTCATGCTGCCTTTGTCACCGGCAGGGTGCACTGACTGAGTTCCACCCGTTGCGAAGGTGTATTTATACTTATAATTATTTTCATTCTTCACCTTCCAGGCATCATGATATTCTGATGCTATGTCAGGGACTATTTAATTCTCTCTGCTACCTATACTCGCCCAGTTACCCTTATCTAATAAGCCATCCAGATTTGACATGCCTTGATTTAATTTTTCTGAATACGTGTCCCTGGGGGCCTATATATATTTAACTAACAGATGTTTCCTCATAGGCACAGACACGTTTTTTGTGATAGGGGCGAACAGTACACGTTATTCATGTGACGGTGCCCGACTATCACATGTGGTATACTTGGGCTAGCACTAGCTACGTCATGGAGAGTTCTCTCCAGCCGGCACCCCTTGATTCCGTGTTAAACAAACCGTTGTTAACTGCATTGGTGTTTGTTTCAGGGATTGAAGTTCAATGTTGCACACGAGTGCCATGGGGTAACTTAGTCTAACAAGGCTGTGCATCTATGACCGAGGAGTGTCCGTCGGCCGCGCATGCGCGGTGCTAACTCGGTATTTCACACACGCTAATGTTTACTGAGGAGGCGCGTTAGAGACGGGTATGAAATCCCGGATCGCGCATGCGCCTTGTATGTACACACGCTCACAGGGTTAGCGTGTTTGTTGCAGTTGAAGTCAACGAGTATAGCGCATGCGCGTGACCGCCTCTGCACGGTCTGCGCATGCACCAGGTAGTGTCTCATCAGCGCTCAGGCGCGATTTCGGCGATACATGGACCAGCTGGAAGCTATCACCTAATTACTGCTACTATAAAACGGGCCCCCAAGCTGTCAGTCGGTGCCTCCCCTTCGGCTCGTGAACCCGCCGTGAGGTACCGACGGACAGGTGAGTTTGGGATGGTGACAGTGGGAGTATTATGTTTAGTGTGGACTCGGGGTCTGGCCATTATTGTAGTGTCAGCTTTAACCTGAGACATGCTTGTGAGGACGAGGTTAACGCTACCCACCCCCACCAACCCCCCCCCCATCCCCCCCAAACTTCGTTTTTTCATCTTATAGACTGCACAGTGGGTAGGTGTAGATACAGACACTGAGCCACGTGTTTACAGTCAGTAATACTTTTCAAGATGCATAGAGGTTGTACCTCATGGTAGTCGTCTAGTGCTTGCAACCGGGCTTTTCGTGGTGGGAGCCTGGCTGTGGGCAGTTTTAGAAAATTGTTGGGTTAATTAGACAGTACATTGTACTATATTCTTGACAGTGACCTAATCCAGGGACTGTCTTTATTCACATGTCTAGAGCGGGGCCTTATCTTTCCGAGCAATTGCCGGGTGAGGTGAGGCTTACTTCCCACAGATTGATGGGTAAGTGTTAAAAATTGTAGTTCTTGAAACTCTGTACAAGATTACTGTTGGTGACGCTATTTCGCACCTCTTGTATGATCATCATAGTTCTGTGATGGATCAGTTCGAGTTTGCTTGAATGAACGCTGGTTGGGCACAGTGATAACACGTGGCACTTTGTGTATATCTAAGTCATAAATGTTGTCGATGTCTTATCTAGCACTATGTGTTTATATCTTCTATATGGTTTTCCGTTTCTTTTTTGCTTTTACTACAGGGAAGACCGATCGCATCCACTGAGTAATTTGAGAAGATGCGGTAGGATGGTCGTGCGCGACCACTCGTAGTTCACATACTATATCGATGTTTGATTAATTTCTGGTTATCTTTATTCTTTTGTACACATTGATTAGTGTAGTTGCAGTAGCATATTAGAGCTTGGCCCTGATGAATGCCAGTGTACTTACACAGTATGGCAGAAACATGTTGGCCTGATTTTTTGTTTTCCACTAAGCAAGCAGGACAGTGATTATTTCACACTGTCACTACACTATTTTTTAATCTGACGTCCAGGCAATCACTAATAAAGGTCTTTGTTTGCCTCGACAGCCATTTTAGTCACTTCACTGAATGTATTTTTTTGCACTGCACTTATCAGTACCACCTTTTGTAGTAACGATTGCGGTGTCCAGACCATGATGGAGTCATGCATCGCCAATATACATCTGGGCGTTTGCAGACTGATCATGGAATGAGTGTCCTACTTGATGAGGCTCCGCCAGTTGGGTGGTCTGATAGGACTCAAATCAGCAATTGTTGATAGTCTAGGTTATCACTGAGCCTTTGACCTATCTGCTTTCTCTGTGTTTTCCCTTCCAGCGGAATTTTAGAGCACCTCGGCGTCTCTTGACTGACAGGTACCTTTGTTCTTTATGTTTCTATATATGAATTATACATTAAGCTCATAAATTCTGATGTAAATTCATGCATTATTCTCGTATTTTAATATCGCAATCGAAATAAAGCTTATTTTGACTTTGACTTTGTGTTAGACTGCACAGCATGAATTCAGTATTTACAAATCTTGACAAATCTGTAAACTACAGCAAACCCATTCATGCATAAAAGTGTACTTGTTGACTGTTTAATCTTTACTAGAATGTAAACTATTTGTATAAAGCACAAGTTCATAAAACTTTGCATCTTTATAAATCATTTAAAGTGAGTAGTTTTTAGGATTTACCAAAGCTTTGTAATCAATAACAACACTTACAACAGTTAACAAAGGTGTCGAGAAATCATTGGCAAACTGAATGTGTCCCTGCTGGTCACACAAACTTTGTTGGGTTTAACAATACTGTAGTTTTGCCCACTGCAGTAACCTAAAAATGTCCAAAATGCAGGAATGAATGGTCATTGGTCCAAGTGAGATTTCATCACTACTTGGCTTTCTCCTTTCCTAATCGTAATGTAAACAAAACTGTATGTTGGAGACAGTAGTTTACACGGGTATGTACACAGCTGAACATATGTTCAAACTATGGTTTATATGTAGTGTTGAACGTAATGTGTTGCTAGAATGAGACTTCTTTGTTTTATGACATTGTGTTTTGTGCAGTGCGAATTGCGTTTGTTCGGTGGTATTTGATGTGAAGTATCATGTTTCGGAAACATTTTTAGAGTACCCATGTTTTGCATTGTCTTTGGTGTGTTCTTGGAGTGTGTGTTCTCGTGCGGTTTATTTGATGGCATGGTCCTTGGCTTTCATTTTAAGATGTGCAGTTTGTGGTGTGATGGGCATTGCTTGTTTGAGTGCTGTGGTGAGGTGACTTGTAGAGAGTTCACTGGTAAATTATTGATATGATTTGCAGTTGAAGAGCTATTTTTCTTCTGTGCGGAGATTGGTTCTGTGGTGGGGTGTTGTTATGTGAGACATGGGCTTAGTGTTTTTGTGTGAGGTATTTTAGCTGGGTACTATTGGAAGGCATTGTGCTCTGTGGTCATTGTAGGGGCGGTTTGAAGTGCACAGTATTTGTGGTGATTGTGGTGTGGTGTGGTATGGAGTCAGTATGGTGCGGAATAGGAAAGTGTAGTGAGATAAATGTGGTGTAACAGCCAGAACTGCTGACTGTTAAACTGGGCAACGTGGTCTTAGTCTCGGTGTTGGCACACCATCCTGTGATTCTGGGCAAATTCCTTAATCTCCCCGTGCCTAAAAACCAAAAGAAATGATTGTGTCCTTCTATAATCTAACTGGGCCTATATTAAAGATAGGGCACACTTTTTATGTTTGCACATGGCGCACCTTAAAGCTGGTGCACTGGGTGCAAACATGGAAAATGCACCCTATCAGGAAGACTGCACTGCCCTTGGGGCAGTCGTGAGCTCACTCTGCCCTGAGGGCAGCGCATTCAAGAGAAATTCGTAGCAGCTGTTTTAAAGCTGCTCTGTGTTTCTCTGTGGCACCCGCCTACAAGGGGAAGTCTTGGGGGGTCCATGGAACCCCCTTTATTCCTTTAGGTAGATGCATTTTGAAGGTGCACTGAAAGTGCGCCACCTTTTTGTAGCGCACTTTCATTGCGCCGTCTATAGGCATGTTTGCCTCTGTCCCATGTCAGTATTATGATGCAGGCACAAAGGCAAAGAAATTCCCATATTTGTATGGGACCATGTCTCCCTGCAATTGATGGGACACCCTCTAATGATAGCGCTAGCGCTATATGTGCGCCAGCGCAATCTTATTACAGAATGGGCCACACAAGCATTTGCAACCCTTTCTATGATACCAAAGTGGGCTCGGGCATGCAAAGCGGGAGCAAATTCCCATTGTGCCCCTGTGTCACTTGGGTAATAAGGCCCCTAGTGCTCATGTATAGTGCTCCGATACCTTTGGCTCAAGTTTGCGCTATATAAAACTACCAAAAAAAATACATCATGGGATTTTGTACCGTGTTGTGGTCTGATGTGGAGTAGTGTTGGGTGAATCTCACAGGCATTAAGATGCAACAGATGTGTGGTACATTCTATGACGAGGTATGATATTATGTAATATAGTGTGTGTAATTTCATGAAATGTATGCAAAATTGCGCGTAATTATGTAAAATGCAAATCTGTCAGTTACCGCTATATTTTAGCATGAAAAGTGCCCTTGCATCAATTGATGGTGCAAGTGCACATTTCGTGTTTAAAAAAGCACAAAAACACAAATGCCATGAACAACAAGAACCATTTGCAGTTCTTATTTTTCACATTTCTCTCGTGCTACTGCACCATAAACTTTGCCTCAAATGGAAAATTAATTAGGCAATGTGGTCTTATGCCATAATTGTGAGAATTCCACATAACAAGCAGAATGCGAAATTCCCAAAATTACACGAATTATGCAGGTGTACTTTAAATTTCACCTGGTCATAATTTAAATCCTAAATTGCAAGCATAAGTAATGTGATATTGAATGGTAAGATTTACAAGGTAACTAAGACTTAAACGCTCTTGCAAAAATCAGGTGCAAATTGCATATGTGGAAATTTCTGACTCTAGTGATTGGAGATGAGAGAAATTTGAACTCGCCCGTGGTTTTGACATGAAAAATATCAACAAATGAAACACTAGATCCAATCTGAGTATGGATTATGAGGCGTCCCATTTCTATTGGCCCGGTCTTTAAGCCTCTGGATTTTTTGGGTCCTCTAATTCCAGGTCTCATTTTATGGGATGGAAAAAACAGATTGAGAATGTGCTGATAGCACAAGCACGTCCGTGCCCCTGCCCAATCCCCTCCTACATCACAGAGGAGCATGGAAATCTCCCCCATTCCAGCCCCTAGTCCTGTTCTTTGGCATCCTCATCACCCCATCCCCCACCCATCTCCCATCAAAGGCCCCCTGCCCCAATTTACCATATGCTTAGAGCAAGTGGTAAATTGAAGTGATTATCCTTATGGAATTGGGAATTCTCAGCACAATTTCACCTGTAAAAATGCTTCAGCGTAGGTATTCCCTGTTCCATAGGGATGAAATCTTAATTAGACTGTACTGGTGTGGTGTAGCTGAATGATACGCGTGCTTACTGGTGAGGAGTTTACACATGATCAGGACTTGCAATTGGTACCCTGTTGAGAATTTCTAGTACAATCCAGTGTCTTTGGTAATAATACAAAGCAAAATGAGTTCAATTATTGTTTAGGTGTGTGGGTTCCTATTTTAAGCCCTGGTCTGTAAATCTGTTCGTAAGAGAATGGACGCATCTGGCTCATATGTAATTTACCCCTTGATGTTCAGGCACCAACATTTTCCTACTGAATCTAAATGACCCCATTGCAATAAACATTTCGAGTAATTCACCAAATTAATTTTCATTTACCAGATGTGGAAAAGGCAAGTAAGAAAATGTATAACAACAATTTCAATTTCCTCAATAAAATGCCATTCGACTCTTAAAGTTTCATTTACAAAACAAATTCAGATTCTGTGTACAAACAATCATCATTGTGGAAGTAGGCTAGTACTTTAGCAAGCAATGTTGTATTATGTTTTTATTCTGCCAGTCTGCTATCCGTGTATCCAGTCATTAGCATTCCATGGTGTCACTATTGAAGGTCAGGCGGAGTTCATTTTTTGCACTGACAATGGGCCTGAATGACCATGACCATATCACTTTGCGTACTTGAATACTGTATAAGCCAATGTATTTGGAATGTAAAGCCCAACCACTTATGTTCCTCTTTCATCTTTAGCTCATGCTGGCACAAAATAAAACTTAAATTATTGGTTTCAGGAATGTTTACTTCATCCTATAGGGAAAACTGTATCTTGCCAAAAACCCATGTTATGGATCGTACATAACATGAAATGTCTGACTGGCCCATACGGCAGTGTGGGGCATGTTTGGCTGTTTCTGGGTCTGTTTATGGCCTGCTGGTCCAGTTTTTAGATGCTGCTTAGTCAGCGCTTGCACTGTCCCATCAAGACATGCTATGTTCAGGATATGGGTTTGAAGCCCCTGCCATCTTTTCTAAGCGCCTCCCATCTTTTCTATTGGCTTCTCTTACTGCCCTTGGACTTTTCATTGGTGTAATAGCGTACTAGTCCACCTTTTAAAATTTTGTAACCTCCCGTATGGACTGCCCTGTTACATGGACTTTTATGTCTCATGGTATTTTAACACATGTAAACAAAATTTCTTTCTTTAGCTGTCCTTGAGCAGTGCTGGTGCTCAGTTGTCCTCGAGCAGCACTTGCAGCTTTTTTAAAATTTTTCTTGCCTTGTCTCAAAAGCAAATCCCTCCCACCTCCGACACAGCATCCGGTAATGCTGGCCGTGCCCCTTTATTTATTTAAGAACAGCGCCCATAAGTATTTTTTTTCTTGGCTTGCCTGCAAAGCACACTACTCCCACCTCCAAAACAGCATCGAGCAGCGCTCGCCGTGCGCCTTTATTTATTTATTAATGCTGCCCATATGCTTTTTTTTTCTTGCCTTGCCTCAAAAGCAGACCCCTCCCACCTAATGCACAGCATCGAGCAGCGTTCGCAGTGCACCTTTATTTATTTATTAACGGTGCCGTATGCTGAATATTTTTTTGGCTTGCCTCCAAAGCATACCCCTTCCACCTCCTACACAGCATGGCCATGCACACCACCGCTTCCCTTTGGACTTTGTTTGCAGTGTTGTTTGTGGAATTTCCTCCAAAGCAGATCCCTCTCCCCTCCCGACACAGCATGGCCGTGTGGCTTTTTATTTATTTATTAACAGCCCGCTTTTACTTTACATTTAGATGAACATTTGCTTTACCTGTTACATTACTGCACTGCAAAAAAAAAAAAGTTAAAAACACTAACATTTACAAATGCCAATAGCGCAAACTTTCACAAAAGCGAGACCTATTGTATTGCAAATACTTGTTACTGTTGACTTCCCTGATATTAAAACAGACAATGCTTGCAGCCAGCTCACATGCATGCAGTTTTCCTTACTTGCAAAACCCTTATACAGAATGTATTGATAAGTTAAAAACAGCCACAATTTGTAAACATGTGCCAAAGCTCTAGCTTTGTTTAATCATGGGAAGGGGCAACTCCTTTTTTAGGTATCGCCTGTCAATGCGCTTGCGCATTGAGCTTGCGAGAATATAGGGGCTTATCCAGAGCCTAACCATCGGGGCGATTCCATGCAGTGCCCGTGAAAAGCAAGCGCATTGACCTAAAATGCGCGTGCACATGAAAGCGAGCCATCTGCTGCCAGCAGCTTCACCGCCCCCCTGCTGCATCAAAGGCTTTCGGCCGTGTCACATTTCTCCTCCCCCTTCCCCACAGCAATGCCAAGAGCTTTCACTTTCACGGCCGCCAGGTCGTGTCTCTCGTTTCTCCTCCCCCCTTCCCCCCTGCCCACTCGCTCATCAAAGGTCTCACACACCTTAACTTAACAACATTTGCCAGCCAAGCTAAAAATAAAATACCTTCAATTCCAACTGAAAACCTCTTTGGAAAACATGTCAACTTTTTTCTCATCTCTGTACTCAATGACAACACCCTACATACGTTACTGTTAAGCACACATTTCGCTGGAGTAGCTCTCGACCATGAGCCACTCTTCCTACTCCATGCTGAAACCTCTTTTACCCCATCAGATAATTATTTGCAACCGATGTGGACAAGCTTCGCACTAGTTCACCTTTGATCACTTAATACATAATGCCGGCGGAATATAGTATTCTTATGGCATATGGTACTTCTATTCCAGAGTGCTCTAACATCTTCTGGTAATCTCAGCGATATGTACGTCAGCATAAAGACCCCGTGCCTGGGTAATACTGTTCTGCACGTGTAACCTTGCATACACAAGGACCGGGAAACAGCCGCACTCGCGGTCCAAAGTTCTGTCGGGCATAACATTATCAGTATAGGAAGAGTCCATCCAAATCGTACTGTATGGTGGAGGAAAATCTGACAAAACAACTCACTCCCCTGCATCTCGGTCATCAGCTTTGCTGGCGGCCATGTCTCCCGTTTCCACTTCTATTTCTTATGCGCGCTGGCATTTGTCTATCTTACAGACATCAAAGGTTGCTGCTCCCCGTCCGCCCGCCCCCCTTTCCCCCCAGCAATGCCGAGAGCTTGTTGTTTTGTATTCTCTTTAACTGACTCATGTTTTTGTCACGGTAAATGGAAAATATCTGCCCAGCAACCTTTTCAATTTAGATTTTGCCTTGTGGACATCTTGAAATGTACGTGGACATTTTCCTTACGTCCAATTCCAAATTTGCCCGCACTCCAGAAATTCGATTTATCTTTGGTAAACAAGGCGGACAGCAGGGTTCTGCTCAGCCCTACTATGGGACGGGAAGGGTTCGAAGCTGCAGCAGGAGTGTTTCAGAAGTAAACTGTATGTGAATTCACCTCACAGAATGAAACTTTCATTTATGTTAATGTCCATCGTGTTTTTACCCTCAAATGTACATACGGAATACTGACACGTTAAGTAACCATGCCATCCTTGCGCCAGGCTGCTTTCCAAATGTGTCATTCCCTGCTCTGCTCTTGCTACCAAGTATTTCTAATTTAACATTAAATTAAATATTTTGGGGGTTCACTTTTAATTCACCTTCCTGATAATTCAACACAACCATAATATTTTCCAGTGCCCCATGCTTTTAACAAATATTACCTTACAATTCCTTATCCTGTATTAGGTTACTATGATCTTAACGCGCCACTGTGCTTTTGTTTGAAATGCTTGTTTATTTTACTGCAAAATGCTTTAATTTTTGTCAACATTTTTACTACAAATGACGTTGCGTTTGGCGATTATTCCAACATTTATGATTTTGTAAATATTATAGCTTCATTGAGTTCATTTTAGTAACTTTATTTTATGCAGTAGACTTGTGCAAGCAAATAATTTTTTCCCTAAGCGTCGGAGATGGGGAAACACGTGTGTATTTTTTGTCTGCGCAGAATGTTTAGTAAGCCGAGGAAAGCTAACAGGTTTGAAAATCGTGATTCGCATGCTCTTGGTACCGGTCTGGCGTTCGTTGCTTCGAATAAATGATTTCCTGGCAGCTTTCCCGCTCCTAGTGCAGCAGGGATCTGTTGTGAGCAGTTAATTGATTTGTTTCTGGTGACAGCTTCAAATCATCGCTGCTTGTCTTCCTGATAACTGGAAATCAGTGGTAATGATGAACCAGTCGGTATAGCGCTAGCCTGCTGTAGGCGCTAGGTTTCTTAGCCTAATTAATCCCAAGTGTTTTTATTAGTACAAAGCTGGCGGCACTCAATTTACCCATTTCAGAAGAATGAAAGGCAGCGTCGGCCCTACATTGTGAGTTAATTTTAGTAACTTTATTTTATGCATTGGACTTGTGCAAGCACATTCTTTTTTCCCTCTAAGCGTCTGAGATGCGGAAACAGGTTTGAAAGTAGTTATAGGCACGCTCATGGTGCCTGCCTGGCGTTCGTTGCTTAGGATAAATGATTTCCTGGCAGCTTTCCCGCTCCTCGTGCAGCAGGGATTTGTTGTAAGTAGTTAATTGATTTGTTTCCGATGACAGCTTCAAATCATTGCTCCTTCTCTTCCTGATAACTGGAAATCAGGGGTAATGATGAACCATGTAGTTAGTGTCGGTATAGCGCTAGCCTGCTGGAGGTGCTAGGTTACTTAGCCTAATCAATCCAAAGTGTTTTTATTAGTACGAAGCTGGCGGCACTCATTTTACCCATCTCAGAAGAATGAAAGGCAGTGTCGGCCCTGCAAGTATCTTGAAACTGAGACCTGCAGGATGCACACTTCTCTGCATCATATGCTGATTCCAGCGAGCTATCCTGGGGAAATAAACCACGCCAACAGTTGGCCAACTGCTACTATATGGAACCCCCCACGCCTCGCACCAGACTTCATTGGAATGCGCTCCGAGCATTCTCCCCTCCCTTTCAGCCCTTTTAGCCTCTTTCCCAGCTCCCAGCCGGACCTCCTTTCTCACCTCCTCTTTCCGTCTTCGTCAGCAGAAAAGTCCCAGCAATGGCTCAGTTTTTCACCGTACTCGCACCACTGCCTAATACGCCATGACTTGACAGACTTACAAGCAGAAGACAGCATTTTTTTTTCATAGTTAAGAGCAGGAAAGTCGCAGCAATGGCTCCGTTTTCAACGTACTCGCACCACTGCCGAATACGCCATGACTTGACAGACTTGCACGCAGAAGACAGCATTATACTGGCCTGGGTTCTCATCAAGTATTTTACCAAAAAAGTCCCAGCAATGGCTCTGTTTTTCACCCTACTCGTCTCCTCTGTGCACAACCCTCACTCACCCTCACTCACTCACACTCACCCACACTCACCCTCACTCACCCTCACTCACCCTCACTCACCCTCACCCTCACTCACCCTCACACCCTCACCCACCCTCACCCTCACTCACCCTCACACCCTCACCCACCCTCAAACACCCCACCCTCACCCCACTCTCACACCCCCTCACCCTCACACCCCCTCACCCTCACACCCCCTCACCCTCACACCCCCACACCCTCACATCCCCTCACCCTCACATACCCTCACATATCCTCACCCTCACATACCCTCACCCTCACATACCCTTACCCTCACATACCCTCACCCTCACACACCCACACCCCCTCACACACCCCCTCACCCTTACCCTCACAACCTCTCACCGTTACCTTCACCCTCACACACCCTCACTCACCCTCTCCACCCTCACACACTCTCACCCCCTCTCACCCTCACACCCCCTCTCACCCTCACACCCCCTCTCACCCTCACACCCCTCTCACCCTCACACACCCCCTCTCCCTCACACACCCTCGCACCCTCACACACCCTCGCACCCCTGACCCTCACCAACCCTCACTCCCTCACATACCCCTCACCCTCACACACCCTCTCACCCTCACACACCCTCACACACCCTCACACACCCAAACTCACCCTCACTCACACTCACCCCCTCACTCACCCACACACCCTCACTCACCCACACACCCTCACTCACCCACACACCTTCACTCACCCTCACACCCTCACACACCCTCACCCTCCCACCCCCTCAACCTCACACCCCCTCAAACTCACACCCCCTCAACCTCACATACCCTCACACCCCACCCACCCTCTCACCCCCTCACACACCCCCTCACTCACTCTACCGCCCTCACTCACTCTACCACCCTCACTCACTCTACCGCCCTCCCTCCATCTATCACCCTCACTCTATCACCCTCCCTCTATCTATCGCCCTCCCTCTCTTCCACCCACCTCGTTCTCATACACACACAACCACGCACAACCACACACAACCACACACAGCCACACATACAACCACAAACACAGCCACACACACAACCACACACACAACCATACACACACCCAACCACACACACAACCACACACACACACACACAACCACACACACAACCACACACAACCACACACACATACAACCACACACACATACAACCACACATACAACCACACACACACAACCACACACACAAAACCACAGACACAACCACACACATCTAGCTATCGCCCTCACTCTATCTATCTATCGCCCTCACTCTATCTATCTATCGCCCTCACTCTATCTATCGCCCTCACTCTATCAATCGCCCTCACTCTATCTATCTATCGCCCTCACTCTATCTATCTATCGCCCTCACTCTATCTATCTATCGCCCTCACTCTATCTATCTATCGCCCTCACTCTATCTATCTATCGCCTTCACGCTATCTATCGCCCTCACGCTATCAATCTATCGCCCTCACGCTATCAATCTATCGCCCTCACTCTATCTATCTATTGCCCTCACTCTATCTATCTATCGCCCTCCCTCTAGCTATCTATCGCCCTCACTCTATCTATCTATCTATCGCAGCACCACAGCATCACTCAGGGGCACCACAACATCACTATGCACTACTGTAGTGTAGTTCCTATTATCCCAATAGGCTCTGCGCATTGGAATAATATCTTCAATAGTATAGACCTAGGGCAGAGGTTAACTAGATCTTCTACCGACGATATTAGACTTAAAGTTTTGTGTTTGCCAGCTAGCTCAGAGTTCACTAGAAACTTTCTCGAATAGGCAAGGAGGATTTTAACCTCTCTGGATAGACAAGAAGGGATTTAGTTTCTGACAACCATAGAACATGACAACTTTGCTCTCCCCTAATCAAGAGTGTGATTACTGGGGGTGAGTGTTTGTATTGTCAACGCTCCGTCCATCACCACCTTTGGTTTTTCTTTGTTCGCCCTAAGTTGGCAGGGTATGCTCAGACGTGAGTCCCTTGCTCACTTTGCCACTGGAGTCAAGCAAGCCCGGCTGAAGACGGCTGTAATGCCAGAAACCGGTCCTGGGAAGCTTGATTCCGGTCCAGGGAAGACATGGCTTGGCAGTTCGGGCTGGACTGTTCCCATGAGGCACAGGGTCAGACTGATTTGCATATGGCCATGTCTGAACTGGGGTGGCGGAGTGAGCTAAAGAACGGTGATGGATTAAACCCAGATCAGTTGACTGGGGGTGAGTGTTTGTATTGTCAACGCTCCGTCCATCACCACCTTTGGTTTTTCTTTGTTCGCCCTAAGTTGGCAGGGTATGCTCAGACGTGAGTCCCTTGCTCACTTTGCCACTGGAGTCAAGCAAGCCCGGCTGAAGACGGCTGTAATGCCAGAAACCGGTCCTGGGAAGCTTGATTCCGGTCCAGGGAAGACATGGCTTGGCAGTTCGGGCTGGACTGTTCCCATGAGGCACAGGGTCAGACTGATTTGCATATGGCCATGTCTGAACTGGGATGGCGGAGTGAGCTAAAGAACGGTGATGGATTAAACCCAGATCAGTTGACTGGGGGTGAGTGTTTGTATTGTCAACGCTCCGTCCATCACCACCTTTGGTTTTTCTTTGTTCGCCCTAAGTTGGCAGGGTATGCTCAGACGTGAGTCCCTTGCTCACTTTGCCACTGGAGTCAAGCAAGCCCGGCTGAAGACGGCTGTAATGCCAGAAACCGGTCCTGGGAAGCTTGATTCCGGTCCAGGGAAGACATGGCTTGGCAGTTCGGGCTGGACTGTTCCCATGAGGCACAGGGTCAGACTGATTTGCATATGGCCATGTCTGAACTGGGGTGGCGGAGTGAGCTAAAGAACGGTGATGGATTAAACCCAGATCAGTTGACTGGGGGTGAGTGTTTGTATTGTCAACGCTCCGTCCATCACCACCTTTGGTTTTTCTTTGTTCGCCCTAAGTTGGCAGGGTATGCTCAGACGTGAGTCCCTTGCTCACTTTGCCACTGGAGTCAAGCAAGCCCGGCTGAAGACGGCTGTAATGCCAGAAACCGGTCCTGGGAAGCTTGATTCCGGTCCAGGGAAGACATGGCTTGGCAGTTCGGGCTGGACTGTTCCCATGAGGCACAGGGTCAGACTGATTTGCATATGGCCATGTCTGAACTGGGGTGGCGGAGTGAGCTAAAGAACGGTGATGGATTAAACCCAGATCAGTTGACTGGGGGTGAGTGTTTGTATTGTCAACGCTCCGTCCATCACCACCTTTGGTTTTTCTTTGTTCGCCCTAAGTTGGCAGGGTATGCTCAGACGTGAGTCCCTTGCTCACTTTGCCACTGGAGTCAAGCAAGCCCGGCTGAAGACGGCTGTAATGCCAGAAACCGGTCCTGGGAAGCTTGATTCCGGTCCAGGGAAGACATGGCTTGGCAGTTCGGGCTGGACTGTTCCCATGAGGCACAGGGTCAGACTGATTTGCATATGGCCATGTCTGAACTGGGGTGGCGGAGTGAGCTAAAGAACGGTGATGGATTAAACCCAGATCAGTTGACTGGGGGTGAGTGTTTGTATTGTCAACGCTCCGTCCATCACCACCTTTGGTTTTGCTCTGGTGAAAACATCATATCATTTAGACTGTTGAAAAAACTGTCAACGGCTTCTTGCGTAAGTTCCACTAATTCGGAAAAGGTTGTTACCATGCATTCATGAGCCTGAGCATGATTGCCTCCATTGATGTTTTGATCAGCATAGCTGACTGAAGGTCGTACCTGATCGATGCTGCTTTCATCTTGTACTTCACTACCCCTCAATCGTAGTGGTGAAGTCTCCACGAATGCCGTCATCAGGATTGGTAGCCGCTGGGGACAGCACAATGCATGAGCCGTTACCGGACCCAACAAGGTATCTGCGTCCATTGGCACATCCGATTGTAGTGCCAGACAGGTGTCCAACACGCATTCTTCGCCGCATAGCAAGCACCTTAATACAGGCATAACACAACTTTGCCACATTGGTCTAAATGAAAGAGACCAAGTCATGTTCAGGTCTCTAAGCCGGGATAGTCCAAGGATTTTAGTTACCCGGTCCCGGTAGCCAATGGCTAGGATCATTTCTTCCCTTGTCGCAGGTGTTTTGTCTGTGACATGGTTTGCCATAGCGAAATAACAGGATCAAAAATAGAATACCCGCTACTAGTCCCAAAAGGAGTGGAAGTCCGCCAAAAATGGAATGGACAAAGTCTGGAAAAATACCCAGGATGACTTTGAATGGAGTTAAAGCACCCGAAAACACTGCTTTAAATACACTGGAGATACCAGTGGTATCAGAAATATTTAAGATTTCGTTCAGTATTTCTGCGAAATGTGTGGGGGAATTAGTTGATAATAATGAATGAATCTCTTCTGTTGTCCTTGCAACTTGGAGATCATACGTTTCTTTTGATGACGTGAGCCTGGTCGGCGTCTGTAGGAGCACAGTCTTCATTCTGCTTAAAGTATCTATTCGAATAGAAGCAATTTTCAAATCGGGCCATAACCTTGCCTCCCTGTCTGGAGAATCGTTCGGGAACAAAACTTGTTCACAGCACATGACCTTCCTAGTCACGGTTATGAGATAAGGTTTTCCGGGCAGCAAACTACAACATCTGCGATCTACTATTAGAATGTAACTCCCGTTCGAGAGTCTCCTAAAGAATGGTTCTATTCGTGTTGCAGGTGTGCCTAGCTGGTAACATGAAAGGTTATTTGAAGTCCCTTCACAGGCTCCGTGCAAACTAATACCCTGACACAGAAGTTTACCACTTAGTGATCTTGCACAATTATCGCCACTGAGAAACACTTTCTGGCCTTTATTACTTACACATTCGTTTGTATAGGGCAAGTTCCATATTGACTTAATGTATCCTTTACCCAACCTTTCATACTGGCCTGCCTGTATATATTTTTGGCAGAATTGAAACTGGAAAGTAGTTATCGGAATATTTATTATTCCATGTATTATCCATTCAATGACAGGTCGTTCTGACATTGTCAATGGTAATCTCTCAAGTTTTTCAATGCTCAGAATTGTATAGTCAGCACCCTTCTGTGCCAAACTGATTTGTTTATCAGTAAGGTTAAAGATATTAAATAATGACGTTGTGTTGATTAAACGCCAAGGCACATAGCCAGAACGCAGATTTTGTAACGTCCAGCCAAGCTGTACAATAGAACGCAATTGGGACTGACCGTGTTGTAACATCAGTAAGTCTTGCGATATTATATCGATTGCTGAAGACACAATGCTGTCCAGAGAATATATTCTGGAGGACAGAGTCATTAACCCATTGTCCACCACAGAAAGTGATTTTTCCAAATTAATACGGTCAATTTCCCGTATTTTTTCTGCTGTCTCAATTTGAGTTACTTTCCAAACTTCGTTATAAGCTGCATATATAGAGGCCGCTATGAAACGTTTTTGACGCTGTTTGCGTGGTCCCAATATGAAATCACGCAAGTCAGCACCTTCTGTAAGTAAAGTTAGGTGTTGCTTAATTTCAGCCAGTGTGGACGTTTGTAGCCATTGAAGGCAGAGCTTGCCCACACTGTAGGTGGTTATTATCCCTGGATGTTGTCTTTGGGAATATCTAGGGTCTTGCCTAGTCAATGTGAACCCCTGTTTTTTGTTCAGGAATCTGTCTTGACAGTTATTTGTATCTGTGGGCCAGATCAACCATTTTTTCCATTCAGGATGTGTTCTGTTTTGGTTTAATGTATGGTTTACGTCTATCTCATCATCTATAGAGCTATTACTGTTCACTGTTGGCTTTGGAATAGACGGTTTGTTCAAATCTTTGATTTTGACTAAGCCAAGACAGGTAGTTTGTTGAATAGTGTCATTCAAGAATATAATTTGTTCTGGGATCATGCAGGCTCTAAACAATGATTCTATACCTTGTACTTGCCAATCTCTTGTACCCCAAACAGTTTTTGCTTCAATATTATTGTTCCAGAAATCAAACCCAAATGTATTCATTTGTTCAAAGAATGAATCGGAATATATCAATTTTGTGTTTGTAAGCATGGTCTTCATACCTGTCTTATTTGTCAATTTGAAATAAAATGTTTCTGGATTACTTGTGTTAAACCCTGAAAAGTATGAATATTTATCATAAAATGTTTTTGAGCTGTCTTTTGGAGGAGTAGCACAATGTTCCCATTGGTTATAATTTAAAACATTTCTAGGTTGAGCAGATTTATGTAGATAATGGTTACCATAGTGGTTATAGCAGAACATCTGATCATAATTAGACGAACCCTGCAAATAATCATGTTCTGTAAATTTAGCAGACATCACAAGATCAGACATCATATCATTAATACTTTCAAAGTCCCAATCATCAGCAAATGTGCTTGGTTTTACAAAGTCACTCAATGAGATCTTGAATTGATGTGGATACTTCAGGATTTCAACCGGACCATAGATTTCATAATCAGTTTTGTCCCATGCTACACCGCCTGGTATGGGATTGGCTGTGAAGTTCACTGAAGAAAGTTCTCTTTTCTCGATGTGTGAAGATGTGTGTGGTTTAAGGACCAAGTTGATTTTCTGGCTTGCTGTGTCCATTTTAGCATATTTTCCTTCAATGAAATGTCCCAAGCATAGTACCATGATGAGCCAAAGAATGAGGATAAATGCACCGAAGGCTACCCAAAACTCAATCCATGGAGAAATCAGATACGTTTCTTTTAGCTGTTGAAAAAGTTCCTTAGCTTTGTCTTTAAAAGTTTTTGTTGATGGCTGTTTCTTTGCTTCACTCAGGTCTTCAGATGAATCATCGAAGTTGATGAAGTAGCCGGATGCTGTTCTGTCAATTGTTCCAATTGTTTTTGGATTTTGCTTTGTTTCATTAGCAAAGTCTGCAGTTACATCATCATAGGTTGTTGTTTCTTGATGAAAAGTTTTAATTTGGGTTTTAAGAGGTTCAAGTTCCATTGCTTTGTTGCATAGTCCTTGTTGATTCACTGTAGATTTTCCAAATGTGATCAGTCTTCCAGTTTGAGCCTCTGTATTTGTAGCAAATATTGGTGTTCTGCTACTTCTTGGGAGTCCACTTGGCCTACTGTTTGTTATCGGCCACATGATTGTGGTTTAACCAGGTCGATCGATACAACTCGGTTCTCCTTTTTACCAGCAAGGGGCGGTAGTACTACTGATCTTGTCCCGTTGACAGACAAGACAGGAACTGCTTTTCTGTAAGAAGGCCCAAATTCCTTCTTTACCGCGATCTTCTCTCTGACTAGATCCCCGACTTTTGGAATCCAGACAGGCCTTGCTGGGACAGGTGGTTTCTCATCAGTGGTTGTTGGCTGTTGTTTCAACTTTATGTTGCTCAGGTCTTTTCTTGTTTTATTTAAGTCCTGTAAAATAGCCAAACGATCTTTGATATCAAAGCTTTTGTCTTTAACCACTGAAGTCTGACTATCACGATCTTGGATCATCATTCAAGTCCCGAACAATAGTTCGTACGGACTGAACCCTTTCAGAGAATTCCTTGGCAGGTTATTTAGACTACGTTGGACACTTATTAAATGTTTGACCCACCCAGCACCCGAACCTAATACCTTTTCCGTTATACATTGCTTTATGTCTTGGTTTTTTCTTTACACCATCCCGTATCCCTCAGGAAGGAAGTGAGAAGAGTCCCGCTATGCTATGCTCATTTGGTCATGCTTCTCTTTAAGCCTGAGGGCTAAAGGGAACACATTATTCAAAACGTAGCATGCTCCTAGCGTATATGCCATTATAGACTTGCAAATCCTTGTATAACAGTCCAGACGTCAGCCGAGCGCTGGGGTCTACATCATAAGTGAAAATTAGTCTTCTTATGTTAATATAACGCTTTTTCGTGATGGGTACATTCTTATTGTTGTTGTTTTTCTGGAGCGAAGTGCCATGGCAATAGTCCTCCTCGCTCGCCACTGCGATCTCTATTGCAGTCTGGGCAGTTTTTTACAAAAATGTGATGATGCAGGCTCATGCCTGGCCACCAGTACACTGATTGTAATTCTTCCAGAGAATCTTTTTGCTTAAGGTGTCTGAGACCCTCACCCATATGTGCGTCTGCTATTAACAAGCCTCTCCTGTCCGTGTTTGGAATTACTCTATCCCCCACTCCAGGGATTCGAGCAAAAGGGACCGAGTTTGCATCGATTATGTATGTATAATTGAGTGGATAATTGATCGGTAGCGCCGAGCAGTCGCCTTTTGATGACGTTTTCACCGCCAGCACAGTTTCACCGTCAATGTGTTTTACTGTACGCTTTTTTGTAGCTATGGAAGCCGGTTTAGTTGCTCCCGCTGTGGCTGTCTCAGCCAATGAATTCCCTGCAACGTGAACGCCATCACGCTGATGACTCAGTGAATGTATCACGTGAGTTTTTGGTAGTTCTTTCTTTAAAAGAACTAATTGTTCCCAAAGTGCTTTCTGCTTTATTGTGGCACCTGTGTCATCTTTGTAACCGTTTTGAATCCATTTCTGCAAATCGTTATTGTATGATTTGACGCAGTAATACGAATCGCACACAATAAGTGTCGGGAATTCGCGATCGGCATTATCTAGCGCCATTTTTAATGAAATTATTTCAGTTTGTTGTTCTGAATTATTTTCCACTGAGTGTGTTTTTGTAAGTAGAGGTCTTAATTTACCTCCGCGCCACACTTCTTTTACAATTTCGCATGTGGCGTTGTAAGCCAGCTCTCCCCAAACTGAGGGTTGAGCATGCCCGTCTGTATATATTACACAGGCGTACTGTCGTAAAGGCAGAATGTCGATTGGCAGAGGGTATTCTCTCTCATATTCTAGATATTTTAATTCTTTCATTTCTGGGTCAAAATAGTATTTTACTTTGTCTGTAGCAACAGAATTTACCCATTGTATCCATTCTGGATTTAGTGCAGTTGTCGGTAAATTACATGGTGTTGTTAATGCCTCAAAATCTGATTCTGCTGTTCTGACTGTAACCTGTCTACCGTCTGCTTGGTATTTTTCTTTTGCTACAGCTGTTTGAACCGCATGAACAATGTTTTCTTTAATGCTGAACCTTTTTTCAGCTTCTGTGTACAAATGTGATTTGTATGCTATTGGTACCTTCTCTCCCTCATTAGAGGTCAGGTATGTGAATCCGCATCTTCCTGGGATGACTCGAATCACAAGGTTGCGTGTGTTGTCACGTGTTTGTAGTTTTGTTTTAACTAACATATCTGTTTGTAAGGATCTCAAAATTTCTGTGTGTTTTTGAGTCCAAGTGATTCTTTTAAAATCTGGTTTTATTAGATCATAGAGAGGTTTAATTCTCTCTGCATAATTTATAATGTAAGTTATTCCGAAGTTTAGGAAGCCTAGAATTGATTGTAAGTTTTTCAGTGTTCTAGGTGCTTGGATTACAGCACATTTCTCTAGGAAATTGTCGGCCAGGCTTTTGCCTTCACTTGATAGTTCATATCCTAAAAACAGGACTGTTAGATGGGCAATTCTTGACTTTTTAAAGTTGAATTTGTAACCCTCTGCTGCGAACCCAAGTATTATGGTGTTCACTCTCTTCAAGTGAGTATCCAAGTCATCATCTGTTAGATAGATGTCGTCGACATAAGATAATGCCTCATCATCATATGTTTGTAGTAATTCTGTTACTCTCGCTGAGAATAATCCTGGGCTGTTTTTGAACCCCTGGGGCAAACGACAGAATTTTTTTTGCGTGCCATTTATTGAGAACGCCGTCAAATATCTGCTCTCTGGTGCTATATTTTGACAAAAGAATCCATTAGAAATGTCTAAGGTTGTTTTGTATTTTGTGCGCACTATGTTATTCATTAGTGCAGCACTATGCGAGTTTTGTACCGCAAATGTTTTGCAACATGAGTTAAGGTGTCTGTAGTCCAAAACAAGACGATATGAATTGTCTGGCTTGGAGACAGGAAACAAAGGGTTGTTCATTTGAGAGGTGCAAGTTTCAATCACCCCCTGGTATTCAAGTTGATCTAGGATCTCTTTTACCTGTTTTTTAGCTTCTTGCTTAATCGGGTACTGCCTCTGTGCAGTAGGTTGTGATTTTAACTGGATTTTGTGAGGAGGAGAGTCCTCATCCCATCCCACATGATTTTTATATAAGGCAGGGGCTTGAGCTACTGCCCACTTTCTTGCAAGTGTATATTTTTTATGAATTGGAATATGGTTTGAGAAGGCAGGCATAATTATTTCTTCGCCATGTGGGCACTCCCTGACAAACTCTGGAGGCCAGTCTCGTTCAGCTAGAAGGATGTCATAGCCCTTGGAGAGATTATCCCAAAATAGACCCCTTATTTTTCTAGTTTTATCCCCTTCTATACGCAATGTTATTTCATATATTTTATGAGGTTTGCTAACTCTGGTATCTGCAGTGTCCACCTGAATGTATTCATTCGTGTCCACTGTCTCCAGATGATTCATAAGGACTTTGCGAGCTATGCTCACTTCTGCTGCGCTGTCTAGCATTGTCTGAGCCCATTCTCCGTTTTTCAGCTGTGTCCTCAGTATTCTCGGCATTGTTGATTACTTTAATACTGGCTACCTTCTTTTTTGGAAATTGTAATTTTTTATTCTGATGAGCAGGTTCTTTGTCTTTGGACTTGACTGCTCTTCCCTGTGTTCTGATCGTCCTCTTTTTTCCGATTTCTGCGAGGAAGTCTGAAAAGATTGAGAGGGACGTGTATCAATATCTTGATATCTATCAGGTTTTTTTATATTTTCCCTATTTCTAAGGTTGTATTTTTTCACAGAGGGCTCCCTTTGGGGAGACTTGCATCCTTGATCAGGAGATCTTTCTCTCCGCCGAGGAGACCTTCCTCTGGACTGGAATCTTTTTTCTTTAGGATTGGATTGTTTATTTCCATCCCAGCTCTTTTTTTGAGTGTTTAAATTATTTTTTATAAATACCTTTTCAGGACTTTCAACTAGTTGGGGTTTCACTGGTATTCCACCCAAACTATCTCTTCCTAGTTCTTCATAGGATTTTTCTATGATTCTGGCAATTTCAGATGGTTGGTCTGCTATATTTGTCTCTTTTAACCTCTGGCGAATCGCCACATTTGCTGCTTCTCCCTTTATGTTGGCTAATAATATTGCAGAGACCTGCTTGAAATCTTTCAGTAGTTTCATACCGAGAGTTAAAGCGGGTTCTGGACCGTATTCATCTTGAATCTGTTTTAGCACATCTGGTATTACTGACATGGATGGTACACCATGTGTTTTTGTGTAAATGGAGGCAAAGACTGTTCCCCAAGTGTCACAGTCCTCCACATGTGGTGCGATTCCCATTGGGAGACAGATAGTCAGAATCCTATGTTTCTCAACAGGGGTGGTATCTGGAAACACCGCCTCTATTTGAGTGATTTTTTGTGCTAGCCAGAAAGGAATTTGTTCCCGTTTTGCGGGTACTTTACCTAGACAGGACTGTATGTTCTGAGGTGTAATTTTATTTGTGTTCCCCTGATGATTGGTCAGCTGTGGAATTTTAATAGCTGGTTGGATTGTTGAAGTCCACATTACATATTGGACTAATTGTCTATGTATTTTTATTAATTGTTTTAGCTGTGCTAAAAGCTCTGGTGCAGGCATTTCTTTAATATCTGGATGTGGTGTATATCCGGCTAGGACCGGCCACGTTGCTCCTGGTCTACCTAGTGGACCGAGCCTGGTGATGTGATTATTATGTTTTAGGGCGCCATTAAACAAGAGCAGGTGCTCTTGGAATTTGAGTGGTATTTCCACCTCCTCGAAAGGAGTGTACTCACTAGGAGGTTCCTCTATTTTGTAATAGTGAAAATCCTTTGTTACAGCGTTTGCTGCTGGAAAGTTTATCCATGAATAGAATACCTCTGTCTGCCGATATTCGTGTGCCTCAATTACGAATATGACTGTACCACCTCTTGGTGTCAGTCCATTTTCTATAAGTTTTAGGGTTATAGATTTCCTTATGTTGACCGGGATGAGTATTGCATCTGGGTCATTTTCCAGCAGAGTATTGTCTGCTACTAGGAGTTCAGCTGCTATTCTAGCTGTCTCCCTTTCTTCTTCAGTTTCTGACATACTATTGTCAAGAAGATTATTTTATTTATTTGCAGATCAGGTTTCTATGGAAACAAAGATTAGATGCACAATATTTTGGAACAGTGTATCCTTCAACGTTGAATTAACCAAGAACCATACATAGGAGTCTCCTCCTGTGAGGTTTGGCGGATATGACCTTTCACCCACTCCAGACGTCTTTGGAGTATTATGGGAAAAAAGGGGTCTGTGTGAAAAAGCACGACTGAGTTACTCTAATGTCTTGCGTTAGTTTTATCGCCTATCCAAACGTTGGGCGCCATGTAGTGTAGTTCCTATTATCCCAATAGGCTCTGCGCATTGGAATAATATCTTCAATAGTATAGACCTAGGGCAGAGGTTAACTAGGTCTTCTACCGACGATATTAGACTTAAAGTTTTGTGTTTGCCAGCTAGCTCAGAGTTCACTAGAAACTTTCTCGAATAGGCAAGGAGGATTTTAACCTCTCTGGATAGACAAGAAGGGATTTAGTTTCTGACAACCATAGAACATGACAACTTTGCTCTCCCCTAATCAAAAGTGTATCTCTAGAGTCGTGTGAAAACAAAAGACAACTTATTTTACTCAGTCAGTTCAGTGCATTCTTAGTTTTACCAGATTGTAGAGAAAAGGAAGAGACGGGGGTGTTCAATAAAAGATGTTATTTATTGATCAGTCTCTTTTCTCATACAAGAGAAATGAATCACTATAATTGCAATACTTGTAGTTAAGTAAAGTGCATACAGTAAAGACAGAATTATAAAATAATACTGTAAAAGCATTGATATGGTTTCTGAGCCATATGATACTTTAAAATGGATAAAATATATACATACATATATACATTTGACTAATCGTACTCAACTGGTGCTTCTAACCACGCCTACCCCAGTGTACCTGACCTAAGCCTAATACGTGGGCGGGAGTAGATAAGTAGCAGTTTAAGTTAAGTTTGTTTGCCAAGGGACTGATTCGAGAATTCTCTGCAAGGGGTTATTCAGTTCTGTACCTGAGATCTAGAATGATGGAGGGCTGGTATCGCTTATCCCGGGTCTTGATATTCCAGCTGCCTGCGAGGGCTGCTTGGAAGCGCCGGAGCTGGATTTCTCAGCAGTAGAAAGGCAGCGTCTCGTTCTCAGTGCGTCAGGAAGGCGGGGCAGCGCCTGTGGGCTTCGCTCTCTGCTGGGCTCCTCAGCACGTCTCGCTGCTCCGATCTCGTCACCACCGCATGTGTTTGCTTAAGGCAATGTCGGTAATATTTATACCTGAAAGGTGCCGAGATTGACGTAAGGATGGACATATATACGTCAATAAGGATGTCATATGAACGGGCTCGTTCGCACATTCTTTTGCTGAAGTTCTCGGTGAAATCAAAACAATGGTTATGGGAATTTCCCAGGTCGCTGTAGGTTTGATTTGTTTTGAGAACTCCGTATGCCTTATCAGGGGCTGGAGGAATATCGCTTGTCTAATTAGATGGCATGCGTTATGACCTAATCAGATAACGCGCTTCTGTGCCGTGGTGTGGCTTAATCAGATAACGGTTTTTGCACCGTTAGATGGCTGCTA
This sequence comes from Lissotriton helveticus, assembly GCF_964261635.1. NCBI lineage: Eukaryota > Metazoa > Chordata > Amphibia > Caudata > Salamandridae > Lissotriton > Lissotriton helveticus. The sequence continues at coordinate 570,017,059 of NC_136065.1, forward strand.
GTTAATTATTAACCAGACCAGGGTCAGGAATAGGGGAATCGATACAGTACCTATAGGAATACATCACACTACCACAGCATCACTGAACGCCACTGCATCACTCAGCACCACCACAGCACCACTCAGCACCACCACATTATCACTCAGCACCACCACATTATCACTCAGCACCACCACAGCACCACTCAGCACCATCACCACAGCACCACCCAGCACCACCACAGCATCACTCAGCACCACCACAGCACCACTCAGCACCCCCACAGCACCACTCAGCACCACCACAGCACCACTCAGCACCACCACAGCATCACTCAGTGCAACCACAGCATCACTCAGTGCAACCACAGCATCACTCAGCACCACCACAGCATCACTGGTTCAAATATGTTCTCTCAATGTTTCAAGCTTGATTACAAATGTCACAAAAATGTTTTAATATTTCACTTTTGTTCTTGGATTTTCATCACAATAAAATACACAAATGTTATTTTCAAAAGTTTAAGCTGTTGCCATTATAAATTACAATCACTTTTATTTAAGTATTAATTATTTTAAAAAAATTAAAAGCCATTGGTATTTGTAATATCAATACATCTAAGTCACGTAAAAACAAAACATGTTGCATTACAAATGCTATAGGTGTCACATTCGCGAAAGTTATAACTATTGGCATTGTAAATGACAAAGCAATCAATTTAGCTATTTTAAAAACCAACACATAAATAAAATAATTGTCATTTACAAGACCAATAGCTCAAACTTTCCTAATGCGAGATCTATTGCATTGCAAATGCTTGTTTGGGTCGTGGGCCTAATAACATGGTCCCGATACAATCGTCTGTTCTTTCAGTGAAAACCTATACACTCCAAAAAATATTGCCATACATGAAGAAAGTGATTTATTTTACCATCAGTCTTTCTTAACTACATACAGGGTAGCCTTATTTTGAAAAAAAAAAAAGAGAATACTTTCAGATAGGTGATTCACAACACACGTCAATGAAATGAGGGATCTGTTGTAGCTACTGTTATATCCATCAGCGAAGAAGTTAACGGATTTGACACCAGAACACACAGCAGCCGTTTCATGATTAGGGAAGTGCCCCTGGCATTCTCCTATCAGAAGGCTTGAAACAGCAGAGATGACATTTTCATTTTAGGCTTTTACCTTTTTTTTGCCTTCTATGTTTATTTGGTGAGTGTGGCAGATATTCCGACGGCCTTTTTGCGTTTGGGTGTTTTCCGATGTTTGTTACTTCTTGTGTGTCTGCTGCACCTTGCTTGATTTGCGCATTGGCCTTCATCCACTAAGAATTTAGCTTTGTGAAACAAGTGGTTCAGATTTCACAGCTGGAGCTTGCATGCAGATTGTGCTGATGTACAGTTTGATAAATCCAAGTCTACTGGAACGGCATTTTGTAAGGGCTATTTTCATGAGCATTTGGTGGTTGCTTCACACCACCTCATTGAACAGTAGTTCATGCGATTGGCTCTTCTTTCTAGTCTTACTTTTTGCGGTCTATTAAATTTGATTGCCCCATTATTACATCTGGTCAAGAGATAGCTAAAGCTGTTTTTAACCTCTTTTTTTACGCACATGATTCCTCCAACCACTGTGTACAGCACGGGGCAATTGGTCTGCCTACCTCAGCCATTGGCTCTCTTTACTGTAAGTGACAGCGTTTTGCTTGCACACATGTGCACATCCACCTAAAAAGAAGTTCAGTGCTTTGGCTGGCGGACCAATACCTGCTATAATGTCTGCCCTCGTTAAATGTTATTTTTTATTTATTTTTGTGATGGATCAGTTTTTTTACTGATTTTTTTTGTGTAAATATATGTATGCTACTAACACTGCAATTTTGACCAACTAACCTTTTAATGCATATTGCACCTGTTAGCAATAAAATAAAACATCTCGATTTTGCAGAGGCCGGGTTAAGTAGTTTCCCCAAAGCTTGTTAATCATTTGACCATTTTTTTTATTTATATTTTTTAGAATAATCTACAGTGAATGGAAGGGTCACAAATGACTTTTGCATGCACAGTCTTTCCTTCACTCCAACCCCCCCCCCCCACACATTTTGTGTTCTCCTAATGTATGGTGGGTAATTTTCTCCAAAAATGCTCCTGCTGACATGGTAAGAGCATTTTAGTCCAAAGTAATCAATGGCAGACAGTCCACTATACCATGGTGTTTTGGCAGACTGGTTTGCATTTTTGCCAAAAACAAACCCCGAGAGTGAAGTGAGTGGAAATATCAATGCCCCTGATGTGCCACGGATTTGCTTCCAGATCTGTGGAAACAGATTTGTTTTCTGACATGGACCACCACACAGAAATTGCCAACCGCTAAATGAAGGCCTATATGTTACTTTATAAGAATGGGCTTTTTTTGTGCTTGAATATTGTTGAGTCTTGACTTTAATGCATTATGTCAGGTACAAATGCGTCCAAAATTAAATTGCTTTGTGATGGACACATACCCACAGTGATTTTCTCGTTGTGCATTGTATGTTTATTCATTGTTTGCCATTACATCACTTCACCATTACCACAGTATAGTTGGGCACTGTATGATATTGGATTTGGCTCCCAAACAGGGCTTTTTACTTTATTTAATGAAGTTTCCCCTTCCCTATTTGTAATAAAACAAACGTTTTTGCATACCGTTTTATTATTTTCTTTTATAATGTAACAATACACAATGTAGTACAGACTATGCAGTGGCTAAGAAGTTATATGGGGGCAAAATAGAGGTAGTGTTCCTCAAGTGTAGGCAGCTTCATATCATCTGTATTCTAGTTATAAGGTAAGTTTTCATTATTTAACACCATAGACCAATATACCATGTGGAACATTGTAGTTGAGCTTTGAATTTGGAGGAAACATCATGACATGGTTTTAATTAACCTAAATAAAAAGTCAACATAAAAGACACCCTGTTCCCATAACCACCAGCACCTCTGTGATAGATGTCCCTTAAGGCTCTAACGTGATTCCATTCACTCTTTAGTTTGAAACAATGGGGAACGTTCTGTACTCTCCAGGCATTTCATATAACCAAATGCAGATGGCAGGCAACTCTATCTTCATCTAAACCAAAATGTATATGTAGGCATGTCAAATTCTACGTAGTTTAAATAAAGGAGTGGATGCTCATGAAGAAACTTATAGGTTACCCTGATAGGAGGGGTAACGTGCAAGCTTACGTAGCACCAAACTAAGGGGCTCATTAGGATGGCGGTTTTCCCGCATCCTCCGGGCCGGCGGAAGCTACCGCCGGCCTGGAGGATGCGGGAAAACCGCCAGGAGGCACAAAAGATCCACTGCCAAATTAGGATGGCGGTGGGTCTCAAAATCGGTCCGCAGCTTTTCCGCCGCGGTCAACTTCCGACCGCAGCGGAAAAGCTCTAACATGGCTGGCGGTGTCTATCAGACACCGCCAGCCATATTAGGATGGCGGAAAACAGATGCCTTTCCACGGCGGATTCCCGCCGTGGAAAGGCATACGGTGATTTCTTTGGGGGCCCGTTGCGGGTCCCCAGGGTGATTGTGTGGGTGGGGGGTGCACATCGGGGGTACCTATGGTACCCCCCTGCATTTCGTGCACGAAGCGGCAGGCACCGCGCGGTGCCTGCCGCTTTGTGCATGCAAATGCTAAGCATGCATATTTAACCTTGCGGTGGGTGCTGCTTCAAGCAGCACCCGCCACATTGTTAAATATTGAGGAGGTGACCGCCAGGCTGGCGGTCACATCCTAATTGCACTGGAGGGACCGCTGCGGCCCCTGCGGACGGTCCCTCCTCCTCTAGGGTGGCGGACGGACACAAGTCCGTCCGCCATCCTAATGAGCCCCCATGAACCAACAAAGCATACTAAAGACGAAATATGTAGTGAGTGAAAACAATCTTGGGTTATATCTATTTCAACAAGTTACCATTCACAGCATTTTTTTAAATGTTTGCAAAAATTACACACACCTGTAAGAACAACCTGCATAAACAAGTATTCGCAGACTTCCAGCTACAGAAATGCAAAATATTAAAATGTTTAACAAAATTATGTGAGCTCATGATCCACATGCACTCAGTTATTTCCCCTTTTCCTATCTCACCATATTTGCTCCTCAACCCCATGCCAATTGCAACATATCCCCAAAAATGAAAGAATGAGGAGTAAAATGTGTGGCATTAATACTTGCCAAAGATAGGGTCCTGAACAGTACCCTTCTGAACTGGAACTATGACAGAGTGACACTTTGTGCATGCATAAGCAAATATCCACCTGACAGTCAGGGAGAACCCAAATGAAGTCTTCAAGAGCAGAGGCAGGATAGGAAGGAAGTGCCCAATCTAGCACTATGCAATGTCCTCTCCACTTCTAATTGGTCTTAGCAGAAAGTAGAGTCATGTCGGCCGAAACCTCAGAGATGCGATATCTGACATGGTTAAGTTCACCACTAATGTCAGTTTTGGACTTTGCAACTAAATCTCCTACTCTAAATGTCCCACACAAAGCCCACTCAAAAAGGACGGGATGCACATGCTTAGGAAAAACAATTGGTCACTGCTAAGCTTGTCCAATTCAGCTGCCCTATGATTGTTTTGCTTTGTTTCCCCTCACCGTTCCCACCCATTAAAGACTTCTGAATGTAAAAAATGCCTGATAATCTTGGCCCGTAGGACCTTAGCAAAGAAGGCTATTGCCAATATGTCTATGTGCATAAGCAGTACACCTTCCATCACTTTTCAACCATAGCAAACATTTGTCCCAATGCGCAAAGTTAAACACTACACTACTATCCCATCCCTTAATGAATGTAAAGTGTCATCCAAAGGCCCCTTCATATGCTCTATTGGCCCTAGGGGCTATGCTGGCAGAGACAAGGTCTAGCAGAACTGAGAGCCAAGCTTCCAGTGATCGTGAGAAATGTTATAGCTTCTGCTGATGGCTCCAGGTGAAAGCATCGGAAATCCTGCATCTTAAAATCAGACTAACATTCTGCAGCATTATTAAGTATGGTTGGTACTTTTGTAACTCTAGGCTTGACGTTGGCCGTTAAGCCAATGAGCACCACGTGCTTCAGGAATATTACACTTGTCTCTCTGTTGCTCAATGGATGCCACCACTGGCATACATTCTGATTAAAAAACAAGTCCCTGTTCACAAAGGTGATCACTCCAAATAAGCAAAGCCTCTAATATTAGGAACAATTCAATGAAAGTTATGCTTTTAATCAAACCAGACTCAAACTACTCCGCTGGCCATCTTTGACCATCTTTAGTGCTGGCCAAAAAATACAACCATTGACTTTGTCTAGGTAATCAAACCAGATAGCTAAGTCCTGCCCCACTTCTGCAGGGTTTTGTTCAGTGATGCGCAACCTTTAAACTTGGCATCACCCTTTAGATGGACCTGGTAAAGGCCCGCGAATAGGTAAGACGCGTAAATTGAAATTTAGGTGGCCAATTAAACATTTCAGCTGTTGCAGAGTCACTTCTTGAGCATTGCAGCACTGTCTGATTGGGGCATGAAAAGCCTCCACTTTGCCATGCCGTAACCATCACACACCCTCAACAGTGGCTATCTTGATGCCCAAAAAAAAAACAGCTTGGTATTCGGGTTAACAGTTTTCTCAGACACTGACTCATTAATAATGCTGAAAGGTCTAATAACTTCCAATGGCTTACCCTTTCTCCCCCGACCTCTGGGTGCAGGAACAGTAGGGGCCAGATGTAGGTAGGCAAATACCGGTCGGTAACGGCCGAAATTCGGTAAATTCGGCCGTTACCGACCGGTATTTGGAAAATGAGATGTAGGTGGGCATTTTACTAATTCGGTAATTTACCGAATAGGTATTTTAAGGAATCGGTAAATTACCGATTCCTTAAAATACCGAATCAGTAAATTACCGATTTTGCTATGTAGAAAGCATTCAAATGAGTGATTTTCCCCTTTTAGGATTCGTTATTTACCACCAACTACAAGTTTGTGGTAAATAATGAAAACCTTGGAAAATAATTTTTTTTGCTTTTCCAACAGTGCCATGTTGCAGACATACATGCCCTTAGGGCATGTATGTCTGCAACATGTGCACCCATACACAATTGAGGGGTGCAACAGGGTGTCAAAGCGACACCCTGCCACCCTTCAATGTTTCCCCCTTGGTAATTGGCATTCATTCCTATGGGCCTCCAGGCCCATAGGAATGAATGGCAATTACCCAATCGGTATTTACCGATTCGGTAATTACCGAAACTTACTGATTCGGTAATTTTTTCGGTAAAATTACCTACATCCCATTTGCCTCTTCTTAAATACCGAATGGGTATGATTCGGTATTTACGAATCGGTAATCTGGGATTACCTACATCGGGCCGTAGATCAGCTAAGTAGTGAATAAAACAGTTAGGGGCATATTTACCATAGGTGTTGTGTTGCCCTGCGCCATGCAAGGTGATGCACCGCGTTGTTTCCTCTTTCTACATGTGCTGCATAATGCAGCCCACATTTAGAAAGAGGAAAATGCCTGTTAGGTTTATTTTTGTGCAGGAAGTTGTCCTTTGCTGCACAAAAAAAATCCAGCTAGCAACACAGGCCCCCTTGCACCATGGTGCTAGGGGACCTGCGTTGGCGCTAGGCAGCACATTGTGCGCAAGTGCAGGGAAAAGACAAGAATACACTGTACAATATTCGGTAGGACCCATTCCTGCCCTTTCCATCTCACGCAGCACAGCAAGGTGACTTGCTGCACTGTGTAGTTTGATAATAAATTTGCCCCTAAGTACCTGCCATCTGCTTGAAGACCCACTGTAACATTTGTGCTGTTCTGTCTGAACAGTTCAAAGTAGGCACAAGATGGTGCACATGTCAAGGACATGGACTTTCAAATAAAAGTTAACCCTCAAAGTCATTAAATGGAAAACCTATGGCTGCCTTGGTAATAGTCTGAAAGTGTACTCAGTGTACAGCTTAGTCGAAAGGGTTTCCTTCCTAAGTGCCCTACGGATATCAAGTGCCATGTCCATGGATTTACCAACAGAATTCCTACTCACTGACATCTTTAACTGAGGCTTCCTTAGACGCCAATAGATTGTGAATTACCCTGAACACTTCATGGTCCTTTTTTCTACTATCCCGAGGGGTGGGCAAACCATCTCCTAGAAAGGGGATGATCCTAATGGTCCACTACTCTGCCCAGCTGTAGGTCCATCTGAATCTTTCTAAGTGCCATAAAATCCAAAATACGTAGGGATAAAGCTTTACTAATTAATTGGGACAATCCTTCAATTGTGCCCCTCCCGCCTTCTCCTTTTACTTTTAGAAGAACTTGGTTGGGAGGGTGACCCACAGAAAGAACAGGTGTCAGTTGCCACATGCAGGTACACCTGTTGTAAGTCCTACACTTACCCTTCCTTTGAGTTAAAGCTTGAGAGGCCCAAAAGAATTGCTTCCCCTCTGAATCCCATTTGTAAGCATCACACATTGCAACCACAAATTCACATCTGTATGTTTCTGATTCTGATTGGGGTTCACAACTCTTTCAAAGGCAAAACCCTGTTATATTTCTTGCAGCAGCTGCCATCTAACTCTTCCTGCACATTGACAATTTTATTACATAACATAACAGGTGTATTTATAAAGCGCACAATTACCCGTAGGTGTCTTGCTGCTGAATAACAGATGTTTATTCAGGTAGTAAGCAAGATTACCCGTAGGTGTCTTGGCGCTGAATAACAGATGTTTATTCAGGTAGTAAGCAATTTGAGGGCCCAGATGAGCCAACTTTTCTAAGATAATAAACTAATAAATAGTAACATATTTTACTCCGCTTGTAGTGTTTCTTCCATAATGGTTTTCCCCTGCTTATGTGAACATCATTTGTCTCTTTACTGTAACACTTAGTAGGTGTTTCAATAATTTGCTTCATCATTGGGTCCCCGCTGGGGTGGCCGAATGCCTCCCCAGCGTGCTACAACACCTGTGTTACAGCGGAGCAGGATGTGTTGAGTGCAACAGTGCTCTAACTAAATTGTGAGAATAACTGTGGGTGCAGATTAAAAAAGACAAGGTTGATACCCCCAACATTTTTTAATAGAGGTCAACCCGTATTGAATAAAAACAGTGCAAACGGACAAACTGGGTTCTAAATTAGGAAACCTGTGTCCTTTAATCAATGGTCAACATGTTTCTGCTGCTCTATGTGCAAGTTCGCTCAGCATGCGTCAGGACCTAGTATATTAAGAAAGGCTGGCCACCGGTGGTGTGCGCGCGCTAAGGCGCACCCTCCTGTGAGGCAATAAATGTGAAAAAATTAGAAAACTTAAGGTAACTCACGGTTGCTGCCCGTGACGGCTCACTGAATATCACAGGAGCGAAAAAACCTGTAGGAAATGGGAGGAAAAGAAGGACAAAACACAATAACATATAATGACATACGAAGACATGTAATTGGTAGTTATCATTTTACTGTATTACACTTGTTGTCAATTGTCTTGTGATAATGATCAAAATCTCCAATATAGCCTGAATGGAGAGGGTCAGGTGATTTCTTCTTAATATTATCTCAAAAGAAGAGAGAAAAGGAGGAAGAAACCGTATTGTTTGGATCCAGCAATGTTGCATTTGAACAGAGGCAGTGTATCGTGCACCTAATTAAACTGCCTTCGTCTGAATACCGAATTGTTTGGTTCCAGCAATGTTACATTGAACAGAGGCAATGCATCGTGCATGTAATTAAAACTGCCTTCGTCTGAATAAAATAAAACAAGTTTAGCAGGAGCATATAGGTCTGTAGGATAGTCAAGTATTCCATTTATAGTTAAATCACCAGTGGTATGTCAAAAACCAAAGGGCCCCGGTCGTTGTGAGCATACAAACAAACACACTCACATAGCGAGAGGGAGACATTTTTTCCTTGGAAACTGACGGCACGGGCAACCTTCACGCGGTTTCAGATCTGTCCAAGAGGAAACAAAGTGCTGTTAAGCTCTCACCTCGTGTAAAGTGTCATGAAAACCGCTAGATTATATGCGCGGTAACTGATCACTTACTCGATGATATCCCTTGGGGCTCTGTATTGCGACACTAACTTTTTCTGTGCCCCCAACATATAAAGCTGACACATGGCAAATTTGTTGTTCTGGTACCTTCCAAAACAAAAATACTTCGTTGTTCATTCAACCCCGATATCTAAGTTTTGCCTGTTTTGTAAGAGAGACCCTTCTTGACACCACCTTGCTGTGTTCATGAGGTTTCAAACCAGCTTTATTGGTTTTCAGCTATTTGCCAACTTCTTTCTAATTAGATGAGACTAATAGACTTTTTTGGTCTATATTTCTATTTTAGATTCTCCACGCTGTTTTGGGTCCCCCTCGGGGATTCGAACCCTTGTCTTCCTAGATAGGAATGAGCCACTGCCTCTTTAAGACACAGACGAAGACCCGGCTCCATTGGAGCACGTGATCGGGGCTCTGACCAATAGAAATACGCGACCCCGACAACTGGCAAAACACTTCCGGGCTGACGGCAACCGAGAGTGTAGGTACCAGGCGGGGAGTCGCGTGTGTTCAAGTAAGTGATCAGTTACCGCTCATATAATCTAGCGGTTTTCATGACACTTTACACGAGGTGAGAGCTTAACAGCACTTTGTTTCCTCTTGGACAGATCTGAAACCGCGTGAAGGTTGCCCGCGCCGTCAGTTTCCAAGGAGAAAATGTCTCCCTCTCGCTATGTGAGTATGTATGTTTGTATGCTCACAACGACCGGGGCCCTTTGGTTTTTGACATACCACTGGTGATTTAACTATAAATGGAATACTTGACTATCCTACAGACCTATATGCTCCTGCTAAACTTGTATTATTTTATTCAGACGAAGGCAGTTTTAATTACATTTACGATACATTGCCTCTGTTCAATGTAACATTGCTGGAACCAAACAATACGGTATTCAGACGAAGGCAGTTTAATTAGGTGCACGATACACTGCCTCTGTTCAAATGCAACATTGCTGGAACCAAACAATACGGTTTCTTTCTCCTTTTCTCTCTTCTTTTGAGATAATATTAAGAAGAAATCACCTGACCCTCTCCATTCAGGCTATATTGGAGATTTTGATCATTATCACAAGACAATTGACAACAAGTGTAATACAGTAAAATGATAACTACCAATTACATGTCTTCGTATGTCATTATATGTTATTGTGTTTTGTACTTCTTTTCCTCCCATTTCCTACAGGTTTTTTCGCTCCTGTGATATTCAGTGAGCCGTCACGGGCAGCAACCGTGAGTTACCTCAAGTTTTCTAATTTTTTCACATTTAGTGCCTCACGGGAGGGTGTGCCTTAGCGCGCGCACACCACCGGTGGCCAGCCTTTCTTAATATACTAGGTCCTGACGAATGCTGAGCGAACTTGCACATAGAGCAGCAGAAACATGTTGACCATTGATTAAAGGACACAGGTTTCCTAATTTAGAACCCAGTTTGTCCGTTTGCACTGTTTTTATTCAATACGGGTTGACCTCTATTAAAAAAAAAATGGGATATCAACCTTGTATTTTTTAATCTGCACCCACAGTTATTCTCACAATCTAGTTAGAGCACTGTTGCACTCAACACATCCTGCTCCGATGTAACACAGGCGTTGTAGCACACTGGGGAGGCATTCGGCCACCCCAGCGGGGACCCAATGATGAAGCATGTCACCAACTAGTGGTGAGTGAGGGTCCTTTTAGAAAGAAAAAGGATTTTCTCTTTCTTTCATAGACGCAACTGGATACAAGCTACTTCCAGTGGCCGGTCCTTTGTTGGACTCACTTTTTGTCTATGGGGGTTTTTTCACTAATCTAATATAATTAGAGTCTAGGTTTGTCACTTTATTGTTCTTCACTGAGTCACTCCTTAGTTGTTTATGAAGTAAGTTGTGGGGTATAGGAGTGCCTACTCTTACCCTTCCTCTCCCGTTGATTCTTAGATTTTCAATAATTTGACCAAGAATTTCCACAAAAGAACCTTTGCTTATCTTACCCTTTGTCTCCTGAAAGAGGTGGATCCCCATCTCATCCTCAAGTGGAAGGACTAAAACCAGAATTGTTGCAGTTTGGAGCCGACCCTCACCTTTTTTCCCAGTTCATGACTTCTCGCATTTTCCTACACCAACGGGATACTGAGTGGTCTGTGCTTGAGTAGAGGGCCTCCCTCAGCACTATAGCAAGTGAGGAGAATCTGGTGCCACTGATGACCCACAGCCCACTGCACTTAGGGATGGATTGCTCAGTGTTGACCAGCTAAGGACAATATTGCCTGCTGACATATCAGATGCAGTAGCTTTTCAGGAGCTTTTGGGGTGCCCAGTTGTGACAGCCATATGAAAGCCTGTGCCATGTTTTCCAATGCATTTGTTTGCTGACAGAGATCTTAGGAGGAACATTCATAGTTTAGGCTATAACTAGCTATTCCTCTACAATGGAGTTTGCAAACAGCAGAGGAGGTGACAAATCCATAATTACAGGCACCAATGGGGCCTACGACTGGCTGGTACAAGTAGTTCTGGACTCTTGGAGATCCCCTGGGGGTTTACTATCAGTAGTGACAGGCTTATTCTGTGTAGCCATTTTTCTGAGTTATCAAACATTTCCTTTCACCTGAGCAATGTCAAAGTCTTGCACCCTTGCCCTGCCCTCCTTTTAACTTGCTTCGGTGACATAAGAAACTGAGGCAATCCATCCTAATGCAAGACGATAATGGTAAAAAATACTTTGCTGACCCCAAATATTGCCCCATCAAAGTTTCAATGAAAATTACTGTCACCCAAATGCAGTTATATTTGCATCTTTAACTCTCAAAATAAATTCCAGCTTTTCCAGTTTATAACAACCAAAATAGAAAGAAAGGATTACATGAGTTGTTATCCTGCATCTGCCAACCCCTGATCAGTGCTCTCATGAATTGAAACCACAAGTATGAGAGGGTGGTAAGTCCTGAAAAGGCACAACACTCTCGAATAAGGTATGAATTCAGCTCCATGACAAGTCCTTAAATAATCCCCTGTTCCCACCACCATCACTCATTTTTGGTCCCTACCCACTTTCAGCGTCTCAAGTGGTCACCAACAACCTTGTACTTTCAGATCTCATGGGGCAGTTGGGATGTCCACACTCTATGGTAGCCCACAAGCTGGAACTGCACACTCTGAAGCTGCAGGGCAAAGCTTGACATCTGAAAATGTATATGGATCTAGTTAACTCAATGAGGGGCTCAAACCACAGATCTGCCTTGATTGCAGCAAAAGTGGGGAAGGGAATAGGCCACAATGCATGTTATAATGTTGTTGGAAATAATACAGAAGTTCTGTAGTGAAGGATAAAACCAAGAGGTGTTTATTCTAGGCACCTCACCCATTGAGAACTAGGGGCAACTGTCGGAGCAACCACCAACCAGTTCCTCTGGTAAGTAGAACATTCTTAATTCTCAGTTCCAACCCCACGTTCCATGACCCATACAATGTGCCTGGAACAGGATACCAAACTTCTCCCTCCTTTGATTAAAAGATAAATAAAGACATGTTAACATATATCAAAAACAATGCATGAAAACTTACAACTAATAACAAAACCCATCCTTCCAGTACATGTTACAATATTACAGTTCGTAGCCAGCTAAGTGCCAGTCATTTAACTCAACTACTGTTGTTATCTACTTAATAGCTTAATACAAATTGCCTCCTACCCCAACATCATGGTTATCAGGACTGAATTCATTGAACATACGCTTTTAAATAACGTGGACTTTCATGTTCACAAGAAGGATCTCTTTTTCTCTAGCATTCCTTCTCCTGGAGGAAGCTGTTTGCTGTGCTTTACTTTCCCTTTCTGTCTCCCATCTACATCCTTGCTCTGTTTCTTTTCCTCATCCATTTTCTCCCCTTCCACTCTCATATCCCTTTCATACTTCACCGCCTGACTCTCGTTCCATACCCTACCACCTTCTATCTTAACAGCACTAGTGAAGCATTTAATCACCCTAAACGGCTGTTATATTTTGACCAAAGCATACATCCTACTGGTTCTCTTATCCTTACCCAGTCTCTTACCTGCACAGTCTGCTCTTTCACTGCATTTCTCTCATCAAAGTATTCTTTTATTTTCTGCTGGATTCTCATTTCTCGTATCCTCCACTCACCAACTTCATTACACTTTATCCCTCTGTTCTAGTCCGTCCACCTTGGACACAGAACAGTGTTGGTAGCGCTGCCTTTGGCAGCTCAATGGATGCCTTCCCAGTTGAAGTGTGCGGTATCATTCTATACTCAGTGATGTACTTCTGCAAGTCCTTTGTCCACTCAAGCCTATTCACCCTAGACAACTGAATGTTCTCTTTGATAACTTTGTTAAGTCTCTCCAAGGTTTCATTTGTCTTGATTAAGTGAGCATTTCTTATGTATTATCCCACAGCTTTTTTGAAACTCTTCCTTTTTTTTTTAAAAACACATTGAGGGCCATTGTCAGACATAAGAGACACTGGATAACTCTCCCTTTTGAATATTTCCTTTAAAAATCCACTTACCACACTAGAAATTACTTCACATTCTCCCATGACTTCCACCCACCTTGAGAACAGATCCAGCAATACAATAAAGTAAGGTGTACTTTGTTCTGCAGGCCATCAAAGGTTTTCCCTCAAATGCTCCTTTGTTTTCTAAATTCCTAAGTGCCCTTGATGTGCCTCCTTAATGCTTTTCCTTAAGGTCCCGGGGGAATTTATCTTGTTCCCCTCTGCAGCAAACCTCTATCCACTATCAGCTCAACTTTTATGGAAACTCAAGGTTTTACTAATGATTCCACTCCCCCACTCGAATTGCCTGCATTATCTCCACCAACCCGATATCCTTTCCTAGCTCTTCTCTCCACTTTTTCTCAGTCAAATACCCTTAGAGCAGATGTCTTCAATCTGTGGGGTGCGACCCCCCCGTTGGGGCCTTGGAGTCCTGGGAAAGGTGTGACACATTTCCAGAACTCAATTCTGCTGGAATCCAAAACATGTGCTCTTCCTTTTGGACAAGGACATCTGCCCCGGACTCTTCATTCCAGTCATTAAAATGCTTCAGCTGAAGTTAATTGAGTGTCATGTGCTGTGAAATGAAGAGGTGCCAGGGTGCCTGCTTGCCTGAATGAAATGGAAACGTGCTCTAGGAGTTAATCTGCAAATGTAAAGGGTGCTTGGGAGTGATTCTGGCTATAATTGCTCGAATCACTCCAAGCACTGTGATGGCAAATATGTTTTTTTTGTGGTAGTGCAAAGAGTTAACTGGGCTGTGAAGTTACGGAAAAGAAATGCATTACTTGTGGTCTGGTATTACAAAATTCGAAATATTAAAATCTCAATTTTGTCCTAAAACTATTTGCACAGTTAGTAGCAGTGTATCTTATAGTATCAAATAATGGCGTACACATCCACTGTGCTTTCTGTCACAGGCTGTGACCTTGTAGCACTAAAAATACACAAGTCACTATTCTGCACTGCACCAACCAAATTTAGTGCAGTGAAGAATAGTGACTTGTGTATTTTAAGTGCTACAAGGTGCAGTGCAGTGCAGTGCAGTGCAGTGCAGTGAAGTGCATTACATAATGGGGGTTTCATAATGTACTATAGTTCATTTCCCACTGAGTAACAACTTTTTACTTTTATTTTTCATTTAGGCTACCCATTATTTTATCTCTAGCTACCTGATGGTGAAAGGCCCCAAAAAAATAGAAAAATATTTTTGGGCTGATTTATGAGAGACTTGCGCAGTCGGAGTGTCACTTATTTTGAAGCTCCTGCGGCAGAAGCGTATCAATCATATCTATGAGGGAACGCAAAGTCACCCTGCGTGGCTTTGCATGGTCACATAGATATGGAGTAGTGCAATGACTTATTCTGCATCAAGGAGGCATTCCATGGGCGTTAGGTGGGTGTTCCCACGTAACACCCATGGATTTTGATTCTGCACCAGGTTCGCTAAACCATATAAACCTGGGGCAGCGCCAAAACCTTAAGCCTCCCCACAGCAGGCTTAACGAGGAGAAATGTTTTCTCCAGGAATGCACCATATTTCATAAATAAGGTGTAGTCCTGTCATTTCGCATTGGCGTAGGGCAGTGCAGCAAGAAGCCTAGTGGTGTTGCCCTACGCCAATGCCTCATAAATTAGGTCCTTTGTTTTTAGCCACACCTTTGACCATGCCCCCATGCTCACAGGCGTTTGGTTAGCTAAACACTGTTTAATTTATTTCCTCAATGGAAAAATAATTTGCTGTGGGAATTGGGGGCATTTATGGTTGTCGATAGTTGTCAATGATGAGGAGTACCAAGTTCAGGAAATTTTTGTCAGGAGGTGGTCCTTACGCTTAATAAATTTGAAAGGGCGGTCTCAGCATCAAAGAGTTTGAAGACATTTGACCTAGAGCAACCTCGCAAACATTTAACATCATCCAATTCTTCCTCAATCTGCTCATCTTGTCCCTGTATGGACACTAGCCTTGGCCATTAATTGGCTGATATATTATTGACATCCGGTAGATGTTCCACATCTACCTGATGCAATCACCTAGGGACAGATGTAGGTGTCAAAATACCGGTCGGAATCGGCCGAAAATACCGATTTTCGGCCGTTTCCGACCGGTATTTTGACCTCAGTATGTAGGGGCACTGAAAACATACAGATTCGGTAATTTTACCGAATCGGTAATTTTACCAAATCGGTAAAATTACCGATTCTGTAAAATTACAGAATCGGTAAATTTTACCGAATCGGTAAATTTACCGATCAGTAAAATTACAGAATCTGTATTTTCCTATGTAGGTAGCACTTTTAACATTGCAACAGGGCCTTTAGGATTTGTTATTTACCATGCAATACAATTGCATGGTAAATTACGAATTCTTGTGTACATGCACATCTGTGCATGTACACCTGTGCCATGTGGCACACAGACATGCCCTAAGGGCATGTATGTGTGCCACATGGCGCACAAGTCAGTTACAGGGGTGCAACAGGGTGTCAAAGTGACACCCTGTCCCCCTTTGCAATTCGGTATTTTTACCGATTCCGTAAATACCGAATCTTACCGATTCAGTAAAAAATACTGAATATTTACCTACATCTCATTTACAGATTCATGAATACCGAATCGGTATAATTCGGTATTTATGAATCGGTAAATGAGATTTACCTACATCTAGGCCCTAGTGTTGTATGCTTGACAATATGAAATGTAGCCGTTTTAAAAAAAAAAATCTCTTTCAACGGCTTATGATCCATGCAGACTCTGAACCTTGTGCCCCTTGCAAAATGTTGAAACTTATTCAATGCCCAGTATAAGGTCAACGCTTCCCTCTCCATTACTGAATAATTTGATTCAACTCCCATAAGCATCTTGATGCACATGCAACCAATTATTCTCTTCCATCCATCCACTTTTTCAAAACCACACCCAGTCCCTTGGAGCTTGCATCCAGGACTATGACTATTTTCTCTTCTGGCATATAAGCCTGTAACTGGGTACTGTTTTCATTAATTTTTTACCTTAACAAATTCCTGCTGACACTCAGTCTTCCAAACTAATTCTTTCTTTTTCACCACCAAGCCTCTTAGATGGAAAGACATCTCTGGCATGTTTTATATACACTTTACATAATACCCTACCATTCCATGAAAAGATACAACCTCTTCTCTTGAGACGGGACTGGCCAACCCAACTATGATGTCCTTGAGCTCTTCCTTAGGTGCCACACCATCCCCTGAAATTAGATGTCCTAAGTAATTCACTTCTTTTACCAGAAATTTACATTTCTCTTGCCTTGAGGTTAAGCCATCTTGAAGAGGCCCCTGCAAACCTTGCCTTACTTGGGCATTGTGTTTGGAAATGGTACCTACATACACTAACAGTCATCCTGGCTGTACTTCAACCCATTTGTTTCTTTTAGAACGGTTGCCATCGCCCTCTGAAAAACAGACGCAGCGGACACCAGTCTGAAAGGGATTTGTCTAAACTTAAGCGCCCCCATAGGTGTGATAAACAAAGTAAGTTCCTGCAATGCCTCCACCAATTCCACCTGGTGATATGCTGAAGTAAAGTCCAGTGTAGTGAAATGTCTTGCTCTAGCTAGAATCAATACTATCTCATATATTTGATAACGGGAATTTGCCAACTATGACCTCTGTTAAGCGCCTTTAGGTCCACGCAAAATGTTATATCTCCATTCCCTTTCCGTACTACCACAATTGGTGCTAACCATTCTGTTGCCTCTACCGATGTGATGATATCCAGATCTATCTGTTTTTAGGTCTCGCCTGTCGATGCGCATGCGCATCGAGCTTGCGAGACTATTGCGGCTTAACCACTCTTTAACTAACAAGCAAGGAATCGTGGCGATTCCTTGCAGTGCCCGTGACTTTTAAGCTCAATGCGCATGTGCATTGAGCTTAAAAGCGCGTGCACATCAGTTCCCTCAGCCGCAATCGCCGTCTGTTCCCTCAGCCGCATTCCTCCGACACCTTTTGAAGTGAAGCTTAGCTTCACTTCAAAGGCCCCGGCTTCTTCACACCCACATGCCGCTCTCCCCGCTCCGCCCCCTCCCCTGCCCGCCGTGTGCATTTCTCCTACACCCCCTCCCCACAGCAATGCCCTCCGTCTGTTTTACAATTTGAAGAGGTAATCGGAGTCTCAAAGAGATAAGAGGGATATTTGGATCCATGTCTAGTGGTGAGGAAAAAAAGAGAATTGATGTCAGCGCATGCCAGTGGCGCCGCTATAGGTTCCCTCGTCTCCTGTTTCCCTCTCCTCCTCCAATCTTGCAATGATTTCTCTCTCTTAAGCTTCTCCCTTGTGTGTAGAGTTCATCTCCCTTCGGGTTCTCTCTCTCCTCTCGACCATCTGTTTCTCTCTCTCCTTTTCTCTCTCCTTTCCGCTTCTCGTTGGTCAACGATTCACTACAACCCGCTCCTCTCACACACAGGATCGCCTCTAGCTTTAGCTGCGTTCCTTTGTTTCTCACACTTGTGTGACCCCTCCTGCACTCTCGGGCCCTGCCATTCACTTCCCTCCCCCGCCTGTGTTTTCCCATAACTTCTCACCAGCAATGCTTCTCACCCCTTTTCCTCTCTGCTCCTGTTCTCACGCTCCCTTCTCCGCTATCCAATGGATCTGACACCCCCCACCCCCCCTCACCCTTACTCCATACTTCAGCCTCCCCCTGCACACACACAGCTATGCAGTTTCAACTTTGCACCCGCGAGATTCCCCCGCCCCCAACCCCGATATCCCCAGAACACCCTTCTACCCTAGCCCCTTCAGGGGTTCACACATCTCACGTGCTTTTTAACCTCACCCCTCGCCCCCCCCCCCAATGCTCTACCTATCTCCACTCTCATTCTGCCCGCTGTCTCGTTCTCTCTCTGTCTCCACTCACAGACGCGTCTCTGCAGCCCCCCCCCCCCGTGTTCCCTAACACTCTCCCCACCCTATCTGGGAGTTGTTCTTGGCAGCGGCGGCTGCAGCTGAATTGCAGGAATACTTTCCTTTATTTAGGAGCAGCCAGGGGTTGGGAGCGCAGCTTCTCACATCTGGAACTCATTGGCACCCATTTGGACACAATGTGTTGCCCATATATATATATATTTAGATTTTTTTTTTAACTCTTTATCGGCCGCGGGCTACGAACGTGAAGCCAAGAGCCACGTGTCCGGGAGGGCGCGGGTCAGAGGTCAGGCCGTCTGACTGTCCTGTGATATCACTGAAAGACGCTGTTTGTATATTTCTTAGTGTTATTTTTGTCAACTTCCTCGTAATATAGTGGTACAATTTTGAATTTAGTGAACCAGGTCTCCCTTGGAGCAACAGGGAAGTGGGGAGTTTTAAACTCGTCACCCCTGCAGAACCGAACAAGGGGCCCTCATCCGCCATCTTAAAACCTGGTCATGGGTCAGTGCCATCTTAACTCAATGTGGCCCGCTACCAGCATCCCGTCATGTCCTATTATTCTCACTAGTACATCAGTCTGGTTTCATTGTGCACTCAGGTGCGTGGCGTTCACTAGTACATCACTATGGTTTTTTTGTATCACAATCAGGATGCCTCACCCTCAACCCCTCACCCTCAACCCCTCACCCTCAACCCCTCACCCTCACTCACCCTCAACCCCTCACCCTCACTCACCCTCAACCCCTCACCCTCACTCACCCTCACCCTCACTCACCCTCACCCTCACTCACCCTCAACCTCTCACCCTCACTCACCCTCACCCACCCTCAACCCCTCACCCTCACTCACCCTCACCCTCACTTACCCTCAACCCCTCACCCTCAACCCCTCACCCTCACTCACCCTCAACCCCTCACCCTCAACCCCTCACCCTCACTCACCCTCACTCACCCTCAACCCCTCACCCTCAACCCCTCACCCTCACTCACCCTCACCCTCACTCACCCTCAACCCCTCACCCTCAACCCCTCACCCTCACTCACCCTCACCCTCACTCACCCTCACTCACCCTCACTCACCCTCACTCACCCTCACTCACCCTCACTCACCCTCACTTACCCTCACTCACCCTCACTCACCCTCACTCACCCTCAATTACCCTCACTCACCCTCAACCCCTCACCCTCACTCACCCTCAACCCCTCACCCTCACTCACCCTCACTCACCCTCACCCTCACTCACCCTCAACCCCTCACCCTCACTCACCCTCACTCACCCTCACTCACCCTCACTCACCCTCACTCACCCTCACTCACCCTCAACCCCTCACCCTCAATCCCTCACCCTCAACCCCTCACCCTCAACCCCTCACCCTCAACCCCTCACCCTCACTCACCCTCAACCCCTCACCCTCACCCTCACTCACCCTCACCCTCACTCACCCTCACTTACCCTCAACCCCTCACCCTCACTCACCCTCACCCACACTCACCCTCACCCTCACTCACCCTCACCCTCACTCACCCTCACCCACACTCACCCTCACCCTCACTCACCCTCAACGCCTCACCCTCACTCACCCTCAACCCCTCAACCCCTCACCCTCACTCACCCTCAACCCCTCACCCTCACCCACCCTCAACCCTTCACCCTCAACCTCTCACTCACCCTCACTCACCCTCAACCCCTCACCCTCACCCTCACTCACCCTCAACCCCTCACACTCACTCACCCTCACCCTCACTCACCCTCAACACCTCACCCTCACTCACCCTCACCCACACTCACCCTCAACCCCTCACCCTCACTCACCCTCAACCCCTCACCCTCACCCACCCTCAACCCTTCACCCTCAACCCCTCACTCACCCTCACTCTCACTCACCCTCACTCACCCTCAACCCCTCAGCCTCACCCTCACCCTCACTCACCCTTAACCCCTCACCCACCCTCACCCTCACTCACCCTCAACCCCTCACACTCACTCACCCTCACCCTCACTCACCCTCAACCCCTCACCCTCACTCACCCTCAACACCTCACCCTCACTCACCCTCAACACCTCACTCTCAACCCCTCAGCCTCACTCACCCTCACCCTCACTCACCCTCAACCCCTCACCCTCAACCCCTCACCCTCACTCACCCTCACAACACATATTGTGTTACAATAGGTGTCACATTTGCGAAAGATAAAACTATCTAGAGATGTAGCATAACGACCAGAGCTGCCATATAAGTCACGTAAATACAAAACATGTTGCATTCCAAATGCTATAGGTGTCACTCATCCATTTGCAAAACGAAAAATGTCAAACTCTTCTATTGCGAGACCTATTGCATTTTCAATGCTTGTTTAAGTTCCTGTTCACCCTTTTCTTGTAAAGCTACAGGAATGTGCCTCACTTTAGCTACTGATGGTGCAGCCTCTCTTTCATTTATTATTTGATGTTTATATCCTTTTAAACATCCCATATCTTTCTTAAATAAGTGCACAAACTCTGCCACAGGATCTTAAATGAACTCAGGAAAGAAAGGGTGGAAAAACCGGCTTTCACACAAGTAGACTGCCAAAAATTCCAAGCGTTCTTCACGGGAAAAATTTGTGACTTGATGGCGGCAATCCAGCACACTCCGACCTTTCCCTGTACAATTAAGCCAAATGTTCCCCCACCAGTGGTGGGAGATATTCTGTCCTCCTTACCCACTCTTACACAGGAACACCTGACCGGGTTAGTCGGGAGGTTGAAATCAGGCTCACCGGCTGATCCTTGTCCCCCCACGGTCTTTAAAATGGCATTACCAGGGATTAAGGACAGGGTGCTCTCTCTCCTTAACTACTCGTTGGAAGCTGGTCAGGTCCCCAGTAATTTCAAAGAGGCTTGAGTGATTTCGTTGCTAAAAAAGTCAGGCACGGACAAGAAGGATCTGAAGAATTTCAGACCGATCTCGCAGCTGCCATTTTTAGCAAAGATATTGGAACAGCATGTGCTGCCGTCCCTTGCCCGTCACCTGGAGGCTAATCATCTCCTCAAATTCAACCAGGTGGGCTTCAGACCTCATCACAGCACGGAATTGGTTATGCTTTCCGTGCTGGATGAGATGAGAACGAGAGTGGATAGGAAAATGCTGTGTGCTCTGGTTCTGCTTGATTTATCCGCGGCCTTTGACACGGTTAATCATGGTCAACTTTTGTCACGGATTGCTGACTTGGGGATCCAGGGCATAGTCAGGGCTTGGCTTGCTTCCTTCCTTAGGGACCGCTCCCAAAGAGTCAAATTAACAGACTTGGTATCCCTCCCAGCGACCTTGACATGTGGAGTGCCGCAGGGCTCAGCACTGTCCCCCCTGCTTTTTAATATCTATGTACAGCCTTTGGTCGCCGCCTTAAACCAGTTGGAATGTAGGGTATATAACTATGCCGATGGTACCCAAATTCTCATCCAAATTGACCAGTCGCCAACTTCACAGGCGAGAAAGCAAGATATCTTGACATTTACCGTAAATTGGATGTCGGCAAACTCATTAAAATTGAATACAGATAAAACGGAGGTGTTGGCCGTTACCACAGCGGCAAACCCCTGGAATGAGCTGTTCTGGCCTATTGAACTTGGGCAGTTCCCAGAACCAGCGTCAACAGTAAAAAGTCTCGGCATCAAAATTAACGCTATGTTGTCGATGTCTCAACAGGTCTCAGCAGTGGTGGGAACCTGCGTGGGATTACTGCGTCATTTGTGGAAATTGTCCCCTTTGCTGTCTTTCTCTACTCTCAGGCATGTGGTCTCAGCCTTAATCCTGGCTAGCCTGGATTACGGCAATTCCCTATATTATGGGCTAGCAAAAAAATCCTTGGTCAGGCTACAAGTCGCCATGAACGACGCAGCCAGACTAATTTTCAAAAAACCGAGGCAGACCCGCGCTACTCCTCTGTTGCAGGACCTACACTGGCTTCCTATACTACAGAGATCCAAATTTAACGGCCTCTGTATCGTTCACAAAGCCATCTATGGCTCAGCCCCGAGCAATATTAAGGACAGACTGACCAAATATGTACCTAGCAGGAGGCTCCGGTCAACAGAAGTGTGTCATCTGGTATGCCCGCGTTTCAAGCGGTAATCGATGGGGGAAGAGCTTTTTCAACTGCAATACCGCCAGTTTGGAACAGGCTTCCGGAAAGTTTGCGTAAAGAAAACAACCTCCTTACATTCAGCAGGAGGCTAAAAACTGGCCTCTTCCTGGATGCCTGGAGTTCTCCTTAAAGCACCCCTCATGATTGTTTATTTTTCTTTCTTTATGGGCTCCTCTCTGACAGCGCTTAGAGACCGCTTGGTGATAATGCGCTATACAAATACCCCATAACATAACAAAATCCTCTGATAATACTTCCACCTACTGTATTTGTATCTGTGACTCTGCATTGGGGTTGAGTGTCACCCGAGAAGGCAGTGATGTGACCACCAAATTAGATTATCACCATGTTTGGATACGAACATTTGTCCTAGCACAAGCCTATCAATCAGCTCAATGCATACAATAAAATAGCCACACATAATAATGGGTTGTCCCCCATATCCACCTGGTCTTATATTCATATTGTGCAACTTGTTTTTGTTCTCAAACCATTGCTTGTATGTACTATTTGGAATATTAGTAGGCCTCCCTGGAACTGTTCAAAATGTATCTGTTAGGCGGAACTGGATACCCCACACAATAATGATGTAATTAGCCTGGCTCCAATCATATTATGGCATTCCATTTGGAGAAGAAAACTGTCAACCTCACTCAAAAGCTAATAGAAGATTGTCTCTACCTAGAACATGTCCATAAGATCCCATGGATTACATATATCAAAAATAGTCTGATCTCCTTTGGCCTAGAGCATTTATACGTCTTGCCAATCTATTGCTCTATCATCTCTAAAATTTGAGATTGAAACTCGATTCCTCAAACCAAGGGCAAACGAGACGTATAAAACTAACGCTTTAAAATCATCAGTAAAATCCTATCTAGAAGCAAAGATTGACCAGGAAGGGACAGCTCCATACTTACTCACTGTGACAAACCCATGCCACCATTTATTTTACTTAGGTTTCATCTGGATTTTATCCCCTATATGTTGGCTTATCCATCAGGAATGAGTTTTCTCCATATAAGAACTCCTGCCCTGCCCATGTGACGGTGTGTTCACTCAATCAAATTGGCACTTTTTCTTTTTTTGTAAATTTTACGTGTACCTCCATAAAAGATTCATACTGTCAATCATGCGTAAATATATTTTTACACAATGTCGCCCAGGAATGTTCTTTTTGCAATTACTGCCCAATCACCTTGTCTATTATTCAGTGGCTTCTTTTTATCCCTTTCTTGGAAGGCCAGGCAATTGCACAATATGCACAAATGAATTGTATGTTCTTATTCTGTTTTTAACTGATGTTTTTAACAGTTTTTCTTAAGATTTTGTACAATGATGGATGTTTTTTATTCTGTACATTTGTACTTTTATGCTCTTACCAAATAAGCATCGAATAAAGTGATTTGACTGACTGACAGTAGTCAACTGTGAACATGAATCGAACTTCAAACTTACCTTGACTCCATCAATTTTCACTATACCACACGGGTGCTTCCTCTGAGCATCTTCCCCAACAAGAAACACTACTTTTTGTATGTTATATTTTAACTCCCTACTTGCATCCTTCTTGAATATGGACAACCATAATTTACTGCAGTGACCTCATACCCACAGCTATGTCAAATGACATTTGTCGCTAGACAACGTCTTGCATAAGCTTTGTGACCACTTCTACCACAACAATAATATTCCCCTGTAAATTTCATTCTCTCAATCCCATCTTCTTTTGTCCCTAGTTTTTTTTACTTCACATTTAATTTCATCTATCTTTTCTAATTTTCTTATTTCTGTTACCTTGCCCTTTTCAACCTTTAGTTCTGCCACACATTTCATCATGTGTTCTACCCTTTTTGCCACAAGTATCCCTTCTAATGGTGGTTCATCCTTGAGCCAAAGTTCCTCTCTGATTTTGTCGCTTCTACAACGTAATACCAGTTGATCCCTTATCCTCTCCTCTGTGAACCCTCACACTTGCACGTAGAATCCAATTTCCTGAGTGCAGTTACAAATTCTTCTATTGTCTCATCACTTCCCTGCCCTCTGAGATCAAAATGATACTTCTCAAGAAATGTGATAATGTGTGGCAAATAGTGCTCCTCCAGTTTAAAAATGCAAAGCTCATATTCACTAAGATCTGTTTGCTCTTCATCACTTACCTTTCCCACCAAGACAATGAATCTGGAAAGCCCATTTCTGGGTTCACTGATAGAATATCGATGGTAAAAACATTGATAGTAAAAATATCCCCCCAAAAATATAGATTTTCAAAATATTGACTCCCTATACTTAAACAGGTAGGTACAAAAGTATTGAATCAAACATATCACAGTTAAAAATATAGATTTAAAAAATATTGATTCAAAAATTTAAATAAAAAACAATAATATATATTAAATATGTAAAATTTTAATATTATCTTTAACAAAATTAATGAAATGTAATATACATTTTAACTAAATATAAAAATGTAACTTAATTAAAAAACATAAACATGCAAACATAATAAGTTACACATATACATATATTTACTTTAAAATAATCTATTAACTATTATCTTTATTAAATGTTTAAAATTTTAAATTATATAAAAATAAAATATATACATATATCAATAATGTTCAATTAAAAAAATTCTATAATTAATTAAAATATTAAATTATCAAAACAAAATTAAAGCATACATTTCGCAATACAATAAATACAACAGTAGGGAAAATGTTGGCTAGCCAAATAATTAAATTTACTATTCCAACTGCAATGAGACCAACAGTAGGGAAAATGCTGCATAGGGGAGGGGTAAAATGACTATTCCCACTCCAGTGAGTGCAAAAGTAAGGAAAGTGTTGGATAGCAGAGGGGAAAAATTACTATTCCCACTCCATTGCTCGCAACAGTAGGGAAAGTGCTGGATAGCGAAGGGGTAAAAATTACTTTTCCCACTACAAAGAGTGCAACAGTAGAGAAAGTGTTGGATATTGGAGCGGTAAAAATGACTCTTCCCACTCCAGTGAGTGCAGCAGTAGGGAAAGTATTGGATAGAGGATGGGTAAAAATGTCTATTCTCACTCCAGCTATTGCAACAGTAGGAAAAGTGCTGGATAGCGAAGGGGTAAAAAAGACTATTCCCACTTTGAAGAGTGCAACAGTAGGGAAAGTGTTGGATAGCAGAGGGGTAGAAATTACTATTCCCACGTCAGTGAGTGCAACAGTAAGGGAAGTATTGGATAGCGGAGGGGTCAAAATACTATACCCACTCCACTGAGTGCAACAGTAGGGAAAGTTTTGGATAGCGAAGGGGTAAAAGTTACTATTCCCACTATAGTGAGTGCAACAGTAGGGAAAGTGCTGGATAGCGGAGGGGTAAAAATTACTATTGCTACTCCAATGAGTGCAACAGTAAGGAAAGTATGGGATAGCTGAGGGGTAAAAATTACTATTCCCACTCCAGTGAGTGCAACATTACAGAAAGTGTTGTATAGCATAGAAACAAAAATTACTAATAACATTTAAACAATTTAAAAAAATTATATCTTAGAAATAAATAAACAATATTCTAAAAATATAAACTTAAATATATCAAACATATAAAAAGAGCACATAATATAATGTTAATTACATATGACAAAAAGGTACAAATATTATATAAAATAAATTATTAAATGCATTTATAAACAATATTTAAAAGGCGCAAATATTAACAAACAAACACATTATTCAAAACATAAATGTATTTGTTTTATTTCCTACGATATAGCACCACACAAATAAAAAAATACAACATTTTTATTAAAATGTATTTCCAAAATTAACATAATTAATAACAAATGTAAAATATATTATTAATAAAAAAAGATAATAAACATGAATTGAGTACATATTCTTTAACACTATACTATACACAACACACACCTTAAAATAATTACATAATTAAGTAATGTGAATTAATTAACAAATAATAATTCATGAAATACAAAATTCATTACTTCCCACCCATCACACCATTTATAACTATAAACACACACCTAACATTAATTACATAATTACATAATTAATTACTAATTAATTAATTTAAATTAATTAGCAACTAATTAATAAATCATAAATACAAATTAATTTACTTCCCACCATTCCCACCATTGACACCTATAAACACCACAACACACAGCTAAAATTAATTACACAATTACCATAATTAATTTTTAATTAATTAATATTAATGATTTAAGAACTAATTAATAATTCATCAATACAAAATAAATTACTTCCCACCCTTCACACCATTTACATCTATTACGACCACAACATGCACTTGAAATTCATTAATAATAATAATAATAATAATAATAATAATAATAATAATAATAATCAGACACTTATAGAGCACAACAGCTATCTCAAACAGAGGTGTCCTGGCACTAAAACGATCAGTAGTGCGTCGATGACAAACTGGCCACCCACGCCCGGCCCAATTATTCTGCCCTAAAGAGCCAGGTCTTCATCATTTTTCTAAAATCTGTATCTATGTTGCGGAAATCACTGAGCAGGGAGTTGCACAATTTTGTCGCCCCGACCATGAGTGATCTGCCCCCCATGCAAGCCTTCTTTAAAAAGGGAGCGCAGAGTAGCTTTTGAGAACTGGACCGTAAAGATCTAGACTGCTTGTAACTGCGTAGTCTGTGTTTTAGGTAGCTGGGGCATTTACGTTGCATTGAGCTTAAGTTTGTTGTTGTTCGTCCACAATATCTCTCAGGCAGCCCGTGAAACTCTTAAAGGCATCCTCAGTCTGCTCTTTAAAAGTGAAGACCAACTGGGTGCCGACTGCGTAAGAAATCGCTTTGAACCCCATAGTTGGTTATCAAAGAGAACAGTGGAGCCAGGTACAGATTAAACAGGAGGGGACTCAGCGCTGACCCTTGAGGGACTCCACACCAGAGCTGTTTCGGTTTAGACGCAAAGGGTTGCAAAGCGACCTTCTGCGAGCGATTACTCAGGTAGGAGTTAAGCCAGGCCAGTGCCCTACCCCCAATGCCCATCTCCTGAAGTCTCCTTGACAGCGAGGTGTGGTCGACGGTGTCAAATGCTGCCTATAGATCCAGAAGCACCAGCATCACGGATGCCCCTGAATCCAGCGCCAGTCACAACGACTCCGCCACCTCCAAAAGGGCCGTCTCGGTACTAAAGCCAGACCGAAGGCCCGATTGGGTATCGTGTTAGATGCCCTTACTCTCAATAAACTTGACAGCTGTCGCTGCACCAGTTTTTCCAGCATCTTGGCTGGTGCTGGTAGCAGAGATATAGGCCTGTAGTTGTTCAAGTCCCCTGGATCCCTATTCGGTTTTTTCCTCAGGGGGAGGAGCGTGGCATGTTTCCAGATGTCTGGGAAGGTGCCAGGCGCAAGGGATGAGTTCCATATGTGCATCAGCACGTGTTTTATAGAGTGTGCCATCACTTTCACAGTTTGGGTGGCCGGGGTCATCCGGTGCCCCTGACTTACACCTCATAATTTCTGCTAGCGCATCCTGCTGGGAAATAGAGATAAAATCCGTAAATGCCGGCTCTCGAATACAACCATGGTTTCCAGGAAGCTAACATGTAACATCCAATGGGGATCCAGCCCCTCACATGCTTTCTCATCTCGCCTGGTGAATGTCCTTGTTTACTTGCTATCCAGCAACGTCATCAGTCACGTTTGTGCAGACAAACAG
Source organism: Lissotriton helveticus (assembly GCF_964261635.1). Classification (NCBI taxonomy): domain Eukaryota; kingdom Metazoa; phylum Chordata; class Amphibia; order Caudata; family Salamandridae; genus Lissotriton; species Lissotriton helveticus. The sequence goes on from NC_136065.1 coordinate 570,045,367, forward strand.
TCCAGACCTCACTGCCCTTCCCTAAACACACACACACAGACCTTTGAGAAATGCGCAGGCCTCACCACAGTGCCTGGTTTTCATTCCTGCTTCTTTTGTCCATACTTTTCCTCAACTCTGGAACTCTTAATACAGTTTTATGAGTTGTTCGCTGATCTGTTCCACATTCCCGACATTGAGGTGCCTGCCTCCGTTCCACAAAGGTTCCATCCTTGGATGTCCCTCACTCATTGCCAGTAGAATGTTGTAGTAAATAATACCAAAGTTCTTTAGTGAAAGATAAAACCAAAGGTGTTTATTATAGGCACTTTACCCATTCAGAACTCGGGTCAACTGCCGGAGCAGCCACTAACCAGTTACTCTGGTGAGTAGAACATTCTTAATTCTCCGTTTCAACCCCACGTTCCATGACCGATACAATGTGCCTGGAACAGGACACCACACATACCAATGCTGGCATTAGGTCAGTTGCAGCAGTTTTGTAAGAGGAGGCAGGAGATAAGGTACATATAGTGGTGAGCAGCTGCAAGTGTACACATGAAAAAGAGGTCAAGTGGCCTCATTTTTCTGCTTAAAGGCCCCTAACCCTCATTGTACTTGAAGGCCTTGCCCACCCTCATTTGCATCTCCAGGAATACATATATCATCCCTTCAGAGGCATAACAGGGGTGCCAAGGGCCTATTGCATTAATTTAAAATAACTCCTGACCCTTGTCTGGTCAGTAAAATAGTGCCATCATTTGGGTATGTTCAATGAGCCCCACAACCCTGTTCACCTTTTTGCCACTGCACTAATGATTCACTCTTTTTCAGGTGTGTTGTTATCCATAATCAGTTGATGTAACTAAAATATGTATGATCCACTTACATATTGGGGATTTCAGCAACCTCTCTTCATCCATTGGTCTGCTGTTGTGTCATTCACATTTTGCACTTGCCCACCACAGCATACAGCATGGGGCAGTGAGTCAGCCTACTTCAGCCACTGGCTAACTCCACTTTGAGTGACTGCATTTTGCTCTCTCACAAGGAGCACAACTGCACATAAGCTACTACCCTTCACTGCCAGTGTTTTTATTTTGCCCTTTACAATTACTTAAGTGTAGCGTTTGTGTTAGAGCCAGATGTGAAAGCATGACACTTCTGATGCACATTCTATTTTTATCAGATCCCATCTCCTGCCAAAGCTGTTGCAAATTCCTTCTGGAGTGTTTTATTTTTCTGGCTGCTGCTATTTTACAGCATACCAGAGTGTGTCCATTTGAAAGTGTTCTGTATTAAGTTATTCTCTTTTTACTTTTTTGTCTTTTTCTTTCCTTCTTTCTTTCTTTGTCTTTTGTTCTTTGTTTTGTCAGTAGCTAATTATTTTTTCTTTTTAGATGGAGGAAGGCCTGGCATATTCCCAAACAATAAAGTGTGGCAGAAATCACGACAAAACAATAATTACCAAAGTGCTGGTGCCCAATGCCCGATCGATTGGCTTTGCCAATGCTTGTTTAAGCGTATGACAGTCATGTCGGCACCTTGGAGGCCCTGTGGCTTAAGAATAGTCGAAGAACAGGAGCACGCTTCTTAAAGGCACGAGACCCAACATCCTGGGCCTTGCTCGAATCAGACTAATTCTGCCTCGTTCAGGACGCTAACTAGGATTTTAAAGACTTTAGACGTCATACTCGAGGCTCTCTACACCGCATTGGCAGTCATTTTCTGAAATGACAGCGGCTCAATATTAAAGTAATTGTAGCGCGTTTCCTTATCCATGGAGAGAGGCAAAGAAAGAACGGCATATTTTTACATTTAAATATTTTGCATCGTTGGGACGTCATAAACGAGCTGAACTAACGAGCTGCATTTTGAAACCAACGCTTCCAGTGCGGATACCATGGTTCGACAACTAGTTTGGAATAAAAAGAAGATTTTTCCTGGACTTTGAGAGCTTACGCGAGCCTCATTTGCTCAGCCATACACGCAGTTAATTGCAGAAAGAAAGGCCCGGGCTTTGATCTCAGTGAGGTGTTAATTTGTGGAGGTTCAGGGGGGGATGTTAGGTCCTGGGGAAGCCGGGATCAGTGTACAAACAATGGCGCTTATCCAGCAGCCCATTACGGACACATTACTATCTCGACGCTTATTCATTTACAAGAGTGTTTGAAGACAAGGCGATGTGTCAATAAAGGATTTGGGCCTGACACCATGAGTCCATCAACTTTTATCTCACATGGCTGACAGGAACAGTAGGTGACAGTAAGTCACAGAAACTCATCAAAGTTTCCAGGGACCTGGGTTGTGCACTGAAAACAAACAATATTTGCTGCTTTGAGGCAGCAGACAATGAACAGCACGTCTGCAAGCGGGAGATGAAAGGCTCTGGCCCGTTAGTGAGCACAAAGCTTTTACATTCAGAAGCCCCATTCGTTAACTGGGCCCAATTCATTAGTATTGTTGTGTTTTTTATTTAAATCATTAACAACTTTCAACTCGGTGATTTCTATGCCCCCGGGAAACAGTATTTTTTAAAGGGAAGAAAAGAACGAAATTAGGGGACATTGGACTACAAAGTTCACAGCCTTCCACCCACTGTGATACAAACTTTTGTCTTTGTCTTAAGATAAATGGCCTTGGTCATTTTGCCGGGAATTGATCTCAGATGCAGCAGCGCTGCCTGCTTTGAGGCGGTTCCTCCTTCGCCAGCTTGTTTCCCTGCTTGCAAACAATGGGTTTCTAAAGTGTAGACAAGAGTATATTTGATGACTGGGGCACATCACATTTATTTCAACTTGTGAGTCTGCAAAGAACGGTCAGTATATTCCTTAATGGAAGGCCAAGGCACTGATGACAGTGGTAGAGTTGAAATTTTAAGGGCGAGAAAGTTGTGTATGATTGCAATGTATTATTTTTTTGCCTGATTGCTTTTTACTTTGTATTGCAGATATAATGTGCGTTTCTTTATTGCAATCTTCTCTTTTAATAAATTCTTTTTTCAAACAAAAAAAAAAAAGAAACTTGTGTATGAGGGTTAATGCTTTGAAGTCTATAAGAGGCCTTTGGTATGTTGGGAAGATAAAGATGATACAAAGGAGGGTGTTTATTTTAAATAAAAAGCCAATCATATATTACACTAAGAGCAAGAAGTGTCCTAGCCGTCACCTTTCAAATGCTGCTACATTAATTTAACATACTATGAACCAACAATCAATTGATATTGGCTTGAGGCATTTATTTGCTGCTCATTTCAATGTATTTTACTCCACATTTGAATCATGGATCAGAGAAGTTAGATACGTTTCGGTCTAGAAAAAAAAACACTTATTTATGCCACAGAGCAAACAAAAACATACAAACTTCGTGGTGAAGTAGTGTGATGTAAAAAACAATACATGAACAAGTGATACAAAACAACAAATTATACAACCATTATGTCACCAGTCTTAATTCACAAACAAAGTAGATACTTCAATATCCTTTAACATCCACATTCTATAACTAAGTTCAGTAGCTGCTATCACGGGGAAGAAAACAATCAAACCCAGTAGTAAGACAAATCGAAAAGCATTTCCGTTGGGCGGAAACATTTAATCAAACACAAAAGTCCCCGTGTTGTGTCATATATTACAGCAACAGCAGTAGTCGATGTGCACTGCTTTCAATATGAATAAGCAATGGCAAAAAGCCAACAGTTTCCAGCTGTGAAACCTATTGATCTTGCCAATGCTTGCTGCTGTCCAAGATAGCCTGATAGAATGCTTTCACATCTGTAGGGGCCTTCTGTGCATATATGACCCCCTCTTAATCAGAATTTTGTGAACTGACCAAATAGCACCAAGGTCGATTTAAATAATTTTTTACTGGTCACATAAATACTTTTAGCAAATTGCCTCAATTTTTTGCAACCAGTAAATAGCACAACTGGCTGAAGTGAGGTAAAAAACAGCAGTCACAGGTAACAAAAAACCTTCAAGAACACCAGAGTATTTGAGACGTTCGCCTCCGGTTTGTAAATAATTTATGCATGTACTGGGAGCGAGGAATGCAGCAGGTGTGATGGTGATCTTCCATTTTTATTCACCATGGGGGTTGATGAACTCCACTATTTCTCAAGGTTCTTGGTGAATAAGAAAAAAGCACTTAGCATAATGTGGTTACCTGCCGTACATTTCTTAAAATCTCTCTACCTTAAGCATCTGCTGATACTTTTCTATAAGCATCAAAGGTACCTGTTAACTCCTCAAAGAGAAAAATAAAATGATGATAGATGTTTGAGTTTTTTGTAAATATTTTATTATTAATTGTACAATTAATTAAAATCATTACAGTAAAAGGTGCTCATCATATTGCAGCTAGAACAAATAATTAAAAACTGTTATTTGTAACAGGGGTTTAAAATATGTTTTGATAAGAAAAGTTTGACTCCCCTCCCGAAGTTCCACCAAAGTCAATCTTCCCCAGAGTTTGTGTTTATGGAGGTGTGGCTCTGAAGGCGGCCCGGACTCCCATGTTGTTCTATGGGTGGCATTATCAGGCTATGATTCATTCCCCTTGGCCGCTACACCATTAACATTGAGAGAGGCTTTCCTGGACGGGATGTTGGAAGTGCAGACAAGCATCAATGCACGGACCAGGCCACCTCAACACCCTTGCGCTGGTTTTGTAATGTTCTTCTCCAAAGTTTTATTATGTTCATTTGCCAGTTTTAGGGCAGTCCTGAAATGATGGATGGATTTCCCCAGTCTAGCTAGGATCATCGTGCTGGACTTGGAAAAACCATAGCTGACACTTCGCGACAGGATTTTGTTCCATTGGCTGAGCAAATCCGACGCAGTAATCGCCTTCGTCCTTGATAAGATTGGGGCACCAGCATAGAAAGTGGAGCCACGATTCCCTTTTGTATGGGCAGAGTCTGCATTTAGTGGCTTCCCCTCTACGAGCCCACGCAGGATTAAAATATGCGATTCCTAAGGTGATTAGTCTCATGGACAGAATTTCACTTCGAGCTGATGGTGTAATAGCGTCACTTAGATAAGCCTGGGCGTTGCCTACTATGTAGGAACTATTCAGCGGCAATAAGAGTGGACTTGAACGTAGGGATTTGCAGTCTAGGTCAAATGACACTTGTTTATTTATCACTTTTTTTCATGTGTTCAGGGGGATCTCCGGCCTCAATATGCTTTCTTTCACTATATTCAATGTCTCGATCGCTTTATCGAGTGCAGAGTGCCAGGGCGTCAAAGGCTCTTCAAAGATGGATTTTAGTTGGTGTTTTAATTAGTTAGCCGGAGCCCTTAAAATCCTGAGATAGAGTTTTATGATGTCACCCTGGCACATCAAGTCCAGCCTTGCCATTCCCAGCTCCAATCTTAGCCTTGTGTGCCTTGCTGCCCTTGGGATTTCAAGCACTGTTTTATAAGCTTTGGATTGCGCTGTATTTAAGCAGGCATGCTGTGACCCGGGGAAAGCTTGGTGGCCATAGCTGGTTGCTGGAGCAGTTTCGCTTTCATAACTTTCAATATTGGGCCAGCAGTTGGACTAATCAGCTGATAGTTTAGTTGTTTAAGTACATATATGACCCTGTTGGCCTTAGTTCTCTGATGTTTTAAATGGGCAGTCTTCTTAGCCCGATCCGTCAGCCAGACCCCTAGGTAATTGTATGACTCCACCGTCTTGATTTGCAGGTTGCCCAAATGCCATTGTGATTTCTTTTTCTGATGGTAGGTCCCAAATATGACAACCTTGGTCTTTCCTTAGTTTACTGTCAGATTATTGGTATTATTAAATTGATTTGAAGCAGTTAAGGCTCTTTGGAGACCCACCTTTGTGTGATCCATTATGGCGTTATCGTCCACGTATTGGAGCACCGGCAGCCTCATATTTCCTAATCTTGGAGTTACTAGGCTGGCATCTTTTGGGGTGTCCCCCAGATCCGGCGTGTATAGATTGAAAAGAATGGGAGCCAGCACTCAATCTTGTTTCAGCCCGATCTCCATATTAATTTTCGAGGACACAGTGCTAGCACTGGTTTTGACTCTTACCCAGGTGTCTTCATAGAACGATCTTATTGCCTTCAATAGGTTCAGTGGAATGCCCCAGTTTTCAAGCTTCCACCATAGTCTTTTGCGCACCACTTTGTCGAAGGCTGTGCTGTAATCCACGAAGCAGCAGAAGAGTGGGGGGTGGTTCTTCGTGGTGGCCTGGGTGGATAAGTAGACAAGTGCCAGTACATTATCCGTGGTCGATGCCTGTGACCTGAAGCCAGTTTGATAAGATGGTATAATGCTATTCTCTCCTGCACACCCCTCCAGGTCCTTTAGTAGAAGGCGAGCGTAAGCCTTGGCTTCAAGGTCAAGCAGGGCAATAAGCCTATAATTTGATGGTTTTAGTCAGTCTCCTTTTTTGAATATAGGGACCAAAATGGAGCCCCTCCAGGAATTGGGGGATGTTGTCATTGGAATGTATGGGTGCCCAAAGGAGTTAGCAAACCTGCCCAGAAGTCGGAGGCCTTTTTAAAGACCGGTGTTGGAATTCCATTTGGTCCAGGGGCCCCATAATTTTTCATGTTCTTAATGATTTTACTGACCGTATGGGCATTTAACTTGGCTGGTGTTTTGTCATATGTTACCGCCGGCTTTCTATTACCCTCAGGCCAGTTATCTTGGCTGACTTTCATGTCACCTGGAGCAATGTTTATTTGCCGGTCTGGGCCCTCTTTGCCACTGGCCCCTTCTGGACTGTCTTAGTGGGCAGCGGTAGTTGTATAAAGCTGATTGACATAAATCAGCCATTCCTTTTCTGCTACTCCATTCTCTCTTGAGATTCCTCTGCTGCTCAGTTGATTTACATGTCTCCACAGGTGGGATGGGTTCTTCCATTTTATCAGGGCAAAGACCTTTAGCCATTCCCTTTCAGTGATGGCGGTTTTGTGTTCCCAAATTTTCTTTCTTAGTGCTGCCCTCAATGATGCAACCGACGGTTCCTCCGAGGTGCCGCCCCTCTTTTCTTTTTTACTAGGGCATTACGCAGGAGGCGTTTACAGACTTGTATGTCTTTGTTTAGGCCTACGCTGCCCCCTCTTTGTTGTCCTGGGCCTGATGTATTTTGTCTTGTGGTTCCCAAACATTTCTTGTAGGCCCCCCACGATATCTTCCCAGGCCTTTATGGATGATATCGACGTAGACAGATTGCCTTCCTGTTTTTCTTCCAGCCATGTTTGATACATGTTGCCTATCTTGACCGCCCATTTGATTCTCCTCAGAACACTGTGATTTACATCCCCTCTCGATACTCCAATGGTTTGGTAGTGTAGAGCTGTCGGAACTGTCATCAGGAAGACCGCTCTCAGTGGCCTGTGGTCACTTTCCGTCCTATCTTCCACATCAAAGTCATTAAAGCTAACCGGCAGTGCTACGCTGATCATGATGTAGTCAATTTTTGAGATGTCTCTGAAGGTATGAGGAGGGTCCCATGTGTTCGAGTGGGCTTTTTTCAGTGCATGAGTTGAGGTCAGCTTCTGGTTTCTGATGAAGTTGATCCAGGGTGATGCCCTGCCAGAACTCAGGGGATGGGATTTGTTAATGGGCAGATCCCTCAGATTGAATTCCCCTGCTAAGATAACCTGGTGAGATTTATATTTACACAGGAGGTCTTCTAATTTCCCCAGCAGCCCCTCCAACTTCTCTTTTGTAGTAAGCTGGGCCGGATTGATGTAACAGTTAATTATTAGAAGAGGGATAGGATGTGAATTCATATTCAGGCCTTTGATTTTTAGAGCTTGCAATCGTGTTGTGTTTAAGTTGATAGTTTTAGCTTCAAGAACACTATTGTGCTATATTAAAACTGATAGACCACAGGCCGGTCAGCCGAATACATTCTTTTTTATGGCTGGAATGAAGTGCTCGTAGTGCCCTGCTAATAAGGTACTGGCCAGGGCCCAGGTCTCTTGGAGGCAGAGTATGTCAGCAGTTTCCAGAAATTGCCTCAAATTTTCATTGCCACTGATTTTGCCTATTCCTGCTATGTTCCAGGAGATAAGTTAATTTCTCTTTGTGAGCTGCTTTTCGCCTTATACCTACCCCTGTCAACTCGGTTTCTCTAATGTTAGGAATGCTGGTTGCCCCCATTTATCCTTCCTGGTTGATTAAGGACAGGGGGGCCTGCACTGATGACCCGTCGGTTGTTCTGGCAGGAAATCCTGATCCCCGTTGGGGCCTTGGGGGCTGTCTGAGATTTGCCCGAAGCGCCAGAGCTATTTGTCCTGTACAGGATTGACCACGGGGCCTTTGCTCTGTTATCTGGTGCCAGGACATGAGAATATTTGGATGCGGCACCACCTGAACATCAATGCCCCATTCAGCGAGTTGGATGGCGTTATTTGCGATGGCTTGTTGTGTTTTTATATGCTTTAGACCCACCACTGTTGAGTCGCCGTGCCTAGCACATCTAGATGAAGTAAGGTTGGCTAGGGAAGTAACCAAACCTTCAGTACAACACTCTATAGCCATCCAAACGACATTTTCTATTGAGCCGTATCTAACACACAATTTTAGTGTGTTTGAGAGATTTCTGTTGGTTAGATTTAGGCTCAACATTTTTCATCGTTTGGTTGTATTTCCAGAAAGTAAAAAATGGTCTATAGAACTACCATGCTGCCCCTGTGATGATAGATCTGAGCAGACAACAATGCACATCGTGCTGTTCTGCAAATTTTACCAAGAACATAGGAAGATCTGGTTGATCCCCATACTACGCTTTATAGGCTTGAGAAGATTTCGTCCTGCACTACTATTCTTGCAGTTCCTGGAACAGGAAGGGATATCGAGGCATATTGCTAAATTTCTAAAATATATTTTTCGACACCGTTCGAATCTTTAAATATACTGAAAACCAAGGAGGCGTGCTCTTTGCGCGAAATATATAATACTCAATATCTACCTCATTGTGCACACCATGAATATTGGGCAAGAAAAAGGGAGATCTGAGTAACTGTTAAACGTCTTGTTTCCTCGGCCTGTCCTATTTAGCATGAATTGTCTTTTTGTCATAACCACGGCAGTGTCTAACCCAGGGTGGTGTGGAGTGCAAAAAAACTATGGATTTAGGCCCAGATCCTTGTACTGGGGTGAATGTATGACATTGTTCTACATTCTGTCCATCAACTGTGTTTTTTGCAATGTTCACCCCGAGTGGGCTGGGTATGCTCAGACGTGAGTCCCAGGCTCTCCACACTACTGGAGTCAAGCTATCCAGGCTGATGAAGGCTGATAGCCAGAAACCGGTCCTTGGATGCTTGATTCCGGTCTGGGAAAGACATGGCTTGGTAGTTCGGACTGGACTGTTCCCATGAGGCACAGGGTCAGAGCTGATTTGCATATAGCCAGTGTCTAACCCAGGGTGGTGTGGAGTGCAAAAAAACGATGGATTTAGGCCCAGATCCTTGTACTGGGGTGAATGTATGACATTGTTCTACATTCTGTCCATCAACTGTGTTTTTTGCAAAGTAAAATTATACAGCATATTTCACCAATTCCTTTTGCTCCCTTCTTCATCAGAAGTCTGGATGTCACCTTGTCAGTAGGTGAGTCCAGCCCTGGCAGTGGATGCTGCAAGTAACAATCTCCAAAGTAACATTTTCAACACCAGGACGTTGATAGCTGAGGGCCTGAGTTTAAATGCAGCTAGGCCCTTGAAGGAAAATTTGGCAGTTCTGGGCAAATCACTTAATCTCACTGTGCCTAAACTTTAAATATGTGAGCTGCTAGTGTAAATGTGTTTAATTAGAATATTTAAGCCCCACTTGAGATCACTTCCCATAATGTACAGTGCTCTATTGCTAATCAGCTTGGTCCATGCAATATAAATATCAACACATACTTATTTTTTCGTTGTGAACCGCTATTTCACTTATTCCGCTTTGTGAATACCACTACCATTTGACCTCTTGATGACCCATCCTCATTTTGAGACAGCCATATATAATCCCCCCATAATTTTATTAATCCCAGCACGTGCTCCACATCAGTAAGGGGATTCATATAAGTCTACTTCTCTGAGGGAGTGCGTTCATGTGCTCATTGAGAGGTGTGGCGCCACGGCCAGGGCGACTGAAACTGGATGCTGGGGATCAAGGTTCGATCCCCGGCTCCGGCGGCAGGGATCTGCCCAGCACCATGTGACTCTTGGCAATAGCTTGCTTAATCTTCCCAACGGCCCCCAGCACCGAGTTGCCCCTTCGGGGGTGATTCGTGCGCTATACAAGTACTGGATTTACATTGAGAGATCATCCCACAAACAACTTCTTGTTTCTTGGAACCATTTATTTATTATATGGCTTATGTTTCTTTTACTAATAGAAGACACCTTCCAACAGGGCTTCAGTGTTTTTTTTTTCTGTGTGTCAGACATGAAGACCAAGAACAGGACTCACTTGGTACCATTATGCAGACATCTGATGCTAGTAGGTCTGGTGGACACTCCAGCAGTGTCCACCAGACCTGGAAGATCCAGCGATGCAAAATATCTCAGGGGAAAGCACTGTCAAAGCTAATAGACCTGGCTAGAAAATACTGGCATGAATAAATGCTGTTTGCATGAATTAGCACATTAAAGATGTACCTGATGGCTTGCCAATGTGTGATCTCATAGTTGCTCAGAGGATGACTCTGCCCCTATTGCATGAAGTGGTAGCCTCACCACTGTGGCTTGAACCACTAACCCCCACCGAAGTTCAAGTCTAGTTTTGCAACTTCATGGATGCCTCTTCCATTCAGAGCACTGTGAGACCTAAATGCTCTTAGGTAGTACAAACAGAAGAACAGTGTGGAAAGCCATTGAATAAAGAGCAAGGAAGTGCGATGGACATGCAGTCATGAGCAAGGGGTTGACTTAAAGCCCAATCGGAAACACTTGATCTGCGCCACATCTGAGGTTGTCTGTAGCTAAGATCTAAATATCACAGATGGAAATGGTTCCACTCTTTCTAACTGTGATTTAGGGTCTGTTTGGTATACCTTGTATTCTGCCACTTATATTAACGGAATGTATTGATTTATAGTATTTTCGCTTTCCTACATGTATGGTACAAGAAGTTAATTTTGTTTCTTGCATTTTGTGCAGATAATGCACCATATGCAAGAAAGTTACAGCACTGGTGAGATATGGGATGCATGTAAATAAATCAGTGTAACAATCTATTTGTCAAATTTTATGAAGAAGAATAGAATTAAAATGCATTTACATCTTGAAAGAAAACTTACTTTTCACACAAAAAGTTAATCTGCAGGTCTGTAACCTTGTATTGGTGCAACATTTACAATTGGAAAGCAACCCAGGCTGCTTCAGAAAACAACTCTCCACACTGCTTGTCCCATAAAACTTTAGAAACTGTAAAATACCCTTTCATAGTTTTTTTAGACCTAGGTGATCTACTGTTTGCCACGAGGTCTGATAGGAGAGGACACCAAGTCCCCATGGTTGGTCTGGAAAGGGGGTGGGTACTTCTGTGTCCTCTCCATGGAAATGTGTGAATTCTTGCAACCTGATATGAGACAGAGCATCAACAGCTTTATTCATCACCCCTGGTAGATGCTTAGCCCTAAATGTCACATTATTCTTTAAGCACAAGAGGATGATCTTTTTCAACACCCTAGGCACCATCTTGCACTTCGCCTACTGATAGTTAATGGATTCCACTGCCAGCATGTTATTAGAAAATAATATCACTGATTGATCATAAAAATGACAAGGTCACATCATCAGAGCCACTGCAATGGGAAATGAATCAAGAAAAGCCATGTTCTTCACCAAACCAGGCACAAATAATCCAGAACACCATGTCTGTACACACTAGTCCCCTCCTAGAATTGCTCCAAACCCCACACTTCCAGCAGCAGCAGTGACAGATTCTCAAACATGCTTTACCTCCACTGACAACCTGGTCCTCCAATGTTTTAACTGAATTGTTGGCTTGATGGATCTAGAAAAGGGGTGGCAAAAATATAGGGTTGAGAAAAAGGAGAACAATCCGGGGTGACAAAGCAGAAAAGGTGGATTTTCTTCACAGACCTATTAAGGGATGTAGAGCCCAAATCAACCCAAAGAAGTCACTCGTATTAATTTGTAACAGTTGCATCTCCTCCTAATCTGGGAGAATGTGTTGTCCCATTGTCCTTCTCGAATTCCACTTGTGGCAGGGTAAACTCATCTTAAGGTGAACCATGGATGGTCAGATAGATGTGTAGTTAGATGACTTACTGTTGTGGCCATGTCTACTTACCTCCTCTCAGTAAAAAAAAACTCTATCCTACAATAATGACCACATTTTGTGCAATAAAAGGTGTGATGTTTTACAGTGCTGGTTCTCATCACCGGTCATCATACAGAGCCATGTTTTTCATCATGGTAGAAGGCAAAAGCTAATTCTGGGGGAATTTATGTGTGTGCATCGTGACAATCTAAGTTATTATCAAGCAAAATATTAAAGCTCCCACCTATAATAGTGGGGAAGTATACTCCAACAGCCTAGAAAACAGACCCCTCAAAGGTTCACGGTCATAAATGTTTGGACCAGAAAAAATCAGCTCATGTGAACATGTCTGGTAGACTTGAATTTTGTCAGTAAACTAATGCCCATCTTCATCTGCTTTATAGTTTCTTATTTCCACCCCAGAATTTATCCTGGCTGAATGGCTACTCCTTTTGCACGGGATGCCTGATCTGAGCAGAAAATCTGCTGGACAAATTTCTGTTTTTCCATGAGTACTTTGCATTAATTCCTGAATAACTGGGGGGCATATTACCAAGGGGGGCGATAGGCACTTTTCGCTGGTTTAGCGGCCGTTTTCGGCCGCTAAGCGGCGAAAATTCTATCGTCCTATTATCAAGCTGCCGCTAACAGCAGTTAGCGACAGCTTGAAGGCGATAGCGAGCGGTTTGGGGCCCTCATTGCATGTCAGCAATATTTATCGCTAATGACATGCAAAGTGGGTGTACCTAACCCGTTAGCGACTGAAAGCAGTCGATAACGTCGCTATCGCCTATTCACAAGGCTGGCGTAGCGATGGAAATATTCCCGATATCGCCAAAAACTAACGCCTGCTCTGACCAGTTCTTAGCCATGTTATCCAATGGGAGGTGGATAACATGGCTAAGAGCATTTCGTCGCTAATGCGAGAATATCGCTATATTCTCAGCGATTTTCTCGCATTACGCCGCTATCGCTGGATATTTTAGCGCTATGGAGAAAAACGTTGCTAATAGCATGTTTTCTCCGCTAAAATATCCAGGGATAGGCAGCGATTAAAAAAAGTTGCTGAGGGCATTTAGCGATAAATATCGCTAGTTGTTGGTAATATGCCCCTATGTTTCTTGTAAAATTATCACTTGAGAGCCTTTTCCCATTTTGCCTAAGTCAAGAAAACCCAGGGGCATATTACCAACAACTAGCGATAGCGATATAATATTTTAGCGCTATGGAGAAAAACGTTGCTAATAGCATGTTTTCTCCGCTAAAATATCCAGGGATAGGCAGCGATTAAAAAAAGTTGCTAAGCGCATTTAGCGATAAATATCGCTAGTTGTTGGTAATATGCCCCTATGTTTCTTGTAAAATTATCACTTGAGAGCCTTTTCCCATTTTGCCTAAGTCAAGAAAACCCAGGGGCATATTACCAACAACTAGCGATAGCGATATAATATTTTAGCGCTATGGAGAAAAACGTTGCTAATAGCGTGTTTTCTCCGCTAAAATATCCAGCGATAGCGGTGTAATGCGAGAATATCGCTGAGAATATAGCGATATTCTCGCATTAGCGACGAAATGCTCTTAGCCATGTTATCCACCTCCCATTGGATAACATGGCTAAGAACTGGTCAGAGCAGGCGTTAGTTTTTGGCGATAGCGGGAATATTTCCATCGCTACGCCAGCCTTGTGAATAGGCGATAGCGACGTTATCGACTGCTTTCAGTCGCTAACGGGTTGGGTACGCCCACTTTGCATGTCATTAGCGATAAATATCGCTGACATGCAAAGCGGGCCCCAAACAGCTCGCTATCGCCTTCAAGCTGTCGCTAACTGCTGTTAGCGATAGCTTGATAATAGGGCGATAGAATTTTCGCTGCTTAGCGGCCGAAAACGGCCGCTAAACCGGCAAAAAGTGCCTATCGCCCCCCTTGATAATATGCCCCCCAATTCTGTACATCACATCACTCTTGTTTCATTTGCAAAATGTTCTTATTTTCACAGCAAATATTATTTATATAAGGTTTAATGTGCATCTTAACCTCTCTCATCTTACGAATTTGTAATGATTTTGACATTTCTTTCATTATACTTGTTAATTAACTCATGTTTTTTTTCACTCAAACTACACACAAAATCATTTGTCACATTTCCTGAGATCTTTAGTTTTAGGTGGTTGTTGCAAAGAAGCTTAAAATAAACAGCACTAAGAACTGTCGACCAAAAAGTATATTTCCAAATCCAGGAGGTAATTGCAAATACTTTTACCTCTAAGAGACTGATGTAATATAAATACAAACATAGGAATCCTCTTTTTTTTTTTAACAGATTTTATTGATTTTTCGAATGACATGGTCAAACACATCTCAGATATTATTAGGATTATACATGTGCCCCTCCATGCTTAAGGAAGCAGTTAAACACAATAACCCAAATTCTTTCAACCACAATTGACCAGCATTCAAGCCTGTGAAAAAGGAGAATAGTATTCATCCCAGTCCCGGGCTATCTTCTAGACCTCTGCCCCTTGTTGAATGTCAACGTAATATACTGTTTATGAATCCCCTCGAGGCTCTTCTTCCAGCACAGCGTGCCCGTGTAACTCCACCCCGCCACACCCTAAACTTCCAACCTCCCCACCCATCAGGCATGCAGCTTATGATCAGGTCAACTACGTGTGTTCTTAGGGCGATCCCATATTGCAAATTATGTGCCACTCCATCTAGCATGCATCGTTGGTAGTGCAGTGAGGGGTGTATGATATAATAGTGACGCACATTGTGGGACCAGCAGTCAGAGATGCTAAAAGCGCCAGATGATTAGTCACCCCCATTAGGGCCCTCTCCAACTGGGCTTTCATCCCTATCTTCAGCCGGTTGTCTCAGGAGTTCCACTAATGCCACCCATGCCATTGCTGCTTCCAGCGCCTTCTCATTCCCCGTCCTTTGGGCCATTTGCAGTCTGAATGTCCCCTTGCATGCTGCCCACTTCACAAACTCCTTTGTCCATCTTGGCACGTTAGGGCCACTTCTTGCCTTCCAATGGCTAGTGATCGCTCTTTTAGCCAACACCAATCCCAAATCTATGAATTTGCTAGTGACCTTGTTCCTGGCTGTGTGAGGGAACCAGTGTAGTAGACAACACCCTAGGGTCAGCACTACTTCCCTCTCCGTTGTAGTTGCCAACACTGCAGTCACCCTCCTCCAGAAATCTCCCAAGTTTGGACAATCCAAAAACATGTAAATACCCTGCACCCTCCATATTACATTGCGGGCAGGCAGCCGAGACACCAAAAAATGCATTAATCTTACTCGGGGTGAGGTATGCCCTGTGTAAAACATCGAAGTGGATCAGCTAGAATCGTGCATTCCTGGAGCTCTTTTCAGCCCTTTCCACAAGCTCCCCCCATGGTTTCTCATCTATAACCTCACCCAGATCCCCCTCCCACTTGATGCGCAAGGCAGTCAGAGGTCGACGTAACTCCTGCGTCAAGCGCCTATATAGGCAAGTAACCACCTTAAAAGTTCCACCATCTATCACTGTGTATTAACAAACTGTGGAAGTCTGAGGTTCTGCTATCCCCTCCTGCCAGTGCTTTCAGATGGCAGCTATCAGGGCGGCATGCAGAAGAAAATCTCCTCCTGAGAGGTAACATCGCTCTAAGAGATCATTGAAGGGGAACAAAGTATTCTCCTCATATAAGTCCCCTCTTGTGGAGATTCCTACCTTTCTCCATGCCTGCAATCTATGCCAATTCCCACCGCGGGGCAATGCCTCGCATATGGTCAGTGGAATGTCTGGTGCATAGGGGAATCATATCTGCACCTGTCTAAGGGACCTATTCCAGCACTTGCACACCGTATGCAGGTCAGAGGGGGCCGAACGATCTCTCATGGGGAGCTGTATTACCACCGGAGAGAGAAGCCGAAAACTTGGATCACTGCCTCCAAGGTCTCCTGCATTCTGGAGATGCCCCACCATCCATTTTGTGAACCACTGCAACTATGCTGCAAGATAATAGGCCTCAAAGTCTGGAACTGCAAATCCCCCCTCCGCTCTAGGCCTCATCATGGTAGTGAACACCACCATCCAAAACCTGTGACCATTGTTTTGAGCTGGGTAAATAATCTAGGCTGTAACCAGAGAGGAAGCGACCCAAAGTAATACAGGAGTTGAGTCAGTGTCACCATCTTTAAAATTGGAAACCCTACTCGCTACAGACAGTGGGAGGGTCACCCTACATTGCCCTCTAGCAGATTCCTGTGGGCATGATATATTTTAGAACCCAAATATAGCATACAGCTATCCTCCCATTTCACACCTTCCATCTCCGGTAGCCCAGCTCTATCCAAGTGCGCCGGGAAGAGGCACAACATGGCCCAGTTCACCGAAGCCTCGCTACTCTCCACAGGACACTCAAGAGCTCTTTGACTCCTCAAAGGGCCTCCCCCAAAACAGCCAGAAACATCAGTAAGCATATAGTGCTATATATTGAAGCTGACCCGTCACCTCCAACCACTGATAATGGCGACCTGATCTAGCAGGGGCAGCCAAGGGCTCCATTGCCAGGGCAAACAACAAGAGTGACAGCGGACAGCCTTGTCTTTTCCCCCGGCCCAACATACAGGCATTCGAGATGAGTCCCCCTGTCCTGACCCTAGCTGTATAATTCTTATACAAGAGAGCCGTCCATTCCACAAAGCGTTCCCCCAGCCCAAATGCCCTCATAACCTTGAAAAGATATAGCCACTCAAGGCTATCAAAAGCTTTCTCAATTTCAACTGCCAAAATACCCACCTACTCTTTCTGATATGTGTCCTCTTCTAAAACTCGCAACAGTCTGCGAATATTCATCGCTGTATTCCTGGTTGGGATAAATCCCGTCTGATCAGTTTGTATTAGCGTCAATATATGCAAAAGCAGGCAGGTGGCCAGTACACAACTTAGTATTTTATAATCCAAATTGAGCATAGCGAGTGGGTGATAAGCAGTTTGATCCCAAGCCGGTTTGCCGGGCTTTAGAAAGTGGAATGATCACCGCCTTTCTCATTGCAGCAGGCAGACAGCCTTCTTGTTTTACCCTGTTCTACAGCGCCACCAGCTGGGGAGCTGAAATATCCACATACGTTGAGTAAAATTCTACTGGCAACCCATCTGTCCTCGGTGTCTTTTTCCTGGCCATATGTTTAATGGCCTCTCGTTCCTCACCAATCTCGACATCTCTACCCAGTACCTCTGCCGCCTCTGCATCTACACTTGGAAGTTCCACAGCTACCATGAACTCCACAACCTCCGCTTCAGCAGGATCTAGCCTACTATGATGTAAGGTGGTGTAATATTCCAGAAACTGGGCTTTAACATCTTGTTGGCGATAATAAAACTCATCTTCCCGCCCTCGGAGCTCAAGTATCACCGCCCCCCTTCGTGCTGGGTTAGCAACCAAGCTAATAGCGCCCCAGATTTATCTCTCTCAGCATGGGCCCGGGCAGTGTAAGCCTTGTCATCAAAGCAATGCAGCCATTCTACTTGTGTTGCCATTGCTTCCCCAGCCACGAGAAGGTCTGCTTGCTTGTCCACTCTCTCCGGCCTATCCTTCTCTACCTCGCGGAGCTGCTGTTCCACTCTTTGAACATCCTGTAAAGGACCTTCCGTGCTCCCACCACTTCCCCAATGCAGCGACTCCTAATAACAGTCTTAAAACCATCCCATTCAATGAACGGGCTTGTCGCCTTATTGGCATTGTCTAAAAAGTAGTCCTCAATAGAGGAACCCACTGTGGCCCGAAATACCTGATCTTCCAATGCTTCTGGTCGTAAGCGCCAATTGGGTATTTTAGGTATAGCATGAATCCAGTGTATTGCATCTAGAGCTGGAAAAGATGTGAGGGAAGGCTACCGTTTTGCTCTCTGCTTTGCTGTGTTGGCCTGCAGTGGCTGCTTCTGTCTTGGGCAGTAAAAGGACTGGACTGAACTTTCTACAGCTTCTTTTTCTGAATATTTCCTATGGCTTGATGTAAAGCTTTCCCCCGTTCAAGAGCTGGAAAAGCTGTGAGGAGAGACTACCACTTTGCTGTGTGCTTTGCTGTGTTGGCCTGCAGTGACTGCTTCTGTCTTGGGCAGTGAAAGGACTGGACTGAACTTTCTACAACTTCTTTTTCTGAGTATCTCCAAGGGCTTCATGTAGAGCTTGCCCCCGTTTCAAGAGGTCTAAGTAGAAGAAGAGAGAAAAAGCAACCTGACGCTGTCAACAATGCAGCTGCCAACTCTGGGACTTGAAGGCACCGAAGAGGGCACCGCCGCACTACGCACCGCGACCCTAGTCTCACCGATGCTGCCGCCTGATGCCACCACAAGCTGCTGCTTGCACTGCACTCTGCACCGCCCCGCTTCACCCCGCAGTCCTGGGCTCACCTATCTTGCTGCTGCAAGTCACGGCCTGCATCATGGTTTGGGGCAACGCTCGTAAGTGACACGATTCACTGCCCCACACTGCAGTCTTTTCCCACCGACGCCAGCACCATCAACTTCAGATTGCCAACTGACACCGCTGCTTGCACCACGACCTGTGGACCCAGATATTGTACTGCCCCATCTTGCACCGCAGCCTTGGGTCTACTGACGACAGCAACATCGACGCTACTGCTTGAACTGTGACCTGCCAGCACCGCGACGAGTACGGGCCCACTTCGCACTGCAGCCCTGGTCTCGCTGACCATCGCAGCCCCGCTGCCAACACCACGACCAGGGGGCACCGCACCGCTCCACTCCACATTGCAGCATCGACGTCTGCCAATGCCGGCGCTCCTGACTTCAATCTCACAGAGTTTGACCTGCACACGTGTGACTTGAAGGGCCTGACGACTCCTGCACCGACCTATGGAAAGGATGCCGGCTCTTCGGAGCTCATCAAAAAGACCCCCGATTCCCTGCGTTGCTAAAGGTGCTATTTTGCGGGTCTTCTTAACACCGTAGCTGGTCCACGACAACACAGCCAGCCTGAACTGTTGGATTTGTTTGTTCACTAAACCATGATAGCCCTGGATGGAGCTATCTACTTCAAGGAACTGTATTTAAAGTCTATTTTTGCATTATTCGTATCTTGATAACTGCATGTTAGATTTTTATCTTTTCGGTCTTGTTTCACACAAATAAATATTGGTTATTTTTCAAAAGTGGTGTGATGATCTTTTGTAGTGTTTTCACTGTATAACTGTGTGTTAGGTCCAAATGCTTTACACATTGCCTCTGAGATAAGTCTGACTGCTCGAGCTAAGCTACCAAGGGTTTTAGCAGGGTTTATTTTTGAGGTAAAACTCCCTTATCCTTACTAGGAAGAAGGGTCCCTCCTTGCCCTCCTCCTGCCAACTAGAGACCCCCATTTCTAACATATGTAACAATTTCTCTATGCTGATTGTAACCAGCACACTTTCTGCAAATCAAATTTTCAATTTAAGGACAACAATTTCTATCTCTTCTGTTTCAATTGGTTGAACCACAGTCACAGTAGTAACTGTATAAAAAGTAACTATATAGTAGTAGCTGCAGTAATAATACTACCAAGACCCACTACATTCTCAGATAGAGCAGTTTGCATTGGATATGCACTTGTGCATAGCTCTCCTGCTGCTATATCTTGAGTTGGGCTGCATGTTTCCAAATCATATGGAGAATGTCTGAAATCTAATAAACCATCTAAGAAATGATCCTTCTCATATGAGTTATTCACTTTATTTTTCTTTTCTCTATTATTTTTCTTTTCATCATTTTTGTCATTAGTTTTCTTTTTATCCAATTCATTGACTATTACAGGAAACACCCACACAATTATGTCATCTCTTCATGCTCTTTCCTGACTAACCCATCTCGATCGAATCTAAGCAATGGCTCACAGCATGTTTAACCTGACCCTTCATTTGTTTACACCCCTTTTCTATGGCAACATGATGTCATTCATTCAGTTGTTGTTTTCTCTCAAGCATTTCCTGTCTCATATATTTAAGCTTTCTCACATTGAAAGTGCGATGTAAAGGAAATTGCATGTGCTTGTCATCCGATGCAATCTCATTGCATTCTTTTAACCATATGCACACATGATAACCTGAATTTAGCATTATTTTACAGGCAGGAAAGCTTTCTGGAGGAATCTTTTCTCCACTTAATCTAAGAAAATATAGACTTTTTGAGTGTATCACACATTTTCACTTGAACTGATTATGAACAAACCATCCCAAAACAATAAACAAAAATTAACCAATCACTGCGTGGCTATGGAAAATGTCAACCAATAGCAGCTTAAACTACAACAGCAACTGATCAATGACAGTGCAACTCAAATGTGAAGCTTACCAATCCAGCAGAGCCTCTCAGTGACAGCTAACCAATTGCAACAAGGCTCACCTTAACAACTAGCCAATCGTAATTCACTACAACTCAATGCTTTTCAAACCAAAAGCCAAAACACACAAACAATAACATTACTTCACCTAAATATTAGAATGGGAAAGAATGTAAATTCATTTTTGCTCAAAGAGAGAATAATACCTTACTGTACTATCAATTACACTAAAGGAAGTCCTTGATTAATGGCAACATACTCTCATCAATGTGCATTTGTTTGTTTTCTGTGCATAAATAAATACACAAACACCAATTCAGATTAGTACAGCAATAATAATTCAGAAATGTCCTTATGTCAGTGTATATGTGGAGCCACAAAAAATACACCACCACTTTATTTAACAATATATCTCAAGATCCTGGATTTTGACAAATTTGTTTACCTTAAAATAAAACACAAACTTTTAACATGTTGCCGCCAACACAAAAATTCAGGTATTTTCACTATAACACCTAAATATCTTCAACTTACACTTATGACAAAACCATCAAGATCACATTAATTAAACCTCCAATCTGTCCAAACATCAGAAGCACATAATCAAGAAGCTCACACGCTATGTAATTCAGGTCACAGCACTAATGCAGACTCATAAACCACTAATCCCACAATGCACCGATCAAACAGAGTACATGTTGGAACTGGCACGCTCTGTTTGACCCTAGTCTGGCAGAACTGACCACTCCCATTAGGGGTGGGTGATTACATTCACTATATAACCTGCACTTACCCTTTGGTAACTTGGCACTGGGCAGTCAGGTTTATCACAGAGGTAATGTGTAAAGCATTGGCACAGCACCGTTACACAATAAATTCACTGAGTGTCACAAAAAAGACTTCACACATTGTATGTAAATAAAGTTTGTATTCAACACACATTAATTAACACAACATAAACATCATGTATTTCTGGGCATTTGGAAATATCACTAGCCCAACCATATTTAAATGATATCAGCATATGCACACTTGGGAAAGATCCTACTTTACTCCCCAGCACCCTTATGCAGTATGCAATGCAAAACATTGTCAGAACGAAGCCCATTCTGGTAATTATTATAATTCAATACTAGACAGTTAAAGGATGCACCCCAGATCACAACGATATCAGTAATGTGTACACAGCAACCATTACAAAACTTTTAAACAGCACTGTGGGCCAAGGCTGCATGGGTAAAAACCAATGTCAAATATAGTATTCTTTCGGCAAGGAATCAACGTGTAAAGCAACACTGCTGAGTGGTATAATTGATAACAGGCAGTCCCTGTCACACACACACTCAGCACCAATACAGGGTGCCATGGATATCAGGCAGGTCCATATGGAGCGCACTCACACTCATATGCACAAAGCACCATAATGTGGTGCAACTGATATCCGGCAGGTCAGTGGATAATGCACATGCAGACCCCATGGCCCAAGCCCTCCTCCAGCATTCAGCTAACCCCAACTATCCTACACCCATGGCCTGGAGATAAAGGGTATATATAGGATCTCAGGGTAGATGGTGGGGGTAGGTAACAGGGTTAATTATGCGACAGTCAACAAATGGGGGTTTGGCCAAAGGTATGTGGAGCAGAAGAAGGATGAGGGTTATAGTTGTTCAATCAAAGGATTCCACACTGTGCCTTCTAGCACCATTCAAGTTCTGCAAAGCACAGGGGGGTCATACAGACTCTTGACCCACTTCCGATCGCTCTTGGAAGTATTCCTTAGCCCAGTCAATTACTCTCACCACCCAGACCTAATATGGGCAATACTACCTGGCACTGTGTAGTCAGCAGGCTGGGTGAGGAGAGGGAGGTTGGTCTGCCTCACCGAGGGCACAAAAGGAACAGTTGATGAATGGGCAATGAAGCAGGGGAGCCTCCAGGAAGAAGGGGGCACCCCGTCAGTCACATGTCAATCACAGAAGCACCCAGGCAATGCGGCCACAACGGAACATGAATCCGCTTCTCTGCATCTCCCTGAAAATTAGTCACAATGTCTGGTGTACGTTGATATGAGTCGCACCAGACAGTTCTGGTCACACACAATGAGGAGTCGCAAGCTCAGTAGCTCCTTGGAAATGAGGCTAAACGTCTGGTGCACGTTGATCCGAGTTGCACCAGGCAATTCCAGCCACACACACAAGTTCAGCAGAGAAACACGAGGTAAAATGAGGCACTACTACAGGTATGTTTCTCCTCCGAGAGTCGCAACCTGTGAATCAGACACCGCACGCAATGAGCATGCAGTCAGCGTCTCACATGAGAGAGATGCGGCATGGTTGACGAAGCAGGCCATGCGGGGTCCCACAACCGGTGAATACGCTGACCACCAACAAGAGGTTTATGCATGTTGAGTCCCATGATGCAGGGGCCACAGTCCTTAGATGCGGGCCTTACTTTTGGGGCGCTGCACAAGTCAACCCGGACTCCAGTCACAATACTTAGTTCCATGTGCACGTCGCGCTGCCAGTTGGGATCTGATTCATAAAGGGGGGTGGTGATGGACAGAGTATCTGAATTAAGCAGAACACTCCTACCCAGTCAAAAGATCAGGGCTTGATCCATCACCATTTTTTTAGCTCACTGCACCATCCCAGTTCAGAACCTGGCTACATGCAAATTAGTCTGTCCCTGGCCCAGTGCATCATGGGAACAGGGCAGACCAAACTACCAAGCCAATTCTTTACTGGAAAGGAAACAAGCTTCCGGGGACCGGTTTCTGGCATTACAGCCGTCTTCGGCCCGGCTTGCTTGAATCCTGTTGGTGCAGTGAGCAAGGGACTCACATCTGAGCATACCCTTCCACGCTTGTGGTGGCCAAAACGATTCATAAAGGGGGGTGGTGATGGACAGAGTATCTGAATTAAGCAGAACACTCCTACCCAGTCAAAAGATCAGGGCTTGATCCATCACCGTTTTTTAGCTCACTGCACCATCCCAGTTCAGAACCTGGCTACATGCAAATTAGTCTGTCCCTGGCCCAGTGCATCATGGGAACAGGGCAGACCAAACTACCAAGCCAATTCTTTACTGGAAAGGAAACAAGCTGCCGGGGACCGGTTTCTGGCATTACAGCCGTCTTCGGCCCGGCTTGCTTGAATCCTGATGGTGCAGTGAGCAAGGGACTCACATCTGAGCATACCCTTCCACGCTTGTGGTGGCCAAAACAATTCATAAAGGGGGGTGGTGATGGACAGAGTATCTGAATTAAGCAGAACACTCCTACCCAGTCAAAAGATCAGGGCTTGATCCATCACCGTTTTTTAGCTCACTGCACCATCCCAGTTCAGAACCTGGCTACATGCAAATTAGTCTGTCCCTGGCCCAGTGCATCATGGGAACAGGGCAGACCAAACTACCAAGCCAATTCTTTACTGGAAAGGAAACAAGCTTCCGGGGACCGGTTTCTGGCATTACAGCCGTCTTCGGCCCGGCTTGCTTGAATCCTGATGGTGCAGTGAGCAAGGGACTCACATCTGAGCATACCCTTCCATGCTTGTGGTTGCCAAAACGATTCATAAAGGGGGGGTGATGGACAGAGTATCTGAATTAAGCAGAACACTCCTACCCAGTCAAAAGATCAGGGCTTGATCCATCACTGTTTTTTACCTCACTGCACCATCCCAGTTCAGAACCTGGCTACATGCAAATTAGTCTGTCCCTGGCCCAGTGCATCATGGGAACAGGGCAGACCAAACTACCAAGCCAATTCTTTATGGAAAGGAAACAAGCTTCCGGGGACCGGTTTCTGGCATTACAGCCGTCTTCGGCCCGGCTTGCTTGAATCCTGATGGTGCAGTGAGCAAGGGACTCACATCTGAGCATACCCTTCCACGCTTGTGGTGGCCAAAACGATTCATAAAGGGGGGTGGTGATGGACAGAGTATCTGAATTAAGCAGAACACTTCTACCCAGTCAAAAGATCAGGGCTTGATCCATCACCGTTTTTTAGCTCACTGCACCATCCCAGTTCAGAACCTGGCTACATGCAAATTAGTCTGTCCCTGGCCCAGTGCATCATGGGAACAGGGCAGACCAAACTACCAAGCCAATTCTTTACTGGAAAGGAAACAAGCTTCCGGGGACCGGTTTCTGGCATTACAGCCGTCTTCGGCCCGGCTTGCTTGAATCCTGATGGTGCAGTGAGCAAGGGACTCACATCTGAGCATACCCTTCCACGCTTGTGGTGGCCAAAACGATTCATAAAGGGGGGTGGTGATGGACAGAGTATCTGAATTAAGCAGAACACTCCTACCCAGTCAAAAGATCAGGGCTTGATCCATCACCGTTATTTAGCTCACCGCACCATCCCAGTTCAGAACCTGGCTACATGCAAATTAGTCTGTCCCTGGCCCAGTGCATCATGGGAACAGGGCAGACCAAACTACCAAGCCAATTCTTTACTGGAAAGGAAACAAGCTGCCGGGGACCGGTTTCTGGCATTACAGCCGTCTTCGGCCCGGCTTGCTTGAATCCTGATGGTGCAGTGAGCAAGGGACTCACATCTGAGCATACCCTTCCACGCTTGTGGTGGCCAAAACAATTCATAAAGGGGGGTGGTGATGGACAGAGTATCTGAATTAAGCAGAACACTCCTACCCAGTCAAAAGATCAGGGCTTGATCCATCACCGTTTTTTAGCTCACTGCACCATCCCAGTTCAGAACCTGGCTACATGCAAATTAGTCTGTCCCTGGCCCAGTGCATCATGGGAACAGGGCAGACCAAACTACCAAGCCAATTCTTTACTGGAAGGAAACAAGCTTCCGGGGACCGGTTTCTGGCATTACAGCCGTCTTCGGCCCGGCTTGCTTGAATCCTGATCGTGCAGTGAGCAAGGGACTCACATCTGAGCATACCCTTCCACGCTTGTGGTTGCCAAAACGATTCATGAAGGGGGGGTGATGGACAGAGTATCTGAATTAAGCAGAACACTCCTACCCAGTCAAAAGATCAGGGCTTGATCCATCACTGTTTTTTAGCTCACTGCACCATCCCAGTTCAGAACCTGGCTACATGCAAATTAGTCTGTCCCTGGCCCAGTGCATCATGGGAACAGGGCAGACCAAACTACCAAGCCAATTCTTTATGGAAAGGAAACAAGCTTCCGGGGACCGGTTTCTGGCATTACAGCCGTCTTCGGCCCGGCTTGCTTGAATCCTGATGGTGCAGTGAGCAAGGGACTCACATCTGAGCATACCCTTCCACGCTTGTGGTGGCCAAAACGATTCATAAAGGGGGGTGGTGATGGACAGAGTATCTGAATTAAGCAGAACACTCCTACCCAGTCAAAAGATCAGGGCTTGATCCATCACCGTTTTTTAGCTCACTGCACCATCCCAGTTCAGAACCTGGCTACATGCAAATTAGTCTGTCCCTGGCCCAGTGCATCATGGGAACAGGGCAGACCAAACTACCAAGCCAATTCTTTACTGGAAAGGAAACAAGCTTCCGGGGACCGGTTTCTGGCATTACAGCCGTCTTCGGCCCGGCTTGCTTGAATCCTGATGGTGCAGTGAGCAAGGGACTCACATCTGAGCATACCCTTCCACGCTTGTGGTGGCCAAAACGATTCATAAAGGGGGGTGGTGATGGACGGAGTATCTGAATTAAGCAGAACACTCCTACCCAGTCAAAAGATCAGGGCTTGATCCATCACCGTTTTTTAGCTCACTGCACCATCCCAGTTCAGAACCTGGCTACATGCAAATTAGTCTGTCCCTGGCCCAGTGCGTCATGGGAACAGGGCAGACCAAACTACCAAGCCAATTCTTTACTGGAAAGGAAACAAGCTTCCGGGGACCGGTTTCTGGCATTTCAGCCGTCTTCGGCCCGGCTTGGTTGAATCCTGATGGTGCAGTGAGCAAGGGACTCACATCTGAGCATACCCTTCCACGCTTGTGGTGGCCAAAACGATTCATAAAGGGGGGTGGTGATGGACAGAGTATCTGAATTAAGCAGAACACTCCTACCCAGTCAAAAGATCAGGGCTTGATTCATCACCGTTTTTTAGCTCACTGCACCATCCCAGTTCAGAACCTGGCTACATGCAAATTAGTCTGTCCCTGGCCCAGTGCATCATGGGAACAGGGCAGACCAAACTACCAAGCCAATTCTTTACTGGAAAGGAAACAAGCTTCCGGGGACCGGTTTCTGGCATTACAGCCGTCTTCGGCCCGGCTTACTTGAATCCTGATGGTGCAGTGAGCAAGGGACTCACATCTGAGCATACCCTTCCACGCTTGTGGTGGCCAAAACGATTCATAAAGGGGGGTGGTGATGGACAGAGTATCTGAATTAAGCAGAACACTCCTACCCAGTCAAAAGATCAGGGCTTGATCCATCACCGTTTTTTAGCTCACTGCACCATCCCAGTTCAGAACCTGGTTACATGCAAATTAGTCTGTCCCTGGCCCAGTGCATCATGGGAACAGGGCAGACCAAACTACCAAGCCAATTCTTTACTGGAAAGGAAACAAGCTTCCGGGGACCGGCTTCTGGCATTACAGCCGTCTTCGGCCCGGCTTGCTTGAATCCTGATGGTGCAGTGAGCAAGGGACTCACATCTGAGCATACCCTTCCACGCTTGTGGTGGCCAAAACGATTCATAAAGGGGGGTGGTGATGGACAGAGTATCTGAATTAAGCAGAACACTTCTACCCAGTCAAAAGATCAGGGCTTGATCCATCACCGTTTTTTAGCTCACTGCACCATCCCAGTTCAGAACCTGGCTACATGCAAATTAGTCTGTCCCTGGCCCAGTGCATCATGGGAACAGGGCAGACCAAACTACCAAGCCAATTCTTTACTGGAAAGGAAACAAGCTTCCGGGGACCGGTTTCTGGCATTACAGCCGTCTTCGGCCCGGCTTGCTTGAATCCTGATGGTGCAGTGAGCAAGGGACTCACATCTGAGCATACCCTTCCACGCTTGTGGTGGCCAAAACGATTCATAAAGGGGGGTGGTGATGGACAGAGTATCTGAATTAAGCAGAACACTCCTACCCAGTCAAAAGATCAGGGCTTGATCCATCACCGTTTTTTAGCTCACTGCACCATCCCAGTTCAGAACCTGGCTACATGCAAATAAGTCTGTCCCCCTTTTTGTAATTATTTTGGCCACCATGAGTGTGGAAGGGTATGCTCAGACATGAGTCCCTTGCTCATTGCACCATCAGGATTCAAGCAAGCCGGGCCGAAGACGGCTGTAATGCCAGAAACCGGTCCCCGGAAGCTTGTTTCCTTTCCAGTGAAGAATTGGCTTGGTAGTTTGGTCTGCCCTGTTCCCATGATGCACTGGGCCAGGGACAGACTCATTTGCATATAGCCAGGTTCTGAACTGGGATGGTGCAGTGAGCTAAAAAACGGTGATGGATCAAGCCCTGATCTGTTGACTGGGTAGGAGTGTTCTGATTAACTCAGATACTCTGTGCATCACCACCCCCTTTTTGTAATTATTTTGGCCACCATGAGTGTGGAAGGGTATGCTCAGACATGAGTCCCTTGCTCATTGCACCATCAGGATTCAAGCAAGCCGGGCCGAAGACGGCTGTAATGCCAGAAACCGGTCCCCGGAAGCTTGTTTCCTTTCCAGTGAAGAATTGGCTTGGTAGTTTGGTCTGCCCTGTTCCCATGATGCACTGGGCCAGGGACAGACTAATTTGCATATAGCCAGGTTCTGAACTGGGATGGTGCAGTGAGCTAAAAAACGGTGATGGATCAAGCCCTGATCTGTTGACTGGGTAGGAGTGTTCTGATTAACTCAGATACTCTGCCCATCACCACCCCCTTTTTGTAATTATTTTGGCCACCATGAGTGTGGAAGGGTATGCTCAGACATGAGTCCCTTGCTCATTGCACCATCAGGATTCAAGCAAGCCGGGCCGAAGACGGCTGTAATGCCAGAAACCGGTCCCCGGAAGCTTGTTTCCTTTCCGGTGAAGAATTGGCTTGGTAGTTTGGTCTGCCCTGTTCCCATGATGCACTGGGCCAGGGACAGACTAATTTGCATATGGCGAGGTTCTAAACTGGGATGGTGCAGTGAGCTAAAAAACGGTGATGGATCAAGCCCTGATCTGTTGACTGGGTAGGAGTGTTCTGATTAACTCAGATACTCTGTCCATCACCACCCCCTTTTTGTAATTATTTTGGCCACCATGAGTGTGGAAGGGTATGCTCAGACATGAGTCCCTTGCTCATTGCACCATCAGGATTCAAGCAAGCCGGGCCGAAGACGGCTGTAATGCCAGAAACCGGTCCCCGGAAGCTTGTTTCCTTTCCAGTGAAGAATTGGCTTGGTAGTTTGGTCTGCCCTGTTCCCATGATGCACTGGGCCAGGGACAGACTAATTTGCATATAACCAGGTTCTGAACTGGGATGGTGCAGTGAGCTAAAAAACGGTGATGGATCAAGCCCTGATCTGTTGACTGGGTAGGAGTGTTCTGATTAACTCAGATACTCTGTCCATCACCGCCCCCTTTTTGTAATTAGCCAGTTGGGATCCAGCAGATGATGTGGGCACTTAAGAGGGTGTCACAAGTAGACAGTTTGGGACCCTCACTGGAGGCCTTTGATGTCTCTTAGACCTCCACAGGAGAACAGAGGAAAATTCAACAAGCCCTTGGAGAGCACACTTTAGGGTGCCACACAGCAGCAGGTAGTTAGCCCAGGCCAGCTACTATTCAGGAAGGGTGCACAGTCCCTTGCAATGGCAGTAATCCTCCTTGTGCACAACAGATCATTCTGGCAGTGTGCACCACACAGTTCCAGGATCTCCTGTCCCACGTCTCCTCAAGTATTTCTCTTCCCTGCTGATGTATGGCAGTAGTAATTATATTGTAGAGTACTTTTGTAGTTGTGGATTGTTCAGAGGGTTTCCCTTTGCATCAGTTGTCTGACCTAAATTTCAGTCCTGTCTGCCATGGAGTCATGGAACGATCTTAATCTTTAGTGAGGCCATGATCTGGATTACCAGAGGCCAAGTGTCAACACCTCTCCCTCCAATCTATCCAGTCAGGCCCTCAAATGGCCGCCGCTAAATTAATCGATAAGGAGGATGGCAAGGAGGAGTCCTCTTCTGAGAGTTCGGATGAGCCAGAGGGGTCTCTCACAGATATTCCTACTCAAACTAGCCCAGGTGGCAATTTGGCACTAGTCGAGTCAGCGGACACAGGGCAAAGGTACACCGGCTTGGCAGTGGTCCAGACTGGGCAGACTGGGCAACTCATACAAGAGGATATGAAAGATACGAAGGATGCTAAAAATGTTAAGGCATAGGGGGCTCTCAAGATTCTGAAGCAATTTCCTCTGTTTGAGAGAAAATTTGCTTTGACCCCGGTTGGCAGCTCAGCTCAGCCTGTAGTTTCGCCTATGGTTCAGTCTATTGGTTTGCCGAGACATTCTCCGGAAACATCAGCTGCTATAATTTTGGATCCACTTGCAAATATGGCAGTTAATATGATATCTGGCTCTAATTCTGGCGCCATTTCTCCACACGATGTAAAAATCCTGCCTTTGGCAGATCAAAGAGGAGATGAATTGGCAAATACCGCAGTCTCTTCCGGCGACCTTAGATCAGCAGACTCTGCAGGTTCTTTCAGCCCCATTCTTGATATGGACACTGAGACTGTGGGGGAGCTGCAGATGTCAGTCAAAGACATGCTAAATCTGATCTTAGACGAGATCCGTGAAATAAAAAGGTTCCAAAAAGTGGAGTTGGCCGCAATACATCAGCGGTTGGATAAGATTGAAGACTTAGTATCCTCTTTTCCTGCTCGTCTTCAGGAGGCGGAGGGCAGAATTTCTAATTTGGAAGACCATATGACCAAGGTCAAGAAAGATGTTCAAATTATGTGTAAAACTTCGAGACACTGGAAACGAAACTGGATGATTTAGAAAACTACAATCGAAGATCCAATCTCGAAATAGTGGGGGTTCCGAAAGGAATGGAGGGATCCAATATGGTCCATTGGGTTACTACTTTTTTACAGCAGAAAGTGGTCCCAGAGTTTAAGGGTGACCTAATGATCACGCGTGCCCATAGGGTCCCAGCTCAGCCGTTTCTAAATTCCACACTCCCCCGTACAATCCTTCTAAACTTTTCTGATGTTCGAATTAAAGAGACAATTCTGTCCAAGGCCATCCAACAGAGACAGTTTGCACTTTATGAAACTATCAAATGTCGAATTTTTTCCGACATGTCTGCAGCTGCGGCCCGCAGAAGGAAAGAGTTTGTGAAAATTTTACATCTGTTTAAAGCCATGGGGGCCCAAGCCATTATCGCAGAGCAGTCGAAACTAAAAGTCTTGGTTAAGGGCAAATTCTATATTTTGTCAGATATAGATGAGACGCAGGAGCTGCTTAGGGAAATTTCACATGGTGAGAAGGGCTAGATATTTTTAGGTCGATCCAAATTTCCTCTTATCTATTAGAATTACTTAAGATATGTTGAGATATGTTCTTAGAGACTCGGGGGTAGAAGGGGTGAGGGGCGAGAGGTTCAGGGGGTTAAGGGGTGTAATACCATGACACCTCATGGTAGGCGTTAAGGCTCTGTGGCCAGCGTGGGGTATGGGATCAGGTGTAGGAGGAGGGCCACAGGATGGGGGAGAGCTTGGGGTTTGGAGCACGGGTGGGGGGGTGGAAAAAGAAAAAACAAAAAATGAAGTCCTTTGTGCTACTGTTTACCAACTCTTTAATTTTATGTTATGAGTTTTTTAAGATGAATGTAATCGACAAAAGAAAAAAAGGAGTAGCCAGACAGAGAATGAGTAATGTTTTTGAGATGTACTTTTCTCCGGTTTTTAATTTGATATTTTATTAGAATGGGTCTGAAAATTATTTCTTTTAATGTTAATGGCTTAAATAATAAGAAAAAAATGCGCGCCATAGAACTATGGGTCAAGACTGAAAATCCCACCGTAATCTTGTTACAAGAGACTCACATTTCAGCTACAAAAATTGAGGAGTTTTCTATGTTCAAATCATGGGCTTCATATCGAGGCTTCTCCTCGTTCCCTGAGTCCCAGCGGGGGGTTGCGCTCTTTCTAAATTAGAATCTACACGCTGAGATTATACAGACAGAACAGGGTGGTTCAGGCCATTGGTGCTGGGCCACATGCAAAAAATTAACAATAGACTAAGAACTATTACTGTTGTTCGTTTTTATGCCCCAGTTGTTGATAAGTCGGAAATTTATGAGGATCTATTCCAATCTTTATTGATGGTGGGAGGGGATATTGTTATTGGAGGTGATTTTAATATTGTGATGAATTTAAAGTCGGATTCAACTACTCATATGAAAAAACAGCTTAAACCTAAATCATTCAGATCCATTTCCAATAATATGACAACACTTGATCTTTGCGACCCTTGGCGAATACAAAACCCACTAAAAAAAGAATATACCTGTTGGTCCGGTAGATTCAAGTCCTCCTCCCGTATCGATTTTTTTCTTGTTTCACGACAGTTTAATTTTTCCTATCAGAAGATTCTGCATAACGGGTTCTCCGATCACGCAATGTTAGTTATTGAATTGGCATTGGTGGATAATATAAAAGCCCCCAAGCGATGGGTGTTTAATCAAAAATATTTGCATGATGAAGCATGGGTGGCATCACTCAAACTAGAAATTTCTGATTTTATTGCTCGTAACATTGAAACAGCTCCCCTAAATTTTGTTTGGGACTCTTTGAAGGCTTTCATCCGGGGCATAATTATTGGTAAAGATGCTGCAGAATTGTCTGCTGCCAGGAATATAAAGAATTCACTCCAACAAAAGATACAGGTTTTAACTGAACTCAGGCAGCAGAATCCCGTCATCAGTGTACAGGAACAATTAAACGAAGCCAAGAGGGAACTCAGCCAAAACTTTTTCGCTCAAAGCGAAGAGATTTTTCTCAGGCAATCGCAAAAGATTTATGAGGAAAGCAATTTCACCGGTAATTTTTTGGCCTGGCAGGCCAGAGAACAAGCTACCGCAAATCTGATTCATTCCCTAAAATGCCCTGTCACTCATACCGAGACATCTGAGTCGGCTGAAATAGGGAGGATAATGCTGTCTCACTACAATAAGATTTATAGTAGACAACTTAATATAGATCAACCCAAGCTATTCGACTTTT
Source organism: Lissotriton helveticus (assembly GCF_964261635.1). Classification (NCBI taxonomy): domain Eukaryota; kingdom Metazoa; phylum Chordata; class Amphibia; order Caudata; family Salamandridae; genus Lissotriton; species Lissotriton helveticus. Next base: position 570,078,102 of record NC_136065.1, read on the forward strand.
TCCGCAAATATGCACTGCCTACTCTTTCCCCAATAGATCAACTCACAATGGCTAAACCATTTACTAGGGAGGAAGTAAAGCTGGTGGTGAAAGATCTCCCAATAGGATAGGTAAGGCTTGTGGGCCAGATGGGTTCCCTGCCGAGTTTTTTAAGGTTTTTTTTGGCTCCTTTTCCGATCTTTTTTTGTAATTACTAAATTCTATGTTGGATGGCGGTTCAATTCCGGATTCGTTCCGGGAAGGAACTGTGGTGAGCTTTCTGAAGAGGGGTAAAGGAGCTAAAGACCCGAATTCGTACAGACCCATCACCTTATTAAATTCGGACTATAAAATTACCACAAAATTATTATCAATACGTTTTAATTCCATCTGGACCGACTTGATTCATCCGGATCAAAATGGCTTTATTGCCGGTCGACAATTGTTAACCAACACACATTTTTTGATTGAGGCCTTAGATTATTTTGAAACACGAGGGGTACCAGTGTTCATTTTGGTAAGAGATGTTGAAAAGGCTTTTGATTTGGTGGTGTGGGAGACTCTTTTCATTATTTTACAACATTTTGGGATCCCAGAGAAAATCACAAATCTGATTCAGAATCTTTACACAGGTGCCCTAGCCAACGTTATTATTAATGCAGCTTCGGTGTTAGTTAAGCGGGGCACCAGGCAGGGTTGCCCACTGTCACCTGTTCTTTTTGCATTTTTTATTGAACCCTTAGCAACCGCAATTAGGAACTGCGTAAATATCTCTCCCCCGTCACCTCTATGGCCAAGATTAAATTATATGCTGACGATATAATGTTGTTAATCAAACCTGATATGCAATCTCAAACATATGCTTTGAAGATTTTTGAAGAATTTGAGGCTCTCGGGGGGTACCGGATTAATACAAAGAAAACGGAAATTCTGGTTTGTGGGGGTATAGACCCAGAACTTCATTCTGACATAGGCAGCTGCATTAATAACAGACCCAAAAGATATCTGGCGTTTTTTTCTCCCCATTTGTTAAAGATCTATATATATTAATTTTTGATCCTCTTCTTCAGAAGGTTCGTTCAATGCTCGCACGATGGAACCCACTGCCATTATCCATTCTTGGCCGGGTTGCGCTAATAAAAATGTCTGTTTTTCCCTTATTTAATTTTTTGTTTTCCACTATTTCTTGTTTTTTACCCGGGTCATTTTTTTCTAAAGCACCTCGGATCGCAATAAGAACTCTTTATGAGGATAAGGAACAAGGTGGCCTTGCCCTACCAAATCTTAAGGATTATTACACTGCATATTTTGCACAATATTTGGCAAGATTTAAAAATCAAATTCATGGTCAGCAGGTATTTATACATTTCTTCTTTGATTTAATTTGTCTTGAGATTCAAATACCCTCCCCGCTTCAGGTTCTTAAATCACCCAAATTTGTTCGTTATAAGACACTGAATTGGTTTTTTAAGAGACGTTCTGCGATCCTCAAAAGATACTCCCTTCCCATTTTTAATTTAACACCCCCCCTGAAGAGTGTATTTTCACTCATGGGGATTGAAATACGCTCAGAGATACTGGAAAACTGGCGGCGGGCAGGGATTACTATGTTAAGGGATTATGTCAGGAATGAATCATGGATAACCCTGACAGAGATGGCATCCCTAATTCATGGGAATTTTTTATTGATAGGCTCATATAACTTGATTTATAGAATTCTGGGACAAATAGACCCTACACAGATTAGTTCACTTATTCAATTGACTAATGACCTTTTTGTGAATCCACGGGTGAGGAAACCTGGGGAGTGGAGACGCTGCTTAATTTTGAGCAGGGAGGGAGCCTCAAGCCTAAAAGCAATCAGTAAATGGCAGAGACAAGAAAGTCATGTGTTATCCCCAATTACTTGGAAGACCATTAATAAATTTAACTTTACTGTATTAAGGGGAGGCAATTGGGCAAAATGTTATTTTTCATCAAATGGCTTCTGTATCGCACACCGGCGGTTATAGCCAAAATGTATATTAATAATTCATCCAACTGTTTCAGGTGTTTACATTATGCTCCTGCTAATTGGTCCCATATAATGGCTTTCTGTTAAAAAATTACGGCATTTTGGGAAGGTATTTTTGTGTTTTTTCAAGATCATTATCACATTATAATTCTACCGAATGTTAAGTTAATATTGTATGGTTTTGATCCAGACCTTAGGCTTTCTGAACAGTTGGTAAAACTGGTCTATATAGCAATGGCAGTAGCTAGATCACTGTTATTGCAGAATTGGCGTTCACAGCACTGCCCCTTGGTACAGGAATGGTTTCATAAAATGGAAAGAGTCAGAAAAAGCGAACAAATAATTGAGGGGTGAGAAAATTTGAAAAAAATATGGGGATCTTACTTTGATTAATTGTTTTCTTTTTTTCTCTTTTTTTTAAAGATTTGGCAGACAAAATTAATGCTTATTTATTTTCTGTATTTATGGCCTGACTTTGCTTTAAGATATGTTTATTCTGTTTTTGTGTTATGATGTATGGTGTCACTAAAGGACTTCAATATAAAATGTAAATTTTTTTTTTAAATGGCAGTGGTCTGTCATTCCATGTTTATAACAGGCTCTGGGGAATGCACAGATGTGCTCCCTCAGCCTCCAATGTAGACTGGAGTCAAACAAAAATGCACACAAAGAGTTTCAGAGCAGAGAAATGCCCACTTTCTAGAAGTGGCATTTCTAAACTTTTAATGACAAATACATCATTACCATAGGAGAGGGTTTGTTATTGGGAATTCAATGATAGGAACCATTATGAGGCAGCTCCACTGTAAGCCACTATTGCAGCTTGAAGTAATTTTAACCATTCCCCTGTGTTAACCTATGTTAAGAGCAAACCTCATAGGTAGTAAAAACACACATGGGTATTGTTCAATACCTGAACAGGGAACTCACATGTGTGCCTGTCCCACCTTTAACCAACCACTGGCTTCACCCCTTAAGCCTTACCCCAGGGGTGCCCTAGTAGTAGTGAAAGGTCCACTCATGATTGGCCAGTGGTTTAGAAAGGCCAACCTGAACATAAGTGCAATTATGCAGGCCCAGGCCTGCAATGGCAGGCTTGAGACATGTTTAAAAACATCAGGTAGGCACCACTTCATAACGTGTGTTGAAGGGCACATGCACGTTCACACTGCAATTACAGTGGGAAAGTGCCCAGAGTCTTAAGACCACTAAAAGAGAATAAGAAAAGCCCCAGTGTTGTCCCATGGGAAAAGCTGACTTCCTAGATAGGAAAATCCCACATGGGGGTTCTTCACGTCTGGGACAGGGAACACCCATGTGCACCTGCCCTGCCTTTTGCCCACCACTTGCTCCACCCCTCCGGGCTTACCTTAGGGGTGCTCTAGTGGCTGTGGAAGTCCCACTCAGGGTTGGCTAATGAGTTAGAGGTGCCAACCTGAGTCTAGGTACAACTGCACACCAGCAGGCTTGTAGTGGCAGGCTTGATATGTGTTTGAAAAACCATTCTGGTGGGTGACACAATCAGTGCTGCATCCCATCATTAGCCAGTGCAGTACCTGCCCTGGGTATGTGGTGTACCTTTCTTCAAGGCACTCACAGGTACAACACCTAAAACAATCAAGTAAGCACCACTTCCTAGCATGGGTAGGAAAGGCGTGCACACTTTCACATTGCATTACAGTGGGAAAGCACTCAAGAGTCCTGAGGCCACGGTAAGAGAATCAGCAAGAATAGGAGGAGAAAAAGCAAATAAATGTGGGGAAATCCCCTAACAAGGGCCATGTCCAACAATACAGTAGCAGAGTAGTGCCACAATCAATGACTATTTATTCTGACCTTCAAATATTCACATTGCTTGTTCAGGAGCAGCTCTGGAACACTGCAACACTGCAGATAATCCAATCCGGCCAGATCATAGAATCAAAGGGACTTCTATCTTTGATTATGAGTCCTGATCTCTACTATCAAGGTGGACTTTAAAAAAGATCTCTACAAGGGGGTAACTTTTGTGTTGTTTTAGTACCAGACCACTCATAAAGTGATCCTCTTCCCCATCCTCCTTTACTCAGTGCATTATGTGCAGAGTTTTGTGTTTTGGGTTTACGCAAACACTTATCAGTATTAAGCACTTGAACTTTCCCTCTTTAATCTGGGTCCCCCTTATTGGTGCCAACATTTCCCCTACGCTAGTCCTAAGTAACGCAGTGACCAGCTAGAACAGTCAAGTGCTTGTCACCATAGGGCTCCTTTTATCAGTAAATAGAAAAATTTGCTCCCTGATCTTCTCTGAAGATAATTATCTATAGTCATTTTTTCTGGAGAAATAAGACATTAGGAGAGTTGATGTCGACATCGAAGAACTTGTCCCAGGCAGACCAGGAACTGTGTGGAATCTGCAGGTCTAGCCGTATATTCCCTACCTGAGGAAAGCTGACAGTCAGCACAGATGTCACTTGCTCATGGATAAAGACACTGAGCATATTCCGGTCACTGCACAAACAACAGAGCCAGACAAAACGTTATCAGATGCCACAATATGATGAAGGAATACTGGAACTAAACAGTGGACACTTAAATGATAAATTATAGCCAGATCCTTATGTTGGAAAAAAAGAGTCTCTCTGGAGATCGTTAAGTGGAGGGGGAAATAATACTAAAAGCAATACATTAGAAGGTGGCATCTTATATATTGACTCAAACAGATGGAAAGTAGCAGATATGACCTGATATCTATTGCGAATGTACCACAGGAAACAGAAAGAAACACATATAGTGCAAAGCTCTCTGTAGTTGTTGCTGGAAAAGTCAGAAGCAAGAAAGGCCTTTTGTTCACTAAGATGGAAGGGTTGGTTGGTGAATTTTTCAAGATGGGTAGAACTATGGCAGTTTTCCAACTGAACTGATAGGAGCACTCCCTTTGAAGAGGTCAAGATTGCAGAGCTCAGTTAAAGATTCCACTAGTATTGAGCTGAGTTGTTTCACTATATTAATAGACAGGGATACAAAGGAGAGGCAGATGGAATAGTTTCAGTTTTAGATTTTATAAGCTCCTCAGTTAAAAGATCCAGTAAAAAGGTTGAAGTCACAGTAGATAGAAGGTATGGTAGTGTCAATATGAGTCTGTGGCCTTGTCACATCATTTGCACGTAGGAGATAGAAAATATCACGTTTTCTCAATTTTGGAAGGGAACAATTCTGATGGGTTGGAACACAATTGTTGAGAAGGGGTAACTGATAAGTCACGAAAAGAGAGCGATGCAAGGCTCTTGGACATGGAAACAACCTCTCTATAATGGTTTTAACCATTTCTAAATGTGACTGAAAGTAGGCAGCTCCAAATTGGTGCATGAATTTCTTGTTGCTATTCAGCTCAGCGAGATAGGAACATTTGTTAGTGGTAGCGTCATTGCTTTGCCATTTCCGTTACAGCAGTTTAGTCTATGTTTTGCTTCCCTAACCAGAGAAGTAAACTAGGGAGCAGATGGTTTTGCGGAAGCGGGAAACATCCTTTACAACAAAACTTTTACAACGCAGTGCTGTTACAACGCAGGTTTTACAACAAAAACCATTACAACGCATTGCGCTGGGGGGCGCTCTAGGATAGGGAATAGATTTAATTTACTATCCAACACCTTCCCTAGTGTCCACGAGGACTGGAGTTGGAATAGTAAATAAAACTATTCACTATCCAGCACCCCAAAGCGCTATGCGTTGTAAAGGTTTGCGTTGTAAAAACTGTGTTGTAACAGCATGCGTGGTAAAAGCATGCGTTGTAACGTCATACATCCGCAGAAGCATCAGTAAGAGGTTAATGTAAATCATAAATACTAAAGAAGAAGTTAATGTAAAACACAGGTTTGGTATCACTATAAAAAACTGGGGTGGATGACACAAGTAGGGATGGAATACCTTTAAAATGCAGATGAGGCCAATCTCAACCTTCTCAAACTATCAGACAACTAACGTTCTGATGTAAGCAAAGGAGAGGTAGAATGTGGAAAGTGATCATGCAATGGGCAGTCCAGTCAAGCTCAGTAGTGTCCTGAACCAAAACACAGCAAGGGAAAGATTAAAATCAATCATACGCCCCCCTATATAAGGACGGGACTAGTTGCAAACGGTATGCAATGTTTACAACGAAATTTTTACAACGCACTACCATTACAACGCAGGTATTACCACGCATACCATTACAACGCATTGCGCTGGGGGGCGCTCTAGGATAGGGAATAAGTTTAATTTTCTATCCAACACCTTCCCTAGTGTCCACAGGGACTGGAGTTGGAATAGAAAATTATACTTACCACTATCCAGCACCTCTAAGCGCTATGCGTTGTAATGGTATGCGTGGTAAAAACCACGTTGTAAAGGTATGCGTGGTAAAAGTATGCGTTGTAACGTCATACATCCGTTGCAAACTTGTGAAGATCAAAATTTGTACAAAAGTCCGGAAAAGTGGTGATGTCTTGGACTATTGACTTATTCATCCAGAGGTAAAAGTTTCCTAGAAGTGACATATAAGATAACTGTAAGAAAATGTTAGAAATTACCTTAAATAGAGAATAGGTACAAGAAGCTAGAAAATCAGGAGCCTATAAATTAAATTTCTTTAATATTGAAAGTGAGGCTGCTAGTAATGATATGCGTAAGCAGATCGATGGGTGAATTAGTGTGCCCTAGGATAACATAGTATAAGGCAGATGCTTTATTGATCACTGCACTGCCACCCTCAGGGTGTTCTAGTCTGTCTGTAAAATCACGGGGAATAGCCAAAGTAAGATACAGGCCAGAATGATCTTTTAGCAGTGTTTTGGTTAAAATTAGTATGTCTAGGTGGTGGTTCAAGATAAGATCATAGCCTTCTAGAGCATGTTTAGGAAGAGAGCGAGTTTTAAGGTGTGAAAATGTAAAATATAATAGAAACTGTAGTTCTTAGAATGATTCACTAGGTATGGCAATGGTTGATATGGTTACAGAGGAACTGGGGGTGGGAACCAAAGCACTGTGGGAATAAAAACTGTCCAGAGGAATTTTAGAGAAGCTGAAAGTAGGAGATTCGATTGTGTGGAACAGAAGATAATCAAAAACAGCAGTGTTACAACACAGAGAAACTACAGTCCTCGAGCATGGGTCTTGCATTGCTAGCAAGAGTCCATCTAAGGGTCGGAAGGTTGTTGCAACTGTAAAAGCAGGTGAAAGTGGTAACACAGGCAGCATGCTGTGCACCGAAAGATGTGTGGGCAAAAACCAACAAGCTTGCCTTTGGTATGTCTTTGCCAATCCCACCAAACACGTTCGCTGTGTAGACATGTGAGCATGTTAGTTTTATATGCTCAAGTAAGAGCAATCGTGACCTATTTCTAAGGAGCAACTAGTCCGGGTACTGCTTGTGAAAAGAGGATTCATTGTTCTAGTGATGAGAGGACAAGAAAGCGAAATGAAGCAAGGGGCGTTGAAGAAGAATATTATAGAAGATTGTAGGTATGCGCAGAACCGCCGCTGAAGCCGACTGAGGGCATCGCTGCTTAAATACCACCAAAGGGAGAGAGAATAAATAATGCACCAGTATGGTAAAAACCAAAAAATCATAAAACATCCCAGAATAGAGGTCCGCCAAATTAAAGTGGTTGAGGGACTTGAGCATCTTAGTGTCAGAGAGAGCTATGCCAATGGGAGCTTAGTCTCCTGGTAGTGCTGCCCAAGCTTGGCAAGTCAAAAGGTGGAGATTTGATGAAGCACAATCCACTCTAGGTTGGCATTTGAGCGCAAAGCTAACAACCTGGTCACATTAAAAAGCATTTGCTACAGAAACAGCAGAAACAAAAATACATCCTCTTGGCACAAGGGACTTCCAGAGTCTCTGCATGAAAAATGCATGATTGTAGTAGTCAAATCCCGAAGGAAACTCCAGGCAGGATGACAGAAGTTCTGAGTGCCAAGTACAAGTCCAGAACTGGTTTCTGGAATATAAGGACTATATATAACACAATAAATCTGGCTCAAGTAACACGATGAAATGAGGCTCTACAACCTAAATATCTTGGGTGGTCAGACAAAGTTGGTGGAGCACATCTGGCTGAATGCAAAACACAACAGGACACACTCTGCTGTACTCTAGAAGGGCCAATGACCAATATCATGTAGGAGTAGCCATCATTCTGAGCAAAGGGACAGAAAAATGCCTAATTGTGTGGAAGTCAGTCAAAAGCAGATTCATGACAGGCAGTTTAAAAAGCAGAAACATCAACAACACCATTATCCATTGCTATGCTCCAACAAATAATGCAGAGGAAATAGTCAAGACATTCTTCTACTAACAGATGCAAGCTGAGCTTGAAGCCGTGCTGAACAACGACTTGAAGATTGTGATGGGGACATGAATGTGAAAGTGGAAAATGACAACAAGTACATGACAGAGCCATGGGAAAGGTAGGTTGTGAAACAATGAATGACAATGGATTAAGACTGATAGAGGTGTGTGCCACTAATGTGATATTCGCAAACTAACTTGGTACTCCCCCAGTGGCAGACACAGAAACCAGATTAACCACCTGATGATAATCGATACCTCGAGACACTCACTACAAGATGTCAAAGTGAGGAAGGGAGAGGACGTTGGTAATGCTCACCTTCTAGTAACCGATCTAATGAAGCCAAAACTCAAAAAAACTAAATGCAAAACATCAAGACAACACCACCTCAATGTGGCAGAATTACAAGACGCCTTGGCCAAGAAGGTATTGGTCTTAAAAATCAAAAACAGATTGCAACTGTCACACATAGAAGGTCATTCTGAGCCAACTGCATATGCAGTCAATAACAAATGGGAACAGGTCAATATATGTGAAGAAGAGTGAAAAATACCTTGAGACCAAGCAAAGGAAGAGGATAGAATGGACAAGACAAGACACATGGCAAGACACATGGCAAGCTATTTAAGACAGGAGGGCTGCACGAAAGAAACTCATTACTAAATATGAAAGGCTTCAGGAAAAGTACAAGTAACAGTACATAGAAGCAAGCAGAGCCGTCAAAAGAATTACAAGAGCAGACAAGCAAGTGTACCTGGATATCTTTGCCAGCCAAGCAAAGGAGACAGCCAGTAGATCAGAACTTCTGAAGTTCTTCAAGATCACAAGGGCAATTAGTGGTGAATCTCGAGCAACATACAACACCCCTATCATGGGCAACCAAGACAGATTACTCACAATATTGAAAGAACAGGAACCATGTTTGGCCAAGCATTTCAAAGAAGTATTGAACAGACCAGTACTAACAAGCAAAGCAGACATCCGAGAAGCAGAGAGAGACTTGGATGTGAGCGTCGCCCAACCAGACAAAGATAAAATCGTCACTGCTATCCCGTCTCTCAAGATCAGAAAAGCTCATGGTCAAGCCAACCTGAATGCAGAAATGTTCAAGGCAGAGTCTGAAACATCAGCCAAGATTCCTCAACCACTGCTTACATTGGTTTGGGAAGGAAAGAAAGTACAGGATGACTAGAACTAATGAATCATCATCAAGATTCCACAGAAGGGAGCATAATCCAACCCTAACAAGTGACGTTGAATCACCCTTTTGTCAATCCCGAGTAAAATCCTGGCTAAAATTATTATACAGTGCACTTCTCATGCAGTGGATAAGCACTTAAAAAAACAGCAGGTTGGGTTTTGCAAGCACATAGGGTGTGTTGATCAGATTCTTACTCTACACAACATCTTAGAGCAGTGCACGGAGTGGCAGAGACAGTTATACATCAGCATGATTAATTTTGAGAAAGAATTTGACAGTATCAACCTGACTGCCTCTGGCATATACTGAGAGCCCATGGGACATTGCAGCAGATCATTTTCCTCAAAAAGAATGTATTTGATAATTTTACCTGCAAGGTGGGAGATAGTGAGAGCAGTGTGAGAGGGAGATGTGTGGTGTCAGCATTGCTCTTCAACCTAGTCATTGGCTGGGTGATGCTACACAAAACAGAAGACCAAGCCAGAGGAAAAACGTGGACCTTATTATCTACACTGGAGGACCTTGATTTATGTGGATAACCTAGTGTTGTCTCACACACACACCAGCATATGCAGGAAAATACATCAGAACCTATGCAGAACAAGTGGGCCTGAAGATCAACACAAGGAAATCAAAAGTCATGCTACTCACATCCCACATCCCAAACACTAAAGCAAACAAGGTGGATAGAGAGGATCTAGTAATGACTGAAGAGCTCACCTACCAGGGTAGTACTGTCAGACATGATGGTGGGGCAGGCAGTGACATCAAGAGCAGACTGAACAAGGCCAGGTATGCCATAAGGATTCTGAATAAAGTGTGGAGTTAATCTCAGTTCAGCACCAACACCAAACAAAGGCTTTACTAGAGTTGTATTTTGTCTACGTTGTTGTTGGATCAGAATGCTGCTTCAACAAATTCTCACCCTTCCACACCAGTAACCTTAAAAGAATCTTGTACATTTCTTGGCCGTAAATCATCTCCGGCCAGTAATTGCTCACCAGATGCAAGCAAGAGAGTATTGACACCATTGTTATGAGAAAAAGACTGAGATTGGTAGGACATACCATCAGAAGAGAACAAGACTCAATCACAAGAGTAGCTCTACACTGAACCCCGGAGGGAAAATGGAAGAGAGACATTCTGAAGATCGCCTGGAGGAGAACTGATGAAACAAAAATGAAGGCCCTGAATCACAACTGGGGTAACATACAGAAACATGCCCAAGACAGACAGAGTGGTGGTCCTTAATTGCTGCCATACATGCTAGTCAGCATAGCAGTAAGTACGAAAGTTAGAGAGTTTGTAGCCTTATGGCTAGAGCAGTTGACCTCCAAACTGGGTAACCGAGTTCAAGTCTCTGCAACGACGCTCAACATCCTGTGATTCTGGGCAAATCACTTAATCTCCCCATCTCTAACAAAAGAATGTATGTGTTCATCTGTAATGAAACTGGTGCTCATGTAAAGCGCTCTGATACCTGATATCTTCGGTTCTATTTCGCGCTACACAAAACTCTAAAAATAAATAAATACACAATTTGAACAATGGTATGCATTTTGGAAAAATAAGAAAAGTCATCCATGTGCCTTTATATATGTGCCATCTTCTTACTTTGGATTTGTGGTGAGTTGGAGGTGAGGAAGATTTCTGGGACTTGGGGAGTAGTTTCTTACCTGTTTTGTGTTGTCTTTTATTTGATATTTTGCATACTGATTTTTTTCCTTTTATTGTGAGAATTTTTGGGGATTATGACAGTAGAAATCAGATGAAGTTTGAAATGAAAAAAGGGCTTATCTTATTTTGTTAATTCTCATATTTGTGTGCATGACTATTACTATTTTAGTATTAGTATGCTCTTATATACCTGATTAGCATTATTCTTTTATTAACAGATATTTTTCCCACCTTGTATGTTCCTTTTTCGAATTATTTCAAATGTTGAATGAACTGTGCATCTAAAAAACAGAGCAATTTTGAAAAGATGTTTCTGTGCTATATCTCAAAAAATATTTTTTATTTAATTTGTTTGGTGGATGCTTATATAAACTTAAAGGAATATTAAAGTTGTCTTACTTCTCTGGAATGTAGATGTCATCAGTGTGGCCGTGAGAAGAGCTAAGTCAACCACTGCAGCCTGCAAGTTGCTTGTTTTTTTTTAAGTAAGCATTCCATGATGATTTTTTAAATATATACAATTTTGATTTTGAAAGCATTGATTTTTTCAGAAGAAGTATATTTTTTAGATATTTTAGTCAAAATTTGCTTTTATTGTAAGTTGGTGTTGTGTTCCTTTATTAACTTCTGATTGACGTACATGTTTACCCCAAAAGGACCTGATTATAAGGGGTTTTGGGTTTTCTATTCCATGTGCAAACCACTCTTTGCGCAGGGGCCGTACTTCTCTGTTGTTCTTACCGCGCTCAGATATAACCCGGTGCCATAAAGTCCTCAGCCTTTGTCAGATTTCAGCAGGTCCAACCTGCTAGAAATAAAAAGGGAGAAGTGCACGGTATTTCCGATGACATGAGGATAAATCTCCATGTTATTTCCCCAAATCTTAGAATAGGTGCAAATTATGACGCCTGATAAATTCCGAACCCCAGGGAGTCAGATTTTATCTTGTGCTATAAACTGCCTCTTCCCACTGACCAACTCATAATCAGGGCCACAGTGCTGAATTATATTTTCTAATGTATGTTTTCTAATACTTTATTATAAATATCACTCTTCCATTTAAAAAGAAGTATTTAAAAAGAAGATGCAAATAATAGTGAAGTTCTGATTGCAAAGTTGTGGTAAATGATATTGAAGTTATATTAAAGAGATGTAGTGGTGTTCAATATGGTGACAATGATGTAGTGGCAGACAATGTAGTGTTTCAAGATGAAATAGAATACATCTGTCAAATACATAGATTACAGCATTGTCCTTTAATGTTACTGTTTTCAGAAATAAAGATTTATGTTGAAATAGAAATAATGCTAGACCATCTGATTGCTACTTTCCAGTTGGGAAGGGAATGAAAATGGAGAACTTTGGAGAATAAGATTAATGACAGTCCTTACATGAGCAAGAACTGAGAGCTATGGACCAGTGTAAATAAGGTTCTTGTCTTAGTATGAATGCATTTTCTAGTCATGAAGGTTGGCATCGCACAACATGCTGTGGTATGCCATAGCATTGGAATGTTTGGTGTAATAGTGTAACTTATGCCATGGTACGGTATGTGGTATTGTATGGTATGGTGTGGTGTGGTGTAGTATTGTATGGTGTAATATGGAAGGGTATGGTACAATATGGTATTGTATGGTATGGTGTAGGGAGGGATGGGATAGAATGGTATAGCCTGCTATTGCATGTCTTGGTAATCTATGGCTTAGTCTCTACATTGTGGTATGTATGACATGGTAAAGTACGGTACACTCTGGGATGGCATGGTATGGTATGGTACGGTGAATAAAGTTTTAAATGGCAATCTATAGTAAGGCATTGTATGGCAGGTTATTGTACAGTATAATATGGTAGGGTATAGTATGGTCAGGGCTACTGGAATCATGCAACAAGGGAGAGCCAAATTATGTAGCAGGATTAAGCAAATTTTGCAGCAACAAAAGTCAATTTATGCAATGAAATGAGGCATATTTTTTGATAACCTTACTTCTTAGGTGGCAGTTTTTAGGTCGAGTCTAGGCAGCGCGCATGCGCTGTCTCCAAGACCTTCTGTAATCAGTAGAACAACTTTATTCCCACCTGCTGCTTACCATAGGTTCACTCCTGCGTCGGTCTTCTTTGCTGCCAATACCTCATTTCCTTTAAAGTCTGAGGAGCGCTGGTCAAGTATAGTGAAGTTACGCTTGCATTCTTTATCTGTTGTGTTTGAGAACTCTTTTGTTTAATGTTGCTTTCTGCCCATCGCTGCTTGTTTCTTTAGGCTGCTCATGTCTTCGGTGCAGCTTGTGTGGCCAGGCAACCTGCATGTCTGAAGCCGTCCAGCGCGCTCACAGGTGGCTCTGTCCTCTTTGGTATTTTTAAAGGCTCCAGGTATGCTGCAACGCCAGCCTAAGTAACTGAGCATTCACAGTCAATCCACCAAGAACGCTGTAACAGATGCAAAAGAGGAATACTGCAACCCAAAATTGACTAGCTTCTGAATGAACAAACAAACTGCGGCATAAAAACTGAATAAAAAAAATACAATTTCAGAACGAACATTTGGAAAAGTACCTGTCTGCGACATGTCTAATTTCAGCTTCAATATCATGGAAAACTGGGCGGGATTACACCGTCACGGGCATGACGCTCACTATACTGTGTCCAACCAAAATCTAGCGTTTAGTGACCAATTAGATGCAATCTTATATTTTAACCTCTCTTTACTTCTATCCTTCCATATAACAGTCCAGTGTGCCACTCATTGAGTCACTACATACACGTTACTGCATGTGGTAGAGGGCACGCACAGTGAAAACAAGTGGCTTTATGTTCATCCATACCGAAAAAAAATGCTAGTACCATTAAGGACTGTGTATACCAAGATCTCAAGCAGACAAGGTCTCAGGGTGTTCTGTGTGTCACAGCAGAGGTACAACAGTGAACAAAAGGTAGAGTGAGCTTACAGTGCACTGGCTTGTGGTTGCCGATCGTATGTCTTGTGCTGTTTTAGTTACTACTTGTTCCAGTTTTTAATCTAATGAGTCTGACAATGCAACATTCCAGGTTCCATTCTTGAATTGCTCAGACAACCCAATTTACTTTCTTTGCTGGACTTGTAGTCATTCATTTCTTATAATATCATACTACAATTCCCTCACTCCAAAGGAAAACATTGAGTGAGTGAGTTACTCATAAGTGGACCTAAGAAGCTTGAAGTGTTTGTCATCTTGCAAGCGATTAAAGTAATTTTATGGTGTGAAAGCACCACCACATCAATTTCTAGTGAGAGAAATCTATAAACAAAGGTGTTCTCTAATTTTAAAAAGACCCTGAATATTGAAGTAGGCATCGTGCTTTTGTTGGAAAATGAGGACATGCTTACCATAAGTAGTTGTTATGGACATCAAATTAGAATTGCTAAGAGGTGTATTATTGCACTGCAGGCCGAATCTCATGTTTATTTTTGTAGTGCTCCGGACAAATTCAATATTATGGGAGCACAACAGATGAAAAAATATATGTTTTCGTGAAAAATCGATGGTTGAACCTGATAGCGGTTTTTCGGTTGACCCATGAGTTGACTGCAGTTAAAATCCCTATTTAACTAAGAGCCTACTAAAATACCCAAGAATAACAGTTGGGGATTTTTGTTTAGTGCAATGACTGAAGCCTTTTCTTCAAACTCAATGTTGGGATATGTGAAGATTTCTGGAGACCAAGGAAAATAAGGCAGTTTTTCCTCAAACCTAAGCTAAAATTAATCAAAACATTAACATACTTTGGGGCAAGTGTTCCATTGAGTCTAAAGCCTAGCATAAACTTGGACATCTGTCAATGCTATCGAAGAGGTCTGACCTGGGGTATTGTCTGCAATTCTGGAGAACATGCTCATGACACAAAAGTAGAGATTAAATTGAGCCTCTACTGCTCTATTTGTAAATATTTGTTCATGAGCATCTCGAAGATGATCTTCATAATTCTTCATGCACAAAACGTAGTGGTTATAAGGCGACTCTTGTAAATCTGAGACAGTTGTAAACATTTTTTTAACCAGATCTATTCCTTCATTTCAGAGAAGAGCTACCAAGATGGTGTACGGTTTAAACTGAAAGTCATGTGAAGAAGGGTTCAACAATGAAAGCATATTCCTTTCCAAAGTTGTGCAGAGTTCCTTGATGCTGTATCATCATGCCAACATGCTTGAAAATGTTATTTATACCATTTAGCAAAAGTGGGGTACCACAGTCAGGCTGTGTAGTTGACGATGTCTGTAGCTAGCAAGAAACAATCCCCACTCATTAATTCATTCCCTTTAAAGCCATTATTCCCTCTTTCATGGTGCTTGGAGATGCACCACCAACTGCTTCATGTCCACTATCACTTGCTTGAATGTCGGATATCTCCATCCTGGTACTGCCTTCTGCCTCACCTACCAGTCCCCCCTTCTCTCTTGCTCCACACCTAACTTGTATCCCCCTTCGTCTCGGTTTCTCTTTCTCTATTTCAATGGTTTCTCTCTATCCACTGTCTCTTTGTTTTCCTCTCGCTCATCATGAACTCTATCCCTGACCATGACTTTCTGGATCTCTTTCACCTATACGTGCCTTTCTCTCTGTACGTCTTTGTTTTGTCTCTTTGTACCTGTCTTTCCCCTTTTCTGAGCCTGCCTTCCACTTTCTCTATTTGTCGCTCTCTCAATGTATCTCTCTAGCCTCCTCTCGATGCCTCTCCATCTACAGCGGCCTCTCTTTTCTAACTCTCTTTCTCTTCTATCGCTTCACTGTTTGTTGCAGTGTCACATTCTTAGTCCTCTGAAACGGTTCCAAAGCACTAATAAAACAAACATTTAAATGTGGCTGTACTGCTCTCCCATGTGAAGAGCCTAAGAGAATCAGAAACATTATGGCCCAGAGGGGAAGGGACCGTCCGCATGGGCTGCGGCGGTCCCTCTGTGCAAATTAGGATGTGACCGCCACCCTGGCGGTCACATCCTGGATATTTAACATTGCGGCGGGTGCTGCTTCAAGCAGCACCCGCCGCAATGTTAAAAGTGCATGTTTTACATTTACATGCACAAAGCGGCAGGCACCGCGCGGTGCCTGCTGCTTTGTGCATGTAAATACTGGGGGGTACCATAGCACCCCCCACCCGCCTACACCCTGGGGGCCCGCAACGGGCCCCCAAAATCAAAAGTACACATGCTTTTCCACGGCGGAAAAACCGCCGCGGAAAAGCATGTTTACTAATGCATCCTAATTTGGCTGGCGGTGTCTGATAGACACTGCCAGCCAAATGAGAGCTTTTCCGCCGCGGTTTTAATCCGACCGCGGCGGAAAAGCAGCGGACAGACACCAAGACCCACCAGCCATCGTAATGCGGCGGTGGGTCTTTGGTGACTCCGCAGAGGATTTTCCGCCTCCTCCGGGCCGGCGGTGGCTTCCGCCGGCCCGGAGGAGGCGTAAAATCCTCCATCCTAATCGGCCCCTAAGGACGGATTTTCTAAAGTATGGTTTGCTTTGGCGAGACAGGAAGCAGAACTAAGGCTTACAGTTTCAAAATGTATTTTTGGGCAATTCTACTGGATATGAATACCCCAATATTTTTTTTCAATTTGACTTACATCATGTAATCACTGAAACCAGCTCCAAGTTGATACCTTGGGTGCTGTTCCACACATACACTAACATTTGATACTGCAAAGAGGAACTTTGTGAGTCAGAAACAGGCAGTGTTTTAAATGTGCAGGTAGTGTCCGTTACAGAGTACTTGCACTTCTTTAATTTGAAAGGAAGAGTACTGGCACTTCTTAGTAATGCTGCAATACATTTATTGGGAGAGTACCGGCACTTCTCGAGAGCTAATAGGTACTCTAAATAGTGAGTAGGTATATTTCCAATTCAAGCACTGGGATCAGCGAGTGGTTTCGTCTTAAATGCTTTGAATTATGTTATGTTACTGGTCCTTTTGATGTTTTGCTTTTTGAACTGTGTGTGCAGCATGACTCTGAGCTGTCTGAAATGTGGTTTGCAGCAGTAATATGTGCTGCTTGGACTGATGGTTGCTGCATTGGTTCTAGTATGCACACACCAGTCAAGTGAGGATCAGTGTGCTAGGGTTATAGTTGTGGATTTGTATTTGTTTTATCTATTTGCTTTCGTGTAAATGTATTTCTCAATACTTGCTATTTGGCAAAGGTCATCTTGCATGATTGTTCAATGTGGTTGCTTCTGTGGTGTGCTGCTTTTGACAAGTTTGATGGGGAAATACTGGCACCCTCCCAGGAGCAAATGAATGAAACTCACCAGACACAGCATGTTTGCTCAGAAATAGAGTGAAGTGTATTTATTGGTACCAAAAGCATGCATTATTGCTAATCAGCAAGGAAGAAGTCAGGTCTCCAGCCTTAGGGGCTCTCAGACTGCTTCTTCCCAGAGTGACCGGTTTCTAGGTGCTATATACATTGAGTAATGCCATGTCAGATGAACTAAAATAAGGCACCAAGCCAAATATGGCTAACATGGATGTGCAATGTCTGCACCATGCAAATTATAAACAGCCAGATATGGGCAGACCAAAAAGGCTGGCTCGGCACAGTGTACGCAACAGGAAAGGTGACCTCTAAGGGGGTACAGAATAGTTTGTTGAAGCTTCTCTAGTCAAGGTCAGATAGGAAGCCCTTTGGAGCTCCAGACCTCATGTTAATGTTATATATGAAATGAAATGAAAGAAATTTGTTAAGCGCGAACAGCTGCCCTGAGGCGTCCAGGCGCTAGGGAATAGAATGGACCTTCTACTGAAGTTGATCACAGGGAGTAAGTTTGTTTTTAGTTAAAGAGGAAGGTTTTTAATTGTTTGCGAAAGGTTAGTAGATTGAAGTTAGACCTTAGATGTAGGGGGAGAGAGTTCCACAGTTTGGATGCATTGTAGGAGAAAAATCGACCTTCTGCTCTGGATCTTCGTATCTGCGGGACAATGGCTAGGAAGGCTTGAGAGGAGCGAAGCTCTTTCTTGGGGTGGTAGGAAGTGACCAGGGAGTGGTTGATTACAGGACCGGTTTTCCAAAAGGCTTGGTGGGTGATGCACATGGCCTTGAACTTAATTCTTTCCCTGACAGGAAGCCAGTGCAGAGTTTTTAATCCCGGCCCTATCGGGGTTCTGCGGGAGATTCCGAGAAGTGTACGGGCTGCACAGTTTTGGATCCGCTGTAGTTTGTTCAGGCAGTATTCAGGAGCCCCTAAATACAGGGCGTTGCTAAAGTCAATACGGGACTGAATCAGGCCCTGAATGGCTACCTGTTTGGTCTCAAAAGGAAGAAGTGGGAGGATATTTTCATGCATCCCGATGAGACCAAAGCATGTTGCTGATAGTTTGGTGACTTGTGTATTGAATGTTAGGGATTTGTCTAGCCATATTCCGAGACTTTTTATGTTATCTTTGGGTGTAGGGGGCACCTAGGCTGGGGGGCCACAATAGCTCTAAGGTGGAGGGGGCAGATGGACCGAGGAGCATGAGCTTGGTTTTATCCCCATTGAGCTTTAAGCATGACTTCATCATCCAGCTCTTTACCTGCTCCAGACAGGGAATCAAGCTGGTCTGTGCTTGCTGACTGTTCTTATGCGCAAGGGAGACCACTAGCTGGGTGTCGTCCGCATAAGTGACGATCGTAATGCCATGCGGACGGACAATCCCTGCCAGTGGTCTCATGTATGCGTTGAATAACGTGGGGCTTAGTGAGGAGCCCTGCGGTACCCCACATTCCAGAGGCTTGCTTGAGGAGACTGAGGCTCCTTCAAAGACTTGGAAGGTACGGTCTTTTAGAAAAGACTTGAGCCAAGCTAGGGCTTCTCCTGATATTCCTAAGCTCAGGAGGCAGCGAAGGAGGATTTTAAGGTTCACCGTATCAAAGGCGGCGCTCAGGTCAAGGAGGATCACTGACACTGATCCCCCCTGATCTACGACCCGCCTCGCTTCCTCTGTGACTGCCACCAAAGCCGTCTCCGTACCATGTTTGGGACGGAAGCCCGTCTGGGTGGTGTCAAGCAGATGGTTGCTCTCGAAAAACCTGGTTAGAGAGGTGTTAATGTGTTTTTCGAGGACTCTGCTTGCCATGGGAGCAATGAGATAGGGCGATAGCTGTTGAGGTTGCCAGGATCGAGGTTGGGTTTCTTCAAGAGTGCTCAGACCCTGGCATGTTTCCAGGTTGATGGAACTGTGCTAGTCACTATCGAGGAGTTAAATACCTCCAATAGTGTGGGAAGAATCACCTGACTAGCCGAGACCAGCGTATTCGGGGGTGCAGGGTCGCTTGGGGAGCCAGATTTTATTTGGTGCATCAGAGACTCGAGTGTTACTGAGTCTAACTGTGGGAAGTGGGCTAGGGTGTTATGAGGCGACTCCTCTACTTCAGCTGCTGGATAATGTCCTTGGGGGAGTGGGTCCGAGTCAATGTCCGGAAAAGATGTGTAGATTTTGTTTACTTTAAGGAAGGCTAGTAGTGCGGAGGGGTAATATGGAGTCTAGTGAATTCGTGATCTAATTGTCGTATTCACTGTTACCTTTAGAGGGATCGCCGTTGAGCACAGGCCTAGTTTTGGTAAGAATGTTGGTCCAGTCGTCCAGACATAGTTTGGACCAATTCCTCATTCTGCGGGGGATGTGAAAGGGTGGGACGCATTTGTGCGTAGTCCAGGTAAGTGGGATCAGGAAGTGATCAGTCCATGGAAGACGACTGATAGTGCCAATTGTTAACTGTGTGCAGTTACTGAATACAGGGTCTAGTAGGTGGCCTTTTATGTGCGTAGGGGAGGAGACAAGCTGCTCTAGTTTGACTGCCGCTAAGCTGGCCGTCATCTCTGTAGCGACGCTGTCCTGTGTATTATCGAAGTGTATGTTGAGGTCGCCCAGTAGTGTGAAATTTGCCGGTGAAGTAATTAGTTCGGCCACAGCAGAAGGTAGCGCTGTCTGGAACTGTTTAAGTGCTCCAGGAGGGCGGTAGATGAGAATGCCAGTGAAGCTTTTGTTAGGGGAGAATTCGATGACAAAGTGCATGCTTTCACATTCTGCAATGGACTCCGGCGGCAGCGACAGGAATAGATGTCTTTATAAATGATAGCAAGTCCCCCGCCTTTCCCCTGGACGCGGTCCAAGCAGGCGATCTGGTAGCCTGGTATAAGGGCTTGTACCAGGTCAGGCTCTGAGTCCTGAGTGAGCCATGTTTCAGTCAAAAAGACTATGTCCGGCATGTGCTCACCCAGCAGCATTGATATTTCCAAACTGTGTTTGGGTAGGGATCTGCAGTTTAGGAGGAACATGTGGTAGTCCCGCAATTCATCTTTGCGAGGAGGGCTGATGAGCTCTGTCTTACAATGAGGGCGCAGGTGAGGGATCTCCAGGGGGTGAAACTCTTGGCGACATTTAGTTGTTGCAATGTTCCTCAATTGGTAAAGAGAATCAAAGCTATAGTGCCTCTTTATTCCTAGTGAAGGGGGGAAAGGGTTGGGGGGTGGCCCCTAGCCCCGGCCTGCCGCGGACGGGCGCAGACGGGCTTGCCTTTGGCGCGCCTTCAGCACGCTGGCGGCGCGCCCGCTGCGCGGCCGAGGGAGGCACATTGTTTTAAGGGATGGGGAGGCGTGGCCTCACGGCAGTGGGCGTGGCCTGTGGGCTTCCCAGGAATGGCGGCAATCGATTCTCCGACCCGCAGCAGCGCTTTAATCAGGTGCGCGGGGAGAACCGAACAGGTTAGGAGGGGGAGTGTCCAGGGGCAAGTGAAACACCACACAGATTAAATAGCGGTCACAAATAATTTTTTTTTTAAAACGAGCGTTACTCCCGGCTTTCCGCCTCAGGAGTTGGTTCCAACTAATGCGCGCGTTGAAGAGGAGGCGCGACTTATATAGTTAAGAAGGGTGTGGCCTCACGGCAGTGGGCGTGGCCTGTGGGCTTCCCCAGGAATTGCGGCAATCGATTCTCCGACCTGCAGCAACGCTTTAATTGGGTGCGCGGGGAGAACCAAACAGGTTAGGAGGGGTAGTGTCCAGGGGTAAGTGAAACACCACACAGATTAAAAAGCGGTCACAAATACAATTTTTTTAAAAACGAGCGTTACTCCCGGCTTATATAAGCATGATATCTTTTGAAGTGCATACACATGAATTTATATGGATATTCATATATATTTTGCAACAATCCTCCCTTTTGGATAGACCTATCCAACCTTAGTGTAAAACCACAATGTATATATGTATATATGAATGAAACATTAGTTACATATTATTGGATGGCATTACACAGTGTTTGCATAAAATGCATATATTGTCACATTGATACATCTTGATGAGATCAATATTATATCAGCAGGCTGTTGTGATACTGGCAGCATACTAATTAGGTGTCCGACTATTATTGTTTTCTCTGTGCAATGCATAGTCCTACAGTGTCCCTTAATCACTCAGTTCCCAGGCACTTTCAGCAAATGTCAGTAATTTAAAGACACGCAGTGAGCGGTCATCTGCTTCTCCTCCTGGTCCGCAGTCGTCTTGTTCAGGGGCGGTTTCACGGACTTGCCCTGCGTTGTCCTCTTCAGTCTATTTTTCTGCAGGTGCAGACCATCACCTTTCTTTGAGACTGCATTGTGTACTTCACTCAACAGCATCAGTTGATGTCACGTCCCTCTGATACTTTATGATGGGCCCCCATGGATCGTAGAAATGGTCTGGTCTGTTCTCTTCTTGACTGTTGGGTTGCGCAGGTCCTCAGGTGACAGATGGTCATCACTTTCTGGTACCGTCCTCTCAGGCATTGGGGCGCTGCCTTGCATCTTCTCCCCTCAATCCATTCATGGCGTTGGTTCACCGTCTGTAATCCAGTCCACCTAGAACTAAAGGAAACATCTTTTCTTTTTCTCGCAATGACCACGTATCCATAATCGCTTTAGAAGTCTTTGCCACATTGCAGGCAGTACTAAAGTCAGAGCATCAGGCCATTTAAGGCTTGTTCCATCAGTTGAAAGGGTGGTATGGGATATGCATGTAATATTTTATTCCTAAAACCAACCTCTTTAGCATAAATGTAGTCACTAAGTGATCTCCTTCTAGCGCTATTTATGCCCTGGTGGGTCCTAACCTTGGAGAGATGTCTTTACTGCAGTACTGCACCCCAGTTGCTGCATCATTCTTCCCTGTTGGATACACCTCCATTCATTTTAAAAACATATCCACCCACACCAGCAAGTATTTAAATCCATTCACTGAGAAGCAACATGCATCTGCGCATTCATCCTCACTTGTGCAATATTAGATGGTCCCTGCTCCAGTCTTGTAAGGGAAAGGAACATACTTCATGGCGGCACAGGCATCTCATCCTGGTAGGCCCACACTCTCTTCATTATTTGGCTCACATCCAACATCAATCCTCCCTCTATGTTCATCTGGTGTTGCAGACCATTGTGCTTCCTTTACATTAGCTTGCAACAATTGTCTCTTAATGAGCTGTATTTTTGTAATGCTTTGTTCATTAGTCCCATCTGCACTGGCTGTAACATGCTTTCATTTAATGCTGTGTCAGCGATAGCATTACCTTTGGCTAACTTAGTATTAGTTCCTGTGTAGGCTTCACAATTTATTACCGCTGTCCTGGTGTTTAATAGTATTGCTTTTAACAAGATCCTTACTAAAGGACCATTTTTAATAAGGCGCTCTGCTTCTGTTATGAATCTGTGATACCTCCACTGCTGGCCACAAATGAGAACTGCAAAGCATAATGTGAGTTAGTGTAAATGTAAACAGTTTTACCCTTGACTAGTATTCATGCTTTTGTTACAGCATACAGCTCATCTTATTGGGTAGATGTTCCAAGTGACAGAGCTGCACTTCAGCTATTGCTATAGCATACCCTGCTCTGTAATCAGTGGCTATTAATCTGCTGGAGGAACCATCAGTGTACCACTCATAGTCTGTCTTTACTAATAGTGTCTAATCTTGGTGTAGTGCCGTTTTCTACAATCTCAACACCAACTTACTTAGGGTCTCATCTGTTTTTAAGAGAATGGATCTCATCAGAATACCCTATTGCAAGTAATACTTTTGCCAAATTAACAGGTGGGCATCTTATTATGATATTAGAATTAGAGAACATGGTGCCATTATGACCTGTGTGCCTGCTAGCAGAAAAATGTTGTGTTGATCCAGACAACAAAAACAACCATACCAAATGTGAACGCGCTCAATCTTGGGTGCGTATTGCTGCCTGGAGTGCTGCTGGCCATTGGAGGGGGAAGGTGGGGCTCTTCCTGCTCTCGTCGGCGTCTGTCATCCCTGGAGTGCCGCCTCTGCCTTCAACGTTGTGCACTGGGCTGTGCTGCACTCTGGTGGGACTGCCGGTCCCAGAGTGCACCGCAGGAGCCGAATCACCGGCAGCTGAGAGAGAGGCGTGTCCAGAGGCCTCTAAAACCGATGCTCCTACCTCGCGGCGCGGGACACGCTCAATCTTGGGGGCGAATTGCTGCCTGGAGTGCTGCTGGCCATTTGAGGGGAAAGGTGGGGCTCTTCCTGCTCTCGTCGGTGTCTGTCATCCGGGAGTGCCCCCTCTGCCTTCCACGTTGTGCGCTGGGCTGGGCTGCGCTGCACTCTGCTGGGACTGCCGGTCCCAGAGTGCACTGCGGGAGCCGAATCACCCGCAGCTGAGAGAGAGGCGTGTCCAGAGGTTTCTAAAACCAACGCTCCTTTCCCGTGGTGCGGGACGCGCTCAATCTTGGGGGGAGAATTGCTGCCTGGAGTGCTGCTGGCCATTGGATGGGGAAGGTGGGGCTCTTCCTGCTCTCGTCCGCGTCTGTCATCCCGTGAGTGCCGCCTCTGCCTTCCACGTTGTGCGCTGGGCTGCGCTGCACTCTGGTGGGACTGCCGGTCCCAGAGTGCACCGCGGGAGCTGAATCACCCGCAGCAGAGAGAGAGGCATATCCAGAGGCCTCTAAAACCGACGCTACTACCCCGCGGCGCGGGGCGTGAGCGGGCGGTGCCGGGTGAAGCCCGGGGCAAGGGCAGGCCCGTCATGCGCCCATCATCACCAAGGAAGAGGCAGGGCAGGGCCCTGCCTTTACATCTGGATTATGAGGCATATGGACTAAAGGTACTGTTCTTCCACTAAGTGGGGTATTGTGGGCCATGGTATGGATCATTTAAGTGATTATTTGACAAGCCTGCGGCGGTGAGACTATTTCTAAAAAAGAAAAAACTTTGATTGGGAACTGCTTTGAACCTTGCTAAGTGAATTTTTAAAATGGGGAAAAGAATGTCAATGGAGGGTGGAGCACCAACTTTACCAACTAAGAAAGAGAAAAAGGCAAAAAAGGTATCTCATGCAGCCACTAATTGCGTCCTTACTAGAATCGAAGCCATTGTTAATGAATGCGAAGAGGTGTTGGGAGTGAATAAAACTAGTAACTCAGTGGAAAATATAGACCCCCTTACTAAGGCTTTTATGCAGACCCAGAAACGGGTGATTCACTCAATTTTTAACAAGAAACCAGCTCCAAAGCTCCCCATCTGCGAAGTTCACAGCCCGTTAGGGGGGGGTGATAGAGGAAATTGTGATAGCTGAATTCCCTAACAAGGTAGCGGATGACACTATCCCAGTGAGTGATCCCAAGGTCATAGAACCATCAGATGACGATGCACAAGCGTTTCTCTAAGTGTGGCCATGCAAACAAAGTTTTATTACAGAAAGTTGAGGTCCTTGAAAGGGATTTGGCCTCCTTGAGACTGAAGGTTGAGGAGCTAACTCGTAGAGCTGACCACCCTGTGGGCATTCGTGTTTCGTCTCTACCACCCATCCAATCAAGTACAGCATCTAGGCCATCGCCACCCATCCAAGCGAGGGAGGGCGAGGGGTCAATTAGAGTGTCAGGCAATTTAGCTCAGGGACCTCCTGGTTTATCCATTCCATCTGGCACCATTAGATCTTGTGCTGAGACTGCTAAAGACAGGGGGTTACATGTTAGTAAAGCAGGCTATCAAAGCTCCCCTCCAGCAAAGGAAGTCCAAAACAGGCAGGCTGGACCAGGCATGCTAAGGAATCGTATCCCTATAGGGAATTCCCCGTTAATAGTTTACATGACCAAGGTCCCTAAATACACCAACAGTCATGGTTATGAAAGCTGTGAATCTATAAACAATAAAGCGATCCACTGGTTACAACATGTGAGGGGCTGTAGGTCAATTATCAGGGAAGATATGGTAAGGGTTAAGAGGATTTCCTTGGCTAACTCTATGACGGACTGTATCGAGCTACAGTTAACTGATGCAGCAATTGCTGAGAACCTACTGGCCCTTGAGTATCGTACATCCCCCCCTAAGCATTCTGATATTCAGATCAGACGCTTACCGCTTTGGTCACCGGTCAGGTTGGGGGGAGGATCCGGTCTTAATAGAGTGGACTAGGTGAGGTCCAGCAACTGTACCCCCCCAACTGATTTAATAAACAGGGAAAGTGGAGGGTTTGTCCCAGGGCAAAACAATCCGGCGATAGGTAGATCCAATGCTGAATGGCCAGGGTTGGCTAACAACTGCATTACTGGGACCGCGGTTACAAACCCAAGGGTAATTCAGCTCCTCTCCTGGAACATAGCTGGCCTCCAGAAAAAACTGTTCATCCCGGAGTGGGACGAATTTATTGGCAAGTATGATGTCTGCTTGTTTCAGGAGACTTGGAGCATGGTCTCATTTTACAAGACAGGATACACCACCTTCTTCATCCACGCTGTAAGCTCAGGAAAAGGCCGCCCATCTGGGGGTCTCCACATATGGGTTAACATCTCACTGAATTGGGCCATTACCATGCATAATTCACCCTCCGAGGACATTCTACATCTGACAATCAAAGGGTCTCCCAATGGTACTAATGTGGAGCTATTTAATGTGTGCGCGAGGGGGTCTCCGGGGGCACAATTGTCAGCCACCCTATCAGCATTAGAGTCTGAATAATCTTGTATCACTCCCCTTGCTAATATCATTGTGGCAGGGGATTTTAATTGCACATATGAACCCCTGAGTGGGGAGGATTTCTTGGTAACTAATGAGGAGGATATTAAATGGGACATACCCACCCTGACCTTAGCACCAATTAGGAGGTGGACACAAAGGGCAATCCAAATGAATGCTCTAACCCTAGAATATAATTTGAGAGCATTAAATGGTAGGACAAGCTCCGATCAGAGTGGGGCTAACACTTATAACAGGATCAGCTGTCCATCAAGGATAGATTATATACTGTTGGATACCCATCTGTGGGGCGACCTCTTGGATATGGAGGTAAAGCATACCCAGGATAGCGATCATAACCCTTTATGCATGAAAATCAAGTGGGCACTTTCTTCCGTAAAGGTAACCAAGGCCCCAAAAATGCTAACAAAAGAGGTTGTGCCATCAAATTGTAATCGGCGTTTGAAATGGCACAAGAATGTACACCAGGAGGATGCACTGCTTAGCATAAAGGAGCATATAGATCAGAAGATAGCAGAGCTGGAATTGATTAATGTAGCCCATGATAATACCCATGAGTTTCCTTTTACTAAATTTTATAATAACACAATAGAGAGGCTGGGTTCGTTTTTTATTATTAAGGAGCCCAGAACGTTGAAAAGGGGCCCTCCAAGATCCAATAACTTATGGTACACGGCCACATGCAGAGAAAAGAGGAAGGTTTTATCCATAGCTCTGCGTAAAAAGGACCCTCTATCAGTAAGAGTGGCTAGGAAGGAGTACTCAAGAGCTATAGAGCTAGCGAAGCATGATTGGGAGGAACAGCATTAGCAGGAGCTTAAATATGCCTCCCAATTGGAAGATCCAACTCTATTTTAGGAAATAATTAATAAGGCTAATAGAAGGGGAGCTGACCCTATCCCAAACCACATTACAGAGCAACAATGGTATGCCCCTTTTCTTAACCTGTACTGTGGTGAAGGAGGCTCGCAGTTCCCACAAAGTACTCCCTTACAATCTAGATCTGAGAACTCTGTACTGACAGAACCTTTTCTGATCAACGAGGTACATTTGGCCATTGCGAGTATTGCCCCAGGAAAGGCCTCCCCGGAGATTTACTCTTGCATGATCCAAAGTCATGGGCCAATTTCATCTGTCTCTTAATGAATTTCATTGCGAGGGGTCATGCTATTCCCGATTCATGGAAGGGAGCTGAGTTGGTAACAATATACAAAAAAGGTGCTAGAGAGGACCCTGCCAACTACAGGCCGATTAGCTTAATAGACGTAATACAGAAGGTGGTTGGCAGGGTCATCGTCACGAGGATAGGGTTCTGGATGGAAGATGGGAATATCCTTTCGCACTTTCAGGCAGGCTTCAGACAGAAGGTGGGCACGATCGACCAGGTGTTTAGATTGTTTATGATTCACTGGAAAACCATGCTCATCGGGAAAGGCAGTCTATATCTGGCCTTTATAGACCTGAAGACCTCTTTCGACTTGGTTCCCCATGCCAAACTTTGGCAGGTGCTGCATGACCTGGGTATTCCCATTTTCCTTCTCGATTTTATTAAACGTCTTCATGAGGGGAATTATGCCAGAGTCAGATAGGGGAACCAGGGCCAGTTGACTGAGAGGGTGGCGGTGAACAGGGGGGTACGCCAGGGCTGTGTGTTGGCCCCGACTTAGTTCTCTCTCTTTGTCAATGGGGTGGTAGACCATTTGAGAGAGGACCCAGCCGATGCCCCAGTCCTGGCGGGAGAGAAAACACCCACCCTGCTTTTCGCTGATGATACCCTCTTGATGTCCAAAAGCCCAGCAGGTCTGCAAAAACTGCTGGACAGGTTTAGCCTGTTTTGTGACGCAAGAGTGTTATCTATCAACACCACCAAGACCAAGTTAGTGACCCTGTCGCCGTCAAAGCGATTCCGAAATAGTATCGCCCTCAATGGTACTCCATTAGATGTGGTTGAGTCGTTTGACTACTTGGGAGTCCGGGCTAACAATCTGATGAATTGGAACTCTCATAGGGCCAAAATGCTCCTTAACCACAAGCGGGTGTCAGGGGCAATTTTAAGAGACCAACAATCCTCTGTTAGCAAACCAATAGCCCCAGCCCTCGTGGTGTATGAAGGGAAAGTATTACCGTTGGCAGTATATGGGTCCAAATTATGGGGTTTTGAGAATACCAGTGACCTGGTTAGATCCGAGAATAAGTTCTTTAGAGGTCTGGTTTCTCTTCCATCAAATACCCCATTAAAGCCCCTTCGCCAGGATTTGGGAAAACATTCCATTAAAGATATTGTACGGCTCCGCCCTTTATTATTTTGGGTACGTTTAAGGAGGACCCCGAATTGGCTAATTATGCGGCAGGCCTAGATGAACTCATTAAACTGAACACTTGCAATAAGATTAAGTGGATAAGTAAGCTCAGACAGCTTGTTTCAAACATAGGGCTGGGGGAAACATGGGCTAGTCAGTGTCCGCCACCCAAACAAACAATCAAGAAAGCATACTGGGAATGGGTGAAGGCGGAGGAGTCATACAGTGCCAATTGGGGAAACCCTCACCGAGCAGTTTCTGGAGCACAAGCCTGTCAGGAAGCTCGAACCTTTTCTAGACTTCATTCAAAATCCTAGAGACAGGACGCTCTATCTGAAGCTGAGGTTTGGAACCCTCCCACTCAATGAAATAACAGCAGGCTGGAAACAGTGCAATACTGTACCTGCTTCCTGTCCAGGTTGCACAGCCCCTACCGAGTCCCTTGCCCATTTCCTTTTTGCATGCACAGCGTATAGGGCGGCGAGAAGAACATGCCTCAAACCCATCTGCAGAGAGTTAGGCTTTAGGAACCACAGGATGGCACCACGGGCCTCATTTATGAGGCTGCGCGTCACTTTTACGCTGCCGGTGCGTCACTTTTTGTGACGCACCAGTGGCGTAGAAAATGCGCCTTGTTGCGCCATATTTACAAAGTGACACATCTAGGTAGATGCGTCACTTTGTAAACCCCTGCGCCACATTATACCTGCGCCAGGTATAATGTATGCAAGGTGGGCGTTTTGACGCAAGAAAGGGTCATGGAAGTGACGCAGTGAAATCTATAAGATTTCACTGCACCATTTCTTGGCCGCTAATGCGTCAAAATCTTACGCCTGCATCATGGCAGGCGTATGAGGGACGCAGGCACTAACAGCATGGGACTTGCATAATGTGAAAGTACACATTGCTGGAGTTGCGTCACTTTTGTGACACACTCCAGCAATGCGTCACTTTTGCGCCTACAGATACGTCAGAAATACTGACGTATCTGTAACTCCTTGCGACATGATGCGTCATATTATAAATGTGACGCATCAATCATGACGCAAGGAGTGCGCACTGAGAAGTGACGCATCGCTGCTTTCACGCAGCGATGCGTCATTTCTCATAAATGAGGCCCCACGTATCTTAACATCTGATACTACTTCCCTTGTCATTCTTTGCGGGGTAGCAAAGTATTTGGGCAGTGCTTGGCTAACTCGTACAAAGTTGCTAATGAAAACCAAGAGCTAGGCGATAGTGGGCTTAACTTAATACTGTATGTATAGGTTGTAAAATACTAGCTCCCTTTGTTTTTACTTGTATATATCTTTTTTATAGGAAATTTTTATGTTTCTGTACAGTGGTTGTATGTGTAAATGGATTGTTTTTTATGAACTGAGGATGTACATACTTTTATGATTACATTTTTATAGAATAAAGTACATACAACAAATGTGGCACCTAGACAATACAGGTATAGTCCAACACAATGAGAGGCGTTTTTTCCACCAACACACCTGCTGACCCCTAATAACTGCAGAAAGCAAAGTCACATAGTTGTGTCCCACATGCCTTTCTTTTCCAGCTGTGTCAGCACAACATTGGCAGCACCACTTCATTTGCAATGTTATTTTGCTCTAAAACAGAGATGGAAACGCAGTTTATAGTCAGGCAGTCCCCATGATGGCGCAGTACACAATGTTTCTTTCAATTTCTTGAAACAGTTAGCAAGTTCATTAGTCATAGCATCTGCATTCATAGACCCATTGGTGGGAACAGTTCATTATCCCCAGGAAGGACATCATTCCTTTCTTGGTGGGCAGGAGCTAAATGCCCTGAAACATTTTTATCCTCTCAGGTGATATGCGGCTTGTACCTTGGAATATCACAAAACCCAGGTACGTCACCTCTTTTTGGCAGCATTGGCATTGTGACAATGAGTCTTCTCGTCTGGAGGTAGTTCAGCAGAGCTACAGTGTCCTTTTCACAAGCTTTCACAGGCCTCAAGTGATAGAGATGTCACAAGGAGGTCATTAGCCTACTGCAAGACGATGCTGCCACCTTCCAGGCATAGGTGGACCAAGTCTCTCTATAATGCCTTCGCATTGACATTGGAACTCACAGTGAACAAAGCGTACTGGGTATCCTAGCACAACGTCAAAGAGGCTTTCACTCTGTAGATTGACTTTAATGCTAAAACCCACTGAGGAGAGAAAAATAATCTGCCTCTACAGGTATAAATAATAATATAGAACTGGTGTCAGGCGCAACAGGTTTTAAGGGAACCACAAGTTCATAAGGTAATAACTTTATGGGGACAGCATGTTTTCACCACCCTCTCTTTTTAAAATTGTATTTATTTTAAATATCACTTTATGGTGAGGGCATTTTTCAAACCTCTAGGTCCCTGGTTCTATAACCTTATTGTTAGTTATGTGTACATCCATCCATTTCCTTTTCATGGGTAACAAACTGAAGTCTAACAGCATCATTCATCATCTCTCAACACATCCCTAAGTGCGCTACAGGGGGTGCGTACAACAGAGAATCCTTACTGAAGCTCTAAGCAGTAAGTGCCCTGTTCTAACCTATCCTAAGGTATTTGTTAGTAAATAAAAATTATATTTACTTATATTAAAATTGTGAAATGTATCCCTTTAGCACGGAGTTTGTATTTGCTTAACACGTGTTATTTGCTGTAGGCCATAATAGAAGCAAATCTGCTGAAAAGGAATATGTTCCCCTTTCAATCAAACACAGCCCTGTACACACACAGTGGATAACCTCAGATAAAAAAATGCTCAAAAACTTCCTCCGTGGACATTTTCTTTCAGTAGTGGTGGCCAGTTCTAAATATAGAACTTGGCCTTCAGACCCTTAAACCTGTTGTCTCTTGTCTGAGCGACGTTACCCCATGTGGCTTATTTGTTCAAAGAAACTTCTCCAGAAGCATGACTGAGGGTGCATGCCTCCGTGGTGATATCTTAAAAGGTGGGATCACATTTGAAAGTATCTCTCAAGAAGCATGACTGAAAAGCCTGTGTGCTGATAATTGAAAGGTAGGGTGCACTTTTATTTTATATTATTTATTTATTTCTTGTGCACCGTGCATTCTAGCACCTAACAATTGGCTCAAAACATCAGCATTCTGAATGCCATAGTGCGCCCAGAATTCTTGTGCATAAAAGTAAAACATTGCATAAAGGCTTGCAATGTAATTCTCCTGTCTTTATAGCTACTCATTGCATAACTGTGTAAGTGCCCTAATATTCAGTAATATTGTGATTGCTAGAGAAACTAATATTCACCGTTTTTATGTGGCGCACCAACATATTTTAACCAGTTGGAGATGAATCTTAAAGTGCACATTGAAATCTGGATATTTACTTTGCACAGGATAATTTTCAACAGTGCTAAGTATTGTTACATTTTCACAATAGTGGTATTAGACATTATATGGATCACAATTATGCAAAAACGTAGTCAGGTTTGAATTAATAATCACTAACCCTTTTGTTGTTTCTACATATGAAAAGCAAACAGGACTTATAAATCCTGTCTGACAAGTAATGTCAGAGGGCCCCTTATGATGCTATATGTTTGAGTTTTCTAGAAATGTCATTATAAAGTGCTATGCCATAAGAGTGTTGCAACATTTTGCATCTATTTTTAATATTTGTTAAGTCCTAGTTTTGTAAAAACACACAAATTCGTTTTTCTCTGTGAGGCCTACTTTTTTCTATGTGGTGCCTTTTCCTAGGAAAAGTCAGTTTTAACATTACCATGTGACAATTAGTATTAAAGACCCACTGAGCTAACCATGTCTGTCTCTGACCAAACTGCTTGCTCTGTGCTCCTAAAATCACCCCTCCTTTACAAATCTATTCCATCCTGACCCTAGGACCTTTTCTGCCCTCCTTGACACGTCCTGGGTTAACAGTTGCCAAAAGCCTCCCATTCCTAAATGTTGTAAGCTATGACTGCACTACTGACGGTGGATCCAGTGAAGCTATGTATAATGCTCCCAGAATGCTCTCTTATCATATGCAGATATTTGCAGATGCTTGAAAGCAAGTGTGATGCTTCTTTGCTTTCAAAATAAAACCTTCACAAAAAATGCAAGAAGGAAAAAAAACAATTCACTAAACTACTGTAATATTTTAGGTACCATATCTTTGCAGCATTATTTTGTTGATGTGTTGATGTATGCTAGTATTTCCCAAAAATATTTATAATGGAAAATCAGTTTGGCCAGTTTAAATACATTTATAGAAAACAAAAATAAACAAGCATTGCGAAAGCCAGTAGGTCTGAAATTGGAGGTCAGTCTTTTATTTTTGTCAATGCATGACTTTTTTTTTTTTAGGCATAGTTTTTGTAAAACCATATCAGTGTTGTAGCTGCTGGGCCCTCGCCATTCTAACAAGCAGTGGTAAAAGCAAAAAAAAATTTTTTTATCAAAAAGTACACATTGCCACAGGAGTTCTGGGCACTGTACAAAACTACTTTGTGTGTCAATATACTCCTTGTGAAAGAGCAGAATACTGTCACTCACAGTGATGCCAGCTGTTAGAGAGAGAGAGAGTGACAGACATCATTTTAATATACACAAAAGGGCCTGGCTAACGCCAGGACTAATTAGAGGCCCAATTATTAAAGAAAGTCTCAAAAGTGCATGCATAGTATATATCGTTGCACATATATGGTTTCCTTGAATTCAGAAGAATTTACAGAAGTAGGCCAAGAAATAGTACTCCTAGAAAATATTTGTGAACTGCATTTTTCCATGAGCAAATTTACATGTGTAGATTTGCTCATGTGAAAATCTGAATGTTTTCAAGTTCACTTTTCCTCCAACCCCTTCTTTCCTACCCTTGGAAGAGGTTTTACGTCGGTCACTGTCAAGAGTAAATTTCCAGCCTTTCTCAGTATGAGTGCAGCCACTTACCATACTTTATATAATTCATATTCTTACCTTCATTTGAACTTTTCTCTCCTGAAGGTTTTTTAAACAGCTTTCTAGTGAGCTTAGCATGATTTTCATCTGAGATCCGGTCTAGTGAAATTTGCTTTGTACTCTCAATGTGGCTTACACCCCCTGATAGATAAATTCAAAAGGTCTCGTACAAGGGAAACGTTGTTAGGCAGTTGATGATGATGATGATGATGATGATGATTATAGCCTTATATAGCTCAACTTTACCCGAGGGCGTCAAGGCGCTAGTGATGGAAAAAAGCTGAATGTGAGAAAAAAGAAAAGTGCCAATTAAAGATAGGCTTCCCTGAAAAGCCAGGTCTTCAAGGCCTTCCGGAACAGAGAATGAGAGGGCTGATCCCTAAGTTCCGCAGGAAGGGTGTTCCACATCCTCGGAGCAAGGGAGGAGAAAGCTCGCCCGCCCCATCTTGCCTTAAGAATTCTGGGAACTGCGAGCAGGTTTTTGTTTGCTGAGCAAAGGACCCTACTAGGGACATAGTGAGACACAAGAGGCCTAATGTCTTCTGCCCCAAGCCCGTGAAGGGCACAATGAGTAATACACAAGGTCTTGAAGTAAATCCTGCCTTGCATAGGAAGCCAGTGCAGGTCTTTCCTAATGGCTGAGCCTGATGAGCGCCTAGGAGCATCCACAACGAACCTTGCGGCCGCGTTTTGCAGGATCTGGAGATGCTGGACAAGATGTTTGGCGATTCCCTGATAAAGTACATTACAATAGTCCAGGCGAGAGGCTATGAGGGCTACTGTGACCTGCTTACGGGCTTCAATTGACAGGTAATGTACAATTTTCCTCAGGATTCGCAATACCCCGCAGCAAGTTGAGGCCGTCCTGCTGACTTGTTTATCGAAGGAAAGCGAGGAATCAAAGATAATGCCCAGATTCTGAGCTGACTGAGTGGGTGTGGGGCAAGTGCCAAGGGCGGAAGGCCACCAGTCCGCCGACCAAATCTCCTGCTTTCCTCCAAAGATGATCACCTCCGTTTTCTCCCCATTAAGTTTAAGATAGTTTCTTACCATCCACTCCGCTACTGCCTTCATGCAGGCTTTGAAATTAAGGGAGTGATGTCAGCGGCATGTGAGATGGAGACCATGATCTGTGTGTCGTCAGCATAGGATACGACTTCCAGACCAAAGGATCTGACAAGCCTGGCAAGCGGTATTACATATATATTGAAGAGTGTGGGGCTCAGGGACGAGCCCTGGGCAACCCCACACTGCACAGGCTTGACGGGGGAGGGATGGTCCCCCAGCTTGACCCTTTGTTCGCGCTGAGTCAAAAAAGATGTAAAAAGACTAAGCGCTGGTCCGTCCACTCCTATTTCCTGCAAACGCCCAGCCAGAATGGCAGGAGACAGAGTGTCGAAAGCGGCGGTCAGGTCGAGCAGGACCAGCAAGGTAGTCTGGCCACTGTCGACCTTCGCACGTATGGAATTAGCGACAACTGTCAGGGCGGACTCGGTGCTGTGAGCCTTACGAAAACCGTGTTGGGACAGGTCAAGAAGGCTGGAGTGATCTAAAAAAGCACTAAGATGAAAGTGGATAGAATAGGTTAAAAAAAGGATAATCAACAGTTATGGACCAGCCAGAGACATCACATATAAAACCAATTTCCTTCTCTCATGCACTAATGCGCTCCATTTTTATATTAATCAAGGAAACATAGAGGTCCAGTACTGAAGATCAATGCCCTATTCAAATGCAGCCATTCCTCCATCACATAACTACGCATATTTCGAAATCATTTCCCTGTGTTCCGGTGCAATCCGCAAATCAGAAGCTCCACTAACTATATTCTGGGAGGGTTTCTATTTTTGGGTAAAATCAATACCCCATCTTAGCATGATGTCTACTGCAATGGATTTCATAAAACCCCCGAAGGGTCTAGCCATTTGTCAATATTTATTGACATAAAGTAACTTAGTTACTTATCAGTCACCTGTTTCACTACTTCTTATATGTGTAGGTACACATAAATTATTCTCTAACCCAGGCTCTCCTGCAGTGTATGCCACATATCAATTAGTGTACTGATACAGAGAATATTTTTAAAAACATTCTCTACAGTCACCGTGTCTATTTTAAATGCCAGTCAATGCCCCTTTTATTAATACTATCTCCAGTATTTGTAAAGCGTGAACAATTACTCGAAGGTGTCAAGGCGCTGGGGGCCGTCTGGAAGATTAAGCAAGCTATTGCCCAGAGTCACATGGTGCTGGGCAGACCCCTGCCGCCAGAGCCGGGAATTGAACTATGATCCCCAGCGTCCAGCAGCAGTCACCCTGGCCGCTGCGCCACACCTCTAAATATACATTTCAAAGACTGAAAGGTCACTTACAGCAAGGCAAGTTAGTTATTTAGCTTACATCTCACTTACCAACTGGTGACATCACAGTCCTCCAATGTCCCACTTTCTGGCACCATTTTGATGGGGAAATACTGGCACCCTCCCAGGAGCAAATGAATGAAACTCACCAGACACAACAGGTTTGATCAGAAACAGAGTGAAATGTATTTACTGGTACAAAAAGCATGCATCATTGCTAATCAGCAAAGAAGAAGTCAGGTCTCCAGTCTTAGGGGCTCTCAGACTGCTTCTTCTAAGAGTGACAGGTTTTTAGATGCTATATACATTGAGTAATGCCATGTCAGTGGAACTAGAATAAGGCACCAAGCCAATTACGGCTAACATGGATGTGCAATGTCTGCACTATGCAAATTATAAACAGCCAGATATGGTCAGACCAGAAAGGCTGGCTCGGCACTGTGTGAGCAACTTGCACAACCAGAATAAGAAATATCATGTAGTCAGGACATGAGAGGTGACCTCTAAGTGGGTACAGAATAGCTTGTTGAAGCTTGCCCAGTCAAGGTCAGATAGGAAGCCCTTTGGAGCTCCAGACCTCATGTTAATGTGATATATCTAAGCACGATATGAGTGCATACACATGAATTTATATGGATACTCATATATATTTTGCAACAAAGTTAGTATTCATTCTCCACACAGTTTCATGCAACACAATTCAACTCCACACGTTTCCAATCCACACCACATAATTCAACACCAAACCACATAATTTAAGTCAACAACACAATTACACAACACACCACATACATCAAATCCACACCACAGAATCCCACATCATGCCACAAAATACAACAGCACAGCACATAATTAAACTCCACTACAAATCACCCCACAACACAAAATATCATTCCACATAATTACATTGCATAATACACAATCCCACTCCACATAATTCCCGTACACTCAATACCACATAATTACTATCCACATAATTCAACTGCACACAATGCTACATAATACCACTACACAAAGCCACTCCACACCACGCAATTCCATAACTAACAATTCCATTCCAGCCCACATAATTCCACCACACACCATATGCCTACCCTTCATAACACATGGGTAAAAACCATTGTCTTTTACAACACCATTAGCTCTAATTCAATCAAATGAGAGACCTGTTGCATTTCCAATGCTTGTTACACTTGTTAACACTTTCTGGTCATTGAGTGTACCTCATTAGTACTATTTTGAAGCCTAACTATACTAATAAGCAACAGAAAGGTGATCAGTCAACCTTTGCAAAAGGCCCTCCACTGAGCGGCAACAAGTCAATGCACTCTTAGTAACTTTTGACCCATTTGAGCTAGAAACAAATTATAGTTCCTGCTAAAATCTACAGATTATGCAGCTAATGATGGATTATGTGTCAAATGTGTAAAATCTGTAATTATGCAAAAATCTCAGCGGCCTCGCAATCACATAATTCCAGTGGCCCTGGGTATGGTATGGTATGCAAAGGTTTTATATGTTAATCTTTTGTATGTTATTGCATGACATGCAATGGCATGGTATACCTTGGCAGGGCTCAGAGTGGAGAGGCACGTCATGGCATGTCATAATATTGCATGGTACGGTATTATGAGATATGGCATTGTATGGTATGGAATGATGTATGTTGAGTGCAGGGTATGCACAATGGCTTTTTGGAATGGTGATAGAGAGAACAATCAGGACCTCATATTTTTGAGGAAGTCAATGTCTTGCTGTTTCCCTGAATTTAAAGTGACTAGCCAACAGGCACAGGCAACGTGAATTGGTATGCTAGGTAAATACACTGATTATATGTAACCTGTATTTCTGTGCTAGTATAATATTACAGTGTAGTCTCAACTAATAGAGATGTGATTTTTCATCACTGTAGAATCGTAAAGCTGATACTCTATTTCTTGGATAAATACAATAACCTGAATGAATAAAGTATTAAAAGTGATGTTTGATTTTTCCTGTTTCAGAGAAGAAATTGGTGTATTGCTAAAACGTAGTTTTCCATTCAAACTGTATTTAAAAATGAAGCAAAAAGGTTAGGATCTTTACTTTTCATTAACGGTTTTGACAACAAATAATTTCTATATTTAAAAGCAATGTTGAATTTCTTATTGTATTTTTCTCGCTTACACATATGACCCCTCCTTTAGCATTTTCAATTGCATGACGCATTATTTCATCCTTCAACTTTTTCCATATGTTTCTCGAGATTAGCCACTAATGCTTGCAAAGTGTGGCGTGTAAGTGCTCGCCTGTTGAAATCCCCTGAGGGTATTTATAGTTCAAAGTTGTGTGTGTATGAGTTTAATCACTGCAATGAAAGTGTGTGCATAACTATATGCAGGGGGAGAAATGCCAGAACAGTGATTTCTGAGGTATTCTGCTTTGCTCATATTTTACGGTTAATCTCTTAATTTATATCTCTTTCTATGTTGTGAAATATATTTACTAAACTTTGAACGCTGCATTATAGATAAACGCATTCAGAATGTGGTGGATTGCTGTGAATTATAAGCCTAAAATGCTTTTGAAGCCTTTAGG
Organism: Lissotriton helveticus; assembly: GCF_964261635.1. Classification (NCBI taxonomy): domain Eukaryota; kingdom Metazoa; phylum Chordata; class Amphibia; order Caudata; family Salamandridae; genus Lissotriton; species Lissotriton helveticus. The sequence continues at coordinate 570,116,431 of NC_136065.1, forward strand.
TGACATCATATGCCACAAACCCGCCATAATCTTCCTGAGATCATATGCTATTTTCATTTAGTTTGGGTTACTGTTTCATTTATAACAGGTGCACTAACACGGCATGGAGAAGAGAGAAAAGAAGAGAAGAGAAGAGTTAGGCAGGGGCAAACAGGCTCCCCCACCTGATTTACTTGCCCTTATTAAAAGTTTAGCTTCCGAGTTGTGGCCAGAGAGTGAGTGGTACCCAGCTGGAACCTACTTTTAGTTCTGGGTGGGAGCTTCCAGCTTCGGAAGAACATGGCGAGCATGACAACATCAGGGCTTCGATGGGCCGCTGGAGAGTAAGAAAACGATCATAATCTTGGCCTTTACTGCCTGGGGTAAGTGTGGACCCGACGTTAACACCACCACGCAGATTGGACACTATTATTCCTATTTTTCACCCTGTTCCCTTCTTACAATATTTTCAGTTATGTTTATTGGTAGCCTTATATTTGAATTTTGTGTCTTTTACATTTGAAACCTGGAGCCACCACTGGTGATCTGCGGAGGAACATCCAACATTGGAGGGCCCTTTCTCTCTCGCTTCTTGTGAGGGTCACCCTGTTTAAGATAATGGCCCTACCCTGGTTCCTCTATGCACTTCAGTATACACCCTCCTCAATAGCGACATCTTATTTCCAGGTGATCAAGAGTGAGACTCGTACATTGCTCTGGAATGGTGTCCCATGCGTATAGCTATTAAGAAGCTAGTACGACGGGGCATTACCTTGTCCAATATACAGAAATATTATTGATTGTACAGCTTGTCACCATTAAGGAGTGGGTTCACCTCCTCCTGGAGGAGCTGCCTTACAAGCTGGATAGGTTGGATATGTAACCGGGAGGGCATCTCAGGGCTGTCTATGTAGGAATTCATTCCTCGACCTTCCTTGCTCCAACTGCGGTAACACTCACCTTATGGCACACAACATTAAATGCATTAGGTTGGTGAGGTCGAATTGTGAAGGTCACACCCCTATGGGACACTTCTCAGTTGGAAATACTGGGTACACAACAGGGCTTTAATCAATGGGACCTATCTAGCATCTCTAGGGTGGGAAACCTATGGACAAAGGGATGAGTGATCCCGTTCACGGAATTACAGGACGAATAGCAACTGAAACTCGCTGAAACTTTTCACTATTTGCAAATACGGCACGCACTGCAAAAGGCACTACCGAAGGGTGAGGACCTTCCTGAATCTTCCCCACTCGAGGACATGATGAGCACATGCCCAAAAAAGCTATCTTCCTTACGTACCGTAAACTGATTAATAACTCACCTGACACCATGATTCGGTTACAGGGTCACAGGGTGCGAGATCTGGGGGGCCTGGAGGATGATAAGTGACCTAAGGCTTTGGTGTCCCCTTGTGAGGTTGCCATAAGATCTAGGTTCTGCCTTGTCCAGTTGAAAATCCTACACAGATGCTTTTACGCTTGTACTACCATGGTGAAGATGGGCAGGCCTACAACTGCTTTGTGTCACAGGAATTGTGGCCTAGAGGGCACATTCTTTCAAATGTTATGGAGCTGCCCAGTAATTCAACACTACTGGGAGTCAGTCGTGGCTTGCCTCAACCAAGTGGGCAGGGGCAACACGGAGGCCTCCACAAAGTTATGTCTTCTGAATGTTTGGGAGGCCACTGACCTTGCTAGTATGGATCAGATTTGGATGACATTGGGGATGATGGCGGCCAAGCGCAATGTTGCGCATATGTGGTGACTGGAACTAGCAGTGCAACAGAGTGAGTGGAATCAGGACATGGACTGGTGCATGTTGGCAGAGACAGTGGTGTATGAAAGCTGAAGCCGTTCCCCAAAATGGGCCTAGATATTGGGAACATGAAAAGATTACAGAGGTGGGATATGTGCGCCTATTGACAATACTCTATTCAATCCTGTAGATCTAGAGCATCTAGACGCAAATGCTACCTTGTGATTTGATGGGGGATCAGAGGGCTTTAGAGAGTGAAGGGGATCCGATTTTGTTGAAGTGGGTCTTGATGCGGCATTGTGTAATGCTTACTGTCACTGTACTTTTGTTTGCTTTCCTTGCAATAAAACAATCTTTAAAAAATGCATATATATTTTGATTTCAGGGGGTGGAAGGTGTCACAAACCTGTAGAAGATGTACTTGATATCCCCAGAGCCGACCTCTCCTTTCTTCAATTACAGGACCGGTTAGTTGGAAGAAGACAAACAACAAGCCAGGCAGCATGGAAGGGTCCAGAATTCCCTTGGGACTTGCACGTCCTGGAAAAGAAAACGTGCAGAGTCAGAGGCCACACTGAGAGAGGCAGAAGAGCTGGACTGCGCGCATCTGTTGGAAACCGCCATGATGGACTGTCAGGACGAACCTCAGGACTCGGAGTGTGGGGACTCCGAGAGTTCCAAGAAGAACCGAAAAGCTGAGATATCAGAAATACCAAAGGTGGGCCCCATTCATAGGTCGAGCCCAACTCACAGCCACTTTCCAGGAGGGACGTGGCTTCATCAGGTGTGTGGAAGGCTCTTAAATCGAGCCGAGAAACAGGAGAGAAAAGAGTAAATGAGAGGGGGGATCCTGAATACTTGATTGGGGATTAACTTCTTATTTTCTCATTAGCAGATTGCTGTTCATAAGACAGCTGTTATTTTGGATAGTAGAACACCTTCTTTAGTTACTTCTGATACTACTTTATTTCTGAACACCCTTTTCTATAACATCATCACACAGAGCAAACCCATACGAAATCACTAAATTAATACACCCACAATCAAAATAAGGAAATATGTATAACAGTAGCTAACCATACCTCTCCTTTCTGTCGAGGGTGCCAGTGGATGGGAACTCCAAAGTACCTAAAGAAAGGAAGGAGAAAAAGAAGGACATTAATTTCAATCTTCAAAAACGTTATTCAACTGGAGTATTAAATAAAGCATATGAGTTTAATCTCTAAATGAAGTAGTTTCTAATCTCATATTCTTGGACACTGTAACAGGGAGTTAGTGGTATATAACACTTGAATGTGCTTTGTAAGTTTTTGTATGCCTTTTCTCGTATTTGCAGGTGATGGCCTATGAACGCTTTGTAGAACAACCACAGTTTAATTCTTTGTTCGTAAACTCTGTGAGATTGCTGTTTGGCATTTTCACTCTGTTTTTCCCAGGAGTTTGGTGACAGAATCATGAAGTGGGTATGCAAAGCAACTTTTGCTTCTGACGGGAAACAGCGTTTACAACGATGTCATTACATCGCAGTACTATTGCAACGCAGTCGTTACAACGACCGAATTGTTAGTACGCGATGCATTTACATCGCAAGTCATTACACTGACTCGCAGTAGGGGGCGCTGAGTATTTGGAAATTAATTCCAACACCTTCCCTACTGTTGCGCAAACTGGAGTAGAAATAGTAAATAATACTATTCCTAAGTCCAGCGCACCCCCTACTGCAAGTTGCTGTAATGACTTGCGATGTAATTGTAGCGTGTACTAACAACACTGTCCTTGTAACGACCGTGTTGTAAAAGCACGCAATGTAATACATTACGTTGTAATGTACTATATTCACTTCTGACTCCTATTCAGTGAGCCTACAGTCCCTGGCGGGTGATCGATGGAACAGAGGTTTGCATCATGTTGAAGTTACCCATGATTGTCCACCAAGTGACAAGTGGTGTGGTGCAACTGGTTTTATCTGCTCAAAATGAATTGTGGGAAACTGCTCTGATTCATTCTTTATGCCCACAAATTGTTATTGTTCTCTTAGCAAAACGACAACCATGATGTTATTACTCTACTGTAAGTATCAGATAAGGTTGGCTAAGAAATTACTGATGTAGAATAAATGCAACACTTTTTAGGCCAACGACAAAGTGGTCTTGTTCTTTATTGCTGAATGAATCGTGCATGTAGGAGGGAGCCAAGACTGGACGCTACCTCAGTTTACACATTTTGTATAAAAGGGAACTTTTTAATTTAGATAACAAACCATATTAATGTAGTGGACTGTTGCTTTTCTGTTGGTTGGCAGGCAAGGTTTTTAGGGTTTATAGACATGTTTTTCAACTTTTTTAAATGTGAGTTAAAATGCTATTTTGCTAAAAATTAGGGCTGGGTGAAATACTCTGTTTCACTGGCAGAATTGGAGGATTTTTGGTGATTCCGTTTTACTCTTGTAAAGCAGACTCCTGGCCAAATTCTGCCAATCGCAGCGTGGAGGAATTTTTATTTCTTACGCGCAGCTCCATATTGGAGATTGGGAGTGAGATTTTGTGTTCCCTAGTATGATTTCCCATCTTTAAGAGAACATTCGGCGATATTTTTCTAACGGTGGGTGGTTTGGGCAGTCGCGACTACTTGCAGTCAGAAGGCTGCTGCTCGAGAAGAAAATCTACTCAAGCTGCAGCAGAACCAACTCAAGTACCTGCGCTTGCTAACGCTGTGTGTTGCCGTTCATGATGATTTTTCTCACTGTGCTAAATCATAGCGCGAGCAGCACGGTGTGCCTGTTTCTACCCCTTGGTGGAACTCCCTGGACTCTCGTAAAGTTTTTATGTAACTCCACAGACTATCCGGGAAGGAAATTCCCCGAGTTCTGCCAACCTAAACTAAAAATGTAGTGGGTGGTATTGACATTTCCTGTTTTGGAATGTCCCAGGTGCATCTAAAAGCAATGCCTGTTCATGCATTCCATTCAGTGTTATATTGTACATCTGATGTGTACAAGTTGCCGATGTTATTATATTGTGTGTTTTGCTTAATTAATTGATTGCCAATTAGTCCACGGGATGAAACCAAAAGAGATAACTGACAGCTGAGACTGAACTCAAATAGTGGAAACTAATTGGCTAAATGAAAATGTTATTTACCATAGGTAATGTTATTTCTGGAGGATATTTTATCTTCCTGTAAATGCCTCTCATCATGAATATCAATCAGATGCCAGACTGGATCCGGTAGGAACATATAAGGCACCAACGAGTGTGCTGGCAACAGTTCCTTGTACCTTTTCCCTGCGCCATTGAGGCATGTGGAGAGGAACCAAAAGAGCATCAATGACAATAAGAATATAGCATGAGATTTCATATCTGTCCGTCCATCTGCCCGTCCGCCCGTCCGTCCATCTGGCTGTGTATCTATCTATCTATCTATCTATCTATCTATCTATCTATCTATCTATCTATCTATCTATCTATCTATCTATCTATCTATCTATCTATCTATCTATCTATCTATCTATCTATCTATCTATCT